>NW_028270146.1:101275373-101598727 GCF_037043375.1 Chiloscyllium plagiosum | reverse complement strand
CTCCCCACCCCCATCCTCCTCTCATTTATCTCTCCACCCTTCAGGCTCTCTGCCTGTATTCCTGATGAAGGGCTTTTGCCCGAAACGTCAATTTTACTGCTCCTCGGATGCTGCCTGAACTGTTGTGCTTTTCCAGCACTACTCTAATCTAGACTCTGGTTTCCAGCATCTGCAGTCATTGTTTTTACTTAACTAGAGAAGGTACTTGGGCTCTTACATGCGGCATTTCAGAGCGTTTACTCTAAGTTGTATCGGTCGGAATGCTGCTAGGATCTGGGGGCTAAGATAGAATCTTTTTTTAAGAACCTGGACCTTCCAGGCTTGACGTCAGAACAGGTGCCTCTTCTTAATGCCCCCTTGACAGCACAAGAGATACAGGAGGCAGTAAGACAGATCCAGAGTGAGATGGCATCGAATGAATTCTACAAAGAATTCATAAATATCCCGTCAGGGCTGATGCTGGACATGTACAGCTGGGGTTCGTACAGTCATGACTGACTCCCACCATCCCTGAGAGAGACTAATATCTCTCTCACTCTTGAGAAAGGGAAGACCACGGAGGACTGTGCTTCGTACAGGTCCATTTCACTGTTAAATTTGCATTTTAAAATGTTATCCAAGATTTTATTTAAAGTTTGTGCGAAGATTTGTAGCTCGGGTGCTTGTTGTTGTGGTTCTGTTCGCCGAGCTGGAAGTTTTTGTTGCAAACGTTTCGTCCCCTGGCTAGGCGACATCATCAGTGCTTGGGAGCTTCCTGCGAAGCGCTTCTTTGATGTTTCCTCCAGTGTTTATAGTGTTTATAGTGGACCACTATAAACACCGGAGGAAACATCAAAGAAGCGCTTCGCAGGAGGCTCCCAAGCACTGATGATGTCGCCTAGCCAGGGGACGAAACGTTTGCAACAAAAACTTCCAGCTCGGCGAACAGAACCACAACAAGATTTTATTTGCGTTGAGATTGGAGAAGGTGTTACCCTATATTGTTGAAGAGGACCAGATAGGTTTTATAAAGGGCCATATATTGGAAGATTACTGAATATTGTCCAAGTGTGTCAGCAGCGATCGGTTCAGGGTTTGGTGATCTCTTTAGGCGCAGAGAAGACATTTGATCCGGGGGAATGGCCATATCTTTTCTACTCTGGAATAACTTGGTCTAGGTGAGTTCTTTGGCAAATGTATAGTGACCCTCTGGCTGCGGTTCTCCCCAGTGATGTAAGATCCAGTAATTTCAGTATCGGTAGGGGCAGTCAGCAAGGTTGTCCCCTATCATCGCTACTGTTTACACTGGTGATTGAGCTGCTGGCAGAGGCGATCGGTAGGGCTCTGAATATAGCTGCCCCGGAAGTGGGTTCGAAGGTATATAAATTGCATTATATGCAGATGATGTTCTGCTCTTCTCATCAAACCTGGCAGTTTCTGTACCCTTTTTAATACAATGTATTAATTTATTTGGCTCTTTTTCGGGATATAAGATAAATTTTGCAAAATCGGAGGCTATGCACATTAGGTGGTCTAACCGGAATACCTGATATTGAAGGTAAATTACGATTCCCTTTTAAATTGTCACAGGAGGATTTGCTTTAATTCGACATTTTTGTTATTCCCACCTTTGATCAATTATTTAAGGCTAATTTTGCTCATTTGCATGACAAGATTAGACTAGACCTTCAAAGATGGGAGGCCCTTCCAATCTCCTGGTCAGGTCAGATTGCCCTTATCAAAATGAATTACCTGTTATATCCCATGTGAATGCTCCCTCTGATGTTTCCCAGACAAACATTGCGGAGGCTTACTGGTTAGCTTAGTTCTTTTATTTGGTGTCACAGGTGGCCCCTCATTAAGCTTGCCAAGTTACAGTTACCCCAACGGGTGGAGGGAATAGACTTTCCGGAT
Organism: Chiloscyllium plagiosum; assembly: GCF_037043375.1. Lineage (NCBI taxonomy): Eukaryota > Metazoa > Chordata > Chondrichthyes > Orectolobiformes > Hemiscylliidae > Chiloscyllium > Chiloscyllium plagiosum. The sequence goes on along the minus strand of NW_028270146.1, from coordinate 101,596,834 downwards.
ATTAAGAAATACCAATTAAGCTCCCTTCTGTCCTTTGCGCCTTGTGACTGGGCTTGTGAGGACCCAAGATCAATATGGTTGGATATTAAGGCCTCCCAGGCAATGTGCCCCCTTTCTAATCTGTTGTTTATGGATAAGATGAGGACAGTTATGGTATACTGTCAGAATCCAATCATTATTAATGTGGTCAAAGCATGCTTTCTTTACACCGATAGTTGGTACGCCGGGATTTCGGCAGGGATGATGGACCATGTGATTCAAACTGCGGGCAACCAGGCAAGTATCCTGTTTGGGAGACCTATTTGAGGAGGTGGTCATGATGTCCATTGGCCAAATGAGCTGCAAGTATGGATTGCCCAGCAGAGATCTTTTCCGTTACTTTCAGGTTAGGGACTTTATCCAAAAAAGACTGCACTTTTGACCAACCCCTATAGGTCTGATACAGAACGAAGAGTGTCTCATGCCACAAGCACCTTCTCTGTTGGTACTCTTTACCATCTATTGGGGTGCGGTACCTGGGAGCAAGAGTTGGGAGTGGAGATTCTTTAGAGACATGGGAGAACGTAAGAAAGATCTCGATCTGTAACAGAATACATGTCTGTAGTTGAAGGTTCTTCATAGGGTACATTTGGCCCTAGATTGTCTGGCAAAACACAAAAATGGAGCATCCCCAATGTGCCCCAAGTGCAAACTAAGCACTGGTACCCTCACTCATTGTTTGTGGTCATGCCACAAGCTTCATAGGTACAGGAGGGCTATGGCAGCAATAATAAGAGGGTTCTGGGGACCGACGTTAAGGTAGACCCGGTCTCTCTGCTCTTGGGTCTCCCGAATTTATCTTCCTGAGACGCACATGGGAAAAAGCTATTTACCATTCTCACTTACTGCGCGAGGAAGAACATTCGGATGAGCTGGGTGTCTGAGAATCCCCCGGGCCTTTCAGGGTGACACACATTAATTATGGAACACACCCCTTTGGATGTCCTCACAAACATGGTGCAACAGAATAAGGAATACACATATGTGACAGGGCAGCCTTCTTTGAATTACCTTTGAAGCAGACTTGTCTGCCATTTTAATCAGGGCATTTGGTTAGCCATGATGATGAGGTTTTAGTGAGCCTTGTGCCCTGGGAAGAAGAATACCTAAAAAATGCAGGTGTAATAATTAATGTTCCCGCAGGTTGGGAGACTTGGAGTGGTTGCACTGAGTGGCTTTATTTATTTATTTATTTATAGATTTGTTGTGAGTGTAGAGTAAGGCAGCAGTTAGTTCATTTAATTGTTGTTATAATTTTAAATTGTTATATTATTGTAGTTTTATAATTTTCTAAAGAAAAAAATTCTCAATAAAAATATATATAAAAGAATTTCCTTCCTATGGCTGGGTGAACAGAATGGTGTGCAGTGCTCCGGGTGTGGCCTTGCCAGTGTGTTGTGCAGCCGTGGCGTGACATCTCAATTCCTGGACACAATCTGCTGCCCGATGAAGAAGCGTACCAAACATTGCCTTTACCACCTTCGTTATCTGTGACACCACTTTCAGGTGCCTGCACTCTGATTGTCTCTGTTCGACAGCACTCCCCAGGATCCTATCATTAACTGTACAATCCTGTCCAAGTGTATCTTAGCAAAATGCAACACCTCACGTTTGTCTGCATTAAACCCCATCTGCCATTCCTCAGCCCACTGGCCCAATTGATCAAGAACCATTTTTACTCTCAGTACAGACCGTAATCTAATCAAGGGTTCACGGTGGTTTTTATACAGAGTTATAGTCACGTGAGAGTGAGTTACAGTCTGGAATGTAATTGAAGGTGTTTGTATTTGAATATCAGATACCTGGGTGTGAGTCAGAGTGAGAGAGATATGTACAGCATGGAAACAGAGGGACATGTTTCTATCCATGTGTCCATCTGTATGTTTGTTTATGTAAGTGTGTATGATATTTATGGTAGTCCATATATAGAACAGATACCAAAGACTGGTTGGTTTATGTGCAGAATAAAAGAAACTCAAATGTGAATTACAGATTGGAATCTAATTCAGGGGATCATGATGGTTTATGTATAGAGTCACAAATACATGAGAGTGACTTACAGATTGGTGTCTTATCAAGGGTTTAGCTGTGGCTCATACAGAGAGTAACAGAAACCTGGATGGGAGCTATATCTAATCAGGGTGGTTTATATTTAGAATAACAGGCACCCAGATATATAAGCTATGCCCAAACGTCGATTCCCCTGCTCCTTGGATACTGCCTGACCTGCTGCGCTTTTCCAGCTTTTCCAGCAACACATCTTTCAGATCAGATTATTCTTAGACTGCACTGAAAAATTCAAATTGACCTGCGATCAGTTTTCTTTTGCTGAAAACAATTCCAAAACTCATATAACCCTTCACTTGTTGAAGTCATAAACTACACTACCTTAGTGACTCTCCAATTGCCTACTTTGACCACTGTCCTCCTCTATTTTCCCTATTCACTGAAGATATTAATATCCTTTTATAATTTCATTACCATACTGATTACAATGCTGCCTATCTTGCACTGCCTCATTTATCTTCAATCCTGTGTAACTATAATCACACCAACAAAGACAAAGAATTACATCCTACAGCTTTGTTTATTTGCAGGTGCATTATTTCCTTTTATTTGCAGATAACACACAATTTGAACTCCCAGCAGGTCAGAGGGGTATTTGAGAAACACTTGATTTTGTGATGGGGCCTAACCACACAGGAATTCAAACCACACAGGAATCTGACTGATTCTGAACAACCCACAAATCAGTGGCTGAGCCATTTCAATTTTTGTAGATTTGAGTCTCTCAGATATTTGGAGCTTGGAAAGGAAGGCAGACATTGTTGAAATGTAACATTGTCTCAGACATTTATTGTAAACAGGTTCTGGAATTTACATTTTAAATCACCTTCAAAGAGCTGCCTCCATTTCCTATCTCTGCAAAGAAAATTCACATTTTGATCATGCATTAATGTAGGACAGAAAACAGCTATTGAGACATTGCCCACAGTGACAGTATTTCAGCGCCAAACTGAAACTTAGAGATATGTAACAGAACAAAAATGAACCAGAGGCTTTCTTGTTCCTGCTCCCAATTTAACATTTGACCATTCATTTTATCTTATCTTCAGTCTAACATCCGAAAAGCATCACTTCACATCTCACATTATTTCAGTTTTCCTGCCATTTCAGCAGACTCCCATTTACCCAAACTATCCCTATCTAAAACATCCAGGGCAGGTAGTGAATGGGGTTAGATGCAGGGTAAAGCTCTCTTTACACTGTAGCTTTTCAAATTTCCAGGCCACGTTCAGCGTGGGGTTAGATATTGATCAAATCACCCACATCCCCCATCCTGTTCTCATCAAATACACTTTCCATCACTGGATTAGGCACAGAGTATGTGTTCCTCAATACTTTCTCCATCTGAATCTCCTAGAGTCTGGGGAGAACACGGTTAGGTGCAGATTAAAGATCTCTGTACACGATCCCCATCAACTCCTCCCAGTGCAGGGGTTGCAGAAGAAGCTCTCCTCCTCCCTCTACAAGGTGAATGCATGTTTCTCCACCTTCCGCATTTCCCCTCCCCCCACCTTTTCTCAGTCCCAACCCTCGGACTCAGCACCACCTTCTTGACCTGCAATCTTCTTCTTGACCTCTCCGCCCCCAACCCCTGTCCGGCCTATCACCCTCACCTTAACCTCCTTCCATCTATCGCATTCCCAACTCCCCTCCCCCAAGTCCCTCCTTCCTATCTTTTATCTTAGCCTGCTTGGCACACGTCCTCATTCCTGAAGAAGGGCTTATGCCCGAAACATCGATTCTCCTGCTCCTTTGATGCTGCCTGACCTGCTGCGCTTGCCCAGCAACACATTTTTCACCTCCCAGTGCAGGAACAGGATAAGGTTAGACACACAGTAAAGCTGTCTTTACTGTACCCCCATCAACGCCTCCCAGAGCATGGATGGGATGGGGTTAGATACACAATAAGCCTTTCTTTACCGTATCCCCATTACACTGGCACCACCCCCCACCTTTTCCTCCGCTACATCGATGACTGTATCGGCGCTGCCTCGTGCTCCCACGAGGAGGTTGAACAGTTCGTCCACTTTACCAACACCTTCCACCCCAACCTCAAGTCTCAGACTCCTCCCTCCCCTTCCTTGACCTTTCCATTTCTATCTCGGGCGACCGAATCAACACGGACATTTACTATAAACCGACCGACTCCCATAACTACCTAGACTACACCTCCACCCACCCTGCCCCCTGTAAAAATGCCATCCCATATTCCCAATTCCTTCGTCTCCGCCGCATCTGCTCCCAGGAGGACCAGTTCCAAATCCGTACAACCCAGATGGCCTTCTTCTTCAAGGACCGCAATTTCCCCCCAGATGTGGTCGACGATGCCCTCCACTGCATCTCTTCCACTTCCTGCTCCTCCGCCTTTGAGCCCTGCCCCTCCAATCGCCACCAGGACAGAACCCCACTGGTCCTCACCTACCACCCCACCAACCTCCATGTACAGCGTATCATCCGCCGTCATTTCCGCCACCTCCAAACGGACCCCACCACCAGAGATATATTTCCCTCCCCTCCCCTATCAGCGTTCCAAAAAGATCACTCCCTCCGTGACTCCCTCGTCAGGTCCACACCCCCCACCAACCCAACCTCCACTCCCCGCACCTTCCCCTGCAACCGCAAGAAATGAAAAACTTGCGCCCACACCTCCCCCCTTACTTCCCTCCAAGGCCCCAAGGGATCCTTCCATATCCACCACAAATTCACCTGCACCTCCACACACATCATCTATTGCATCCGCTGCACCTGATGTGGCCTCCTCTATATTGGGGAGACAGGCCGCCTACTTGCAGAACATTTCAGAGAACACCTCTGGGACACCTGGACCAACCAACCCAACCACCCCGTGGCTCAACACTTCAACTCCCCCTCCCACTCTACCAAGGACATGCAGGTCCTTGGACTCCTCCATTGCCAGACCATAGCAACACGACGGTTGGAGGAAGAGCGCCTCATCTTCCGCCTAGGAACCCTCCAACCACAAGGGATGAACTCAGATTTCTCCAGTTTCCTCATTTCCCCTCCCCCCACCTTGTCTCAGTCAAATCCCTCGAACTCAGCACTGCCTTCCTAACCTGCAATCTTCTTCCTGACCTCTCCGCCCCCACCCCACTCCGGCGTATCACCCTCACCTTGACCTCCTTCCACCTATTGCATTTCCAACGCCCCTCCCCCAAGTCCCTCCTCCCTACTTTTTATCTTAGCCTGCTGGACACACTTTCCTCATCCCTGAAGAAGGGCTTATGCCCGAAACGTCGATTCTCCTGTTCCTTGGATGCTGCCTGACCTGCTGCGTTTTTCCAGCAACACATTTTCACTCCATTAACATGTCCATAGAATGTCATCTCGTTCACTGAGACCCCTTTCCTCAGGAAAGGCAGTATGTTCAGCACCCACGCCGGGTCCTATCACCATGTCATTCTTTATTTACTAGTGCACAGTACACTGGCTGCGGTCAGCCAACTTCTTGTTTCATTCACAGGATAAGCACGTTGTTGGCTGGGTCAGCATTTATTGCCCATCCCTAATTGCCCAGAGGGCAGTTGAGAGTCAACCATATTGCTGTGGATCTGGAGTCACGTGTAGACCAGACCAGGTAAAGAACGTAGTTTCCTTCCCTAAAGAACATTAGTGAACCAGGTGGGTTTTTACAACAATCGACAATGGATTCATGGTCATCATTAGTCTCTTAATTCCAGATTTTTTTTAACTCAAGAGTCATTCTCAACTGAAGAGAATATCCTGGTTATACTTTTTTTTTGTCTTTCATTTACTTTGGAGATTCTAAAGAACTATCACAGAGTCAGTCCCCTAAACTGAGGAGATTCAAAACCCCTGTTTATATATATTTTTCCCCAGCACCCAAGTTGTGTGTGCATATGTGCAGGTGTAAGACATAGTGAAAAACATCATGTGCACAAATCGTTATTTGTATTCCACCACCAGGAAGAAAGGAAACACCTGAGTGGTCAGTGACAAGCGATGCCATCCTCAACAAAGGCCAATGCTGAGTGATGAAAAAGTAAGGAGGGGCAGGAATAAAATCAAAATAGAGTTGGAAGATGAAATAAAGTACTCCATACTCTGCAGTGCTCACCATCCCCTGAAAACCTCGAGGTATTGGTTGACACTACGTGCTCCTTCTCTAGGGACACCTGGGCTTGCACATAACTGTGGAAGAGAGGCAGGCAATCGGCCATAACTAGATTAAGATTAGGGCTAATCGTGGACCGTAGTGCAAAGTTGTGCGTGGAGTCCAAGGAGAAGCGCTAAATGAATATTCTTCGTCAGTATTCATGCTGGAAAAAGACAATGTTGTTGAGGAGAATACTGAGATACAGGCTGCTAGGCTAGATGAGATTGAGCTTCACAAGGAGGAGGTGTCAGCAATTCTGGAAAGTGCAGAAATAGATAAGTCCCCTGGGCTGGATGTGGTTTATCCAAGGATTCTCTGGGAAGCCAGGGAGGAGATTACAGAGCCTTTGGCTTTGATCTTTATCTCATCATTGTCTACAGGGATAATGCCAGAAGACTGGACGATAGCAAATTTTGTCCCCTTGCCCAAGAAGGGGATTAGAGAAAATTTTGATAATTATAGACCATTGAGCCTTACTTCAGTTAGGGGTAAAATGTTGGAAACAATTACAAGAGATAGGATTTATAATCATTTAGAAAGGAATAAGTTTATTAGGTAGAGTCAACATGGTTTTGTGAAGGGTAAGTTGTACCTCACAAACTTTATTGAGTTCTTTGAGAAAATGACCAAACATGTGGATGAGGGTAAATGTGTTGTGTATGGATTTCCATAATGCATTTGATAAGGTTCCCCACTGAAGGCTATTTCACAAAATACGGAGACATGGGAGTAAGGGTGATTTAATGGTTTGGATCAGAAATTGGCTAGCTGAAAGAAGACAGAAGGGTGGTAGTTGATGAAAAATGTTCATCGTGGCGTTCAGTTGCTAATGGTGTACAGCAAGGATCTGTTTTGGGTCCACTGCTGTTTGTCATTTTTATAAATGACCTGGATGATGGTGTAGAAGGAGTTAGTAAATTTGCAGGTGACACTAAGGTCGATGGAGTTGTGGACAGTGCTGAAAGATGAGTGGAGCATTTCAGAGAACACCTCTGGGACACCCGGACCAACCAACCCAACCACCCTATGGCTCAACACTTCAACTCCCCCTCCCACTCCACCAAGGATATGCAGGTCTTTGGACTCCTCCATCGCCAGACTACAACAACATGACGGTTGGAGAAAGAGCGCCTCATCTTCCGCCTAGGAACCCTCCAACCACAAGGGATGAACTCGGATTTCACCAGTTTCCTCATTTCCCCTCCCCCCACCTTGTCTCAGTCAAATCCATCGAACTCAGCACCGCCTTCCTAACCTGCAATCTTCTTCCTGACCTCTCCGCCCCCACCCCAGTCTGACCTATCACGCTCACCTTGACCTCTTTCCACCTATCGCATTTCCGACGCCCCTCCCCCAAGTCCCTCCTCCCTACATTTTATCTTAGCCTGCTGGACAAACTTTCCTCATTCCTGAAGAAGGGCTTATGCCCGAAACATCGATTCTCCTGTTCCCTGGATGCTGCCTGACCTGCTGCGCTTTTCCAGCAACACATTTTCAGCTTTGTTCTTCATATAAACAACCCCAAAACTCTCAAATGGATTCCAGTCTGTAACTCCATTCTGGGAATCTATTGTTCTATATATTAACCACCCTGAACCCCTTGATAGCATTCCAGTCTGGACCTAACTCACAGGGAACTGTTATTCAATATATAAACCACTCCAAAACCTTCAAATTATATAAAAACCTGTAACTCACGCCCGGGTATCAGTTATTCTGCATATAAACCAAACTGAACCCATTAATTAGATTCCAATCTGTAACTCAATCCAGGTATTTGCTATTCTGTATCTAAACCACCCCAAAATGCTTAATTAGATTCCAGTCTGTTGTTTTGTACCCCAAATTCTTTGACTAGCTTCCAGACTTTAACTCACTCCTGGGTTCCTATTATTCTCTATATAAACTACACCAAAACTCTCTGTATCAGATTCCAGTCTGTAACTTACTCGAAGGGATCTGTAATTTTATACAGAAACCACACCAAACCCCTCAATTAGATTCCAGTCTTTAATTCCCTCTCGAGTATCTGTTCTTCAACATATAAATCACACCAAAATCCTCGATTAGATTCCAATCTATAACTCCCACCAGGGTATGTGTTTGGATTAGATTAGATTACTTACAGTGTGGAAACAGGCCCTTCTGCCCAACAAGTCCACACCGACCCACCGAAGCACAACCCACCCAGACCCATTCCCTTACATTTACCCCTTCACCTAACACTACGGGCAATTTAGCATTGCCAATCCACCTAACTTGCACATTTTTGGACTGTGGGAGGAAACCCATGCAGACACAGGGAGAATGTGCAAACTCCACACAGACAGTCACCTGAGGCGGGAATTGAACCCGGGTCTCTGGCGCTGTGAGGCAGCAGTGCTAACCACTGTGCCACCATGTTATTCTATATTAAACTAACCGGAACCCTTTGATTACATTGCAGTCTTTTCCTCAATGCTAGCCATCAGTTACTGCATATATACACTACCCCAAACCCCTCAATTAGGTTCCAGTGTATAACGCACTGCCAGGTATCTGTTATTCTATATAGAAAGAACCCCAAACTCTCAATTGGATTCCAGGTCTGTAACTTACGTCCAGGGTTCTGTTTGTTTGTTCATAAACCACCAGAAACACCTCGATAAGATACCACTGCTGGGTATCTACTATTCTGTGTGGAAACCATCCCAAGCCCCTCGATTAGATTCCTGTCAGTAACTCACTTCCAGGGATGTGTCCTTCTATGTACAATACCACATGAAACCCCTCGATTAGATTCCAGTCTGTAACTTCCTCCACGGTTTCTGTCATTTAAGACATAACCCACCCCGAACCCCTCGATTAGATTCCAGTTTGAAACTCACTTCCCAATATCTGATATTCTACAAATAGAACATAGAACATTACAGCGCAATACAGGCCCTTCGGCTCTCAATGTTGCACTGGGCTGTGGAACCAATCTGAAGTCTATCTATCCGACATTATTCCATTTTCACCCATATGTTCATCCAATTACCATTTAAATGCCCTTAAAGTTGACAAGTCTATTACAGTTGCAGGCAGGGTGTTCCACACCCCAACGACTCTGAGTAAGGAACCTATTTCTGACATCTGTCCTTTATCTATCACCCCTCAATTTAAAACTATGACCCTCATGCTAGCCATCACCATCCAAGGAAAAAGGCTCTCACTGTCCACCCGATCCAACCCTCTGATCATCTTGTATGTTTTAATGAAATCACCTCTCAACCTTCTTATCTCTAATGAAAACAGCCCCTCAAGTCCCTCAGCCTTTCCTCATTAGACCATGCCAGGCAACATCCTAGTAAATCATCTGTGAAACCTTTCCAAAGCTTCCACAACCTTCCTATAATGCGATGACCAGAACTGTATGCAATACTCCATGTGCGGCTGTACCTGAGTTTTGTACAGCTGCAACATGACCTCATGGCTCCGAAATTCAATCCCTCTACCAATAAAAGCTGACACACTACATGCCTTCTTAACAACCTATCAACCTGGCAACTTTCAGGGATCCATGTACATGGATACCAACTTCTCTCTACTCATCTGCACTGCAAGAATCTTACCATTTATTCCTGTTGCTCCTTCCAAAGTGAATCACCTCACACTTTTCTGCGTTAAACTCCATTTGCCACCTCTCAGCCCAGCTCTGCAGCTTATCTACGTCCCTCCGTAACCTAAACATCCTTCGGCACAGTCATAATTCCACCAACATTAGTGTCATCCACAAATTTATGAACCCATCCTTCTACGCCCTCATCTCGGTCTGACAAACTGCAGTGGACCAAAACAAATCTTTGCGGTACACCACTAACAACTGAACTCCAGGATGAACATTTCCCATCAATCATTACCCTCTGTCTTCTTTCAGCTAGCCAATTTCTGATCCAAACCATTAAATCACCCTCAATCCCATGCCACCTCGAACCTCTCGATTAGATTGTAGTCTGTAACTTACACTTAGCATCTGTTGTTCTGTTCATAAACCACTACAAACCCCTCGATTAGATTCCAGTTTGAAACTCACTTCCCGATATCTGTTATTCTACGTATAAACCACTCTGTACCCATTGATTGTATTCTCATCTGTAATTCACTCCTGGTGATCCATCATTCGTTATTACACCACTCTGAACCTCTCAATTAGATTCCAGTCTGGAACTCTCTCCTGGGGATGGGTTATTCTGTAAATGAATACCACCCTAAAACGTTTGATTAGATTCCAGTCTGTAACTCACTCCCTGTTATCTGTTATTCTATACATAATCCAACCCAAGTCCTTCGATTAGATTCCAGTTTGAAACTCTGTTATTCTACATATAAACCACCCAAGAACACTCAATTAGGTTCTAGTCTGTAACTCACTCCAATGCATCTGTTGTTCTGTTCAGAAACATCACGAACCCCTCAATTAGATTCCAGTTGTAACTGACTGCTGTGTATTTGTTGTTCTGTATAGAAACACATCGAATCACTCAATTAGATTACAATCTGTAACTCACTCCCGGTATCTGTTCTTCTATATGCAAACCACCTGAACCCCTTGATTAGACTCCGGTCTGTAATTCACTCCTGGGTATCTGTTGTTCTGTACATCAACAACGCTGAACTCCTCAATTATATTCCTGTCTGTACCATCTCCCAGATATATTTTGTTTTATATACAAACCACCCCAAATCCCCCAATTAGTTTCCAGTCTGTAAGTCCCTCTCAGGCATGTGTTGTTCTTTATATGAACTACCTAAAAGTGTCGAATTGATTCCAGTCAGTAATTCCATCCTGGGAATCTGTTATTTTGTATATGAACCAACGTGAACCGCTGGATTGCAATTCCAGTCTGGATCAGACTCCTGGGAATCTGTTATTCCATACATAAAACACTACAGACCCTCAATTAGATTCCAGTCTGTAATTCATTATCCTGTATCTCTTATTCTGTGTATCATCCACCCCAAATTTCTCAATTGTCTTCTGGTCTATTCTGTACATAAACCACCCAAATGCCTTGATTAGATTCCAATCCATAACTCACTCCCGGATATCTGCTGTTCTGTCAAAAAATCACATTGAACCCCTCAATTAGCATCCAGTCTGTTACTCACTCCCGGGTAACTCTTCTTCTCTTTATAAACCACCCCGAATCCCTCGGTTAGATTCCAGTCTGTAACACCCTCCCGGCCAACTGTTATTCTGTATATAAACAACAGCAAAAAATTCAATTAGATTCCAGTCTGTAACTCCCTCCCGGGACACTGTTATTCTATACATAAATCACCCAGTTCCCCTCGAATAGATTCCAGTTTGAAACTCACTCCCCGGTGTCTGTTATTGTACGCATGAACCATCCTGAATCCCTTGATTATACTGTAATCTGTAACTTACTCCCGGATATCTGTTGTTCTATATATAAACCAACCTGAACCCCTCGATTGGATTCCAGTCTGAAACTCAACATATAAACTATCTGAACTGAATAGATTTACTCTGTAACTTACTCCTGGGTATCTGTTGTTCTGCGCATAAACCCTTGATTAGATTCCAGTCAGCAACTCTCTGCTGGACATCTCTTGTTCTGTATATAAACTGCATCGAACCGCTCAATTAGATTCCAGTCTGTTACTTACTCCAGAATATCTGTTGTTCTGTATATAAACCAGGCCGATCCCCTCGATTAGAATCTAGTCTGTAACACCCACCCACTATATATAAACCACACAAAGACCCTCGATTTGATTCCTGTCTGGAATTCACGCCCGGGAATCTGTTGTTCAACATATAAACCATCCCTTCTATTAGATTCTAGTCTGGACCTCACTCCTTGGTGTTTATACCTCTCTCCTTGGTGTCTGTTATAAATAAGCCACCCAAACACCTCGATAAGTTTCCAATCTCTAACTGTTTGCCAGGTATCTGTTATTCTATACATAAAACACACTGAACCCCTCAATTAGATTCCAGCCTGTAAATCACTATCCTGTATTTGTTATTCTGTATACAATACACCCTGAACTCCTTGATTAAATTTTCATCTGAACGTATTCCCGGGTAACTGTCGTTCTGTACATAAACCACACCCAACCCCTTAGTTAGATTCCAGTCTAACTCACTACGGGTATCCATTATTCTGTATATAAACCACAACAAACCCTTCGATTAAATTCCAGTCTGTTTCTTCCCTCCTGGGTATCTGTTGTTCTGATGTAAACCACACTGAACCTCTCAATTAGATTCCAGTGTGTAGCTCATGCGAGGTATCCGATCTTTTGTATATAAACTAATGTTATGGACAACTGAAAATATTTCAAGAAGGCAGCCCAGACCCTAACTTTGCTAATTGTTTTAAGCAGGTGTAGAGAGAGAATCAGCTGGTCAAACCATTTAATTTTAAGCAAAACGGAATTTATTTCCAAAATTACTGAATGAAACATGAACAACACACACAACATGGGTGCTGAGGAAACTATAAGCTCTACCACAGTTAGGCAGTAGTGTAAAAAAAGAAAGAAAGAGAAAAGAAAAAAGAGGAAAGAAAAAAGAGAGAAAAAATGAAACATGAACAACAGAGATCAGAATACATAATAATTTCACCTATCCGAAAACCCAACAGATCATCCCAACTTAATGATAGTGTTCTAAGTAATTGCAACAATCCCCATAAACAGCCCTTGGCACAAGTTCTTACAGGATAGAAGTAAGAGATAGAGTACCAGCCTGGGCGTGCTTCTGTCAGTCCAGCAGCCTGTTTATCACACTACTGCTTAAAAAAACAAACCAGAGAAAAGCTGAGCTGGGAGAACTGGCCACACCCCCATTCATTGTACAAGCCAAAATTCCCTTTGCTCTTTCGACAAAGGTGTCCTCTGAGCAAGTCCAACTTAGAAATATAAATTGCTTGTCACACATTCTCAACACAGTCTTCCAAACGCAGAATCGGATATGCATCAGACTTTGTCACTGCATTGACTTGCGACATCTAGTTTTGGCACCTTTACTTTGGGTGAGCTCCAGCCACTGTAACTGACTTTGATTATGTCATCTTGGAGCGTACATTCAATCTCCTTTTGAATCTGTACCAACTTTAAAGCCTCTAAGATGTTGCTTAATCGGGACAGCATCTCCTATATCGCCATCATGCATATTTAGGTCAGTACTTCCCAGCTTATTTCAACTTATGTCCCCATGTGATAGTAATAACTCTTTTAGGTCATTTCAATTTTCCTTTGGAAGGTAACTCAATAATATATCCCAATTTTTGACAACTTCCTCATTGCCCAATTTAATTTGAGGAATGTCCCATTCAGAATCCTCTGAACTTGATTCTTCCCTCTGTGTTGTAATCATTAAAACATTCTCCTCTTGCTTTCCTTCCCTGTAAAAATGCATTTTGAGCATATTCACATGACACTCGGTGAGATTTATTTCTGTCTGCAGTCCTTATCAAATAGTTCACCTCAGTCAACTTCCTTTCGACTTGATAAGGTCCAGTAAACCTTGGTTTTAAAGGTTCACCTATCACTGGAAGGAACATGAATACCTTATCCCCGATAGCAAAATTGCAAATTTTTGATTTCTTGTCTGGTTCCTGTTTCATTGTGATACTTTTAAATGCTGTCTAGCTAACTCCCCAGCTATATTTAATTGTTACTTAAAATTTGACACATAATACAAATATGTGTTCTCTGATTTCTAACTTACCAGTTTCTCACTCCATGGCCAAAAACTAGTTGAAATGAACTGAATGTGGTCAATTCATTTGGTGCATCTCTGCACCAAATGGAATTCCCTGATCGCAATCTTCTGGATAGTCTTGATTATAAGACCTCAACATGTCTGATGCCACCTTTCTAGCACTCCCTGCAATTCTGGATGGTACACAGTAGATTTGAATTGTTTTATTCATAAATAATAATTTATTCATAAATTATTCATAAATAATAATCCTTGAATAATTTTGATGTGAAATTTGACCCTTACTCTGATTGTATTCCTATTGGTTGTCTATATCGAGTGAAAAATTTGAGTAATTCCTCTACAATCCTTTTAGCTGTGATATTCCATAGTGAAACAGCCTCTGGAAATCTAGTTGACACATCCATTATTGTTAACAAATCATGATTCCCACTTTTTGTTTGAAGTAGGGGACCCATGCAATCAGGAGAAAGTGAGGACTGCAGATGCTGGAGATCAGAGCTTAAAGATGTGTTACTGGAAAAGCGCAGCAGGTCAGGCAAGGAGAAGGAGAATCACCGTTTCGGGATGGGACACTCTAACCTCACTTTGCATAATTAAGCATTTTTTGTCTCACTGTGAATTCCTGTTACTAGTAACTTTTCTGGTAATAGTCCTTCAGAAGTATATATCTCATCTTTCAGCATCACAGACTGAGAGGATTGTGTGTCTCTTAATATTATAACCTCTTTACCTGCTTTTCCTGGCTTTACCTTTGCAGGTAAAAATGGTTTAAGAAGATCTGGCACTTCTTTCTTAATCAATCTCCGACCAGCTTGTACATTCTGGTACAGCTTTCTAGCCTCCACTGTGATTTCTGTTATCACGCCAACAAAATTCACTGGCTTATCCTTTTTTCCTACATTCGGCTTCCTAACCAATGAACACTGTGATTTCATGTGGTCTACCTTATTGCAGTGAAAACGCCAGATTTTTTTAACTTCTCTGTCTCCTTCAAGGGTTTCCTTTTTACCCTGTGGTAAGTTATCCTTATTATCTTCACCAAGATCATAAGGATATCTTTCCCTTTCCACATGAGGATTTCTCTTTTCCCCAATTTATAACCCTCACTGAGTGAAATTGACTCTGGAAGCCAAACATTGCTTTTTGGATGAATTCATAATCATCAGCCATTTCAGGTGCTAACCTTGCCAATTTTTTTTAGAATATACATTTATTAAGAAAAAATAGATTTTTAAATATTACAACAAATACAAAACAATGCAATTCAAAACAGTACAAAAATAGTACAAAACTAAACGCAAATAATTTTAAAAATCCCCAACCCACCCTCCTATACGAATGTATAAACATATATAGAGAAGTGTAAAATTAAAAAAAAAACTAAACTAGCTATTTAACTAACTAAATAAATACCTAACAACAAACAAATAAATAGTAATAACTCAGCCCAGCCAAACAAAACACTCATACATTCACAGTTCCTCCTCCCTGGATATTGGACTCATGAAACACAATCATTACGGCTATATAAAAGCCCTTGTTAGTGTGGCAGATAAATCTGTGTCCAGGTATTTCAAAAAGGATTGCTATGTCTTGTAAAAATTCTCAGTTTTGTGGTGTACCATATTTGTGAGAAAATCCAGGGGAATATGCTCCATAACAATCTTCCGCCAACCCAACAGGCCTGGGGGGTTTTCTGATATCCAACCTAGCAAGATATTCTTCCTTGCACAGAATGTAAGAACATTGAAAAGTTTTGCCTTATGCGAGTCTGCAGGAAATACAATGGGTAGGCCCAAAAGGAGCAAAATAGGGTCCTTCTCCACCCCTACACCTAAAATCCTCTCCATTGCACCCACGACAGTGCTCCAATATGTTTGAAGCCTGTCACAAGACCAAAGACCAAAGAGTACCCATACAGACCTTGCATTTGGGATATGCTGAAGATACCCCTGGTTTAAATTTTGACAAACGGTCTGGGGCTAAGTGGACCCTTGGAGAATCTTCAACTGTAAAGAATGGGTCCTATTGCAAATTGATATCTTCCTTGCATTCTCCCAAATATCCTCTCATGCCTCTGAAGAAACTTCAACACCCAGCTGTCTTTCCCACATCTTGCAGAGTCGATCAGACTCATCTGAGGTGGCACCTCCCAATTGGTGATATAGAGTACTGACAGAGAGTGTACTCTTAGCCATTAGTACCCCTCTTTCTATGTCAGATTTGTAGGGATCAGTCAAAAGTGTGGTCCTTTTTAGAATAAAATCCCTAACTTGAAAAAAAACGAAAGAGGTAACTCATACTTCCGTACTAACTGATCGAAGGACATCATTATGTCTACCTCAAATAAATCACCCATGCAAGATACACCCCTAGCTGCCCAACATTTAAATCCTGAATCTATCATACCTGGTTGAAAACTCGGCATACCCACTAAAGGTGTAAACAAAGATGTTTTGCCAATATTACCTTCCCTCTGCCGAATTGCCCTCCATGCTTTAACAGTATTGATGACTTTGAGGAGAAAGTGAGGTCTGCAGATGCTGGAGATCAGAGCTGAAAATGTGTTGCTGGAAAAGCGCAGCAGGTCAGGCAGCATCCAGGGAACAGGAGAATCGAGGTTTCGGGCATAAGCCCTTCTTCAGGAATGGCCTGAAGAAGGGCTTATGCCCGAAACGTCGATAAAGAGTATTCCTGAAGGAGGGCTTATGCCTGAAACGTCGATTCTCCTGTTCCCTGGATGCTGCCTGACCTGCTGTGTTTTTCCAGCAACACATTTTCAGTATTGATGACTATTGGGTTATGGCAATATTCCCTAACTGTCCTCACCTTGTCCAAAAACAGCAAACTGGTAAGGGGGCACCTTGCCTCGGAGGCTTCGATATCTAGCCATATTGAAAGAGGGTCCCCACAAACCCAATCACTCACGTAGGTCAAAAGCGAGCTTGATTGGTAATTTTTAATGTCCGGAAGGTCTACTCCCCTCAATCTGTGAGGCAACTGCAGTTTGGCTAATTTAATGAGGGGCCATTTATGGTGCCAGATAAAAAAGCTGAACCAACTGTTCAGTCTCCTGAGTGTTTGTTTATTGAAAATTAGGGGGAGCATCGTATAGGGTACAGCAAACGAGGGAGAATATTCATCTTAATAAGCGCTATCCGACCCAACCATGAGACTGGAAGTGCCTCCCATCTTTGGAGATCTTGTTTAATTTTTTCAAATAATTGAGTAAAATTGGCTTTGAACAGCCAATCCAGAACTGGAGTAATGAATATGCCCAAATACACAAAAACCCCCTGTGACCACCTAAATGGGACTCTATAGTCACTCTCAAGAGCCAACTATTTCATAAGACCACCCATAGGCATAGCCTCTGATTTAGCAAAATTAATCTTATACCCTGAAAAAGCGCCAAACGCGTGAATGCATTGTAACAGGCAAGGCACTGAAACTGCTGGATTTGTCAAGAAAATTAGAACATAATCTGCATACAGCGAGATCTTATGTAATTTTGACCCCACTTCTGGAGCTGATATATTGAGATCCCCACGAATGGCCTCTGTCAACGGTTCAATCACCAACGTAAAAAGTAATGGTGCCAGCTGCCCTTAGAAATATTAAAATTGCTTTATCGTACCCCATTGGTAATGACCGCAGCGAGAGGTACACTGTAGGGAACCTTTACCCATCTTATGAAAACTTCGCCCAGACCAAACAGGTCTAGAGCATAGAAAAGGTACGGCCATTCAACTCGGTCAAATGCCTTCTCTGCATCTAAAGAAATCACCAATCCCTGTATTGACTGCTGTCGGCATGCTTGAATTACGTTAAGCAGCCTCCTAACATTATTGGAGGATCTGCGACCCTTTGATCCTCTTTAATAATAGAAGCCCGACTGATCCTCTTAAATAATAGAGGGTAACACAGTCTCCAGCCTTAATGCAAGAGCCTTAGCGAGGATCTTAAAGTCCACATTTAAGAGTGAGATGGACCTGTATGAAGCACAGTCTTCTGGATCCTTCCCTTTTTTAAGGATAAGTGAAATATTGGCCTCTCTCAGAGATGGTGGGAAACAAACATGACTTTATGAATCATTAAATGTATTCAACATCGGGCCTGATGGTATACTTATAAATTCCTTATATAATTCACTGGGAAGTCCATCAAGGCCGGGCGCCTTTTCACTCTGAAGCTGCCTCACAGCTTCCTGCACTTCTTGCTCTGATAATGGGGCATTGAGAAAGGACTGTTATTCGGGAGTCACACCTGGGAGCTTCAGATCTCTAAAAAAGGATTCCATTTTGGCCTGCCTCTCCTCACAATTCTCAGACTGATATAACTTAGAGTAGAATCTCTGGAACACCACATTAATCTTTTTAGAATCACATGTTAGGTTCCCAGACCCTTCCCTAATCGCTGTAATGGTTTGTGGGGCACTTCTCTTTCTGGCAAGGTATGCTAAGTATTTGCCTGGCTTGTCACCATGCTCGTATAACCTTTGCTTTGCAAAAGCCAGCTCCTTCTTTGCCATCTGCGTGAGCATGGAATTTAGTGCAGACCACAGTGCCATAATCCTCTGTAGTTTGACCAACGAGGGTCTGTCAAAATGAGCCTTCTCAGCTGCCTTCAACCGTGCTTCAAGGAGACGTTGCTGCTCATCCTTCTGCCGCTTCCTACTTGTGGAATATGAAACAACTAACCCTCTGGCATAAGCTTTGGCAGTTTCCCAGAGAACAGATGAGCTATCAACCGAGCCTATGCTGATGTCTAGGAATGCCCGCAATTCCCTAGAGAAATACTCCACAAACTTGCTGTCCATCAGAATAAAGGGGTCCATTCTCCAGTACCTTGAATCCACTGTAACATCCTTAATTTTAACCATGAGGTACACTGGAGCATGATCAGAGATGGCAATATTACCAATCGTACAGGATGCCACCAGATCCAGGGTTACCGCAGGGGTCAGAAAAAATCAATCCTCGTGTGACATCTGTGCGGATTGGAGAAAAATGTGAAATCCCTATCTGTAGGGTGGACACACCTCCAGACGTCCACCAATCCTAATTCCCCACACAAACCCAATAACTGTTTAGTTTGTGCAGAGGGTATCAAGGGACCTTTAGGCAACCTGTCCACTGTGGGGTCCATGAGGCAATTAAAATCTCCCCCTATGTGCCGAGACTTGAGACTTATCAGTTTAGAAAAAGCATCTACCAAGAATTTAACAGGATGAGCTGGGGGACAATAAACATTTAAAATGCCATATTCTTCCCCATATGCCATATCAAGGCTTTAAGAATTACAAACCTCCCGTTTGTGTCTTTAACACATTCCAAAAATTTAAATGAGAGATTTTTCCTAACCAATATAGCCACTCCCCTAATTCTGGTATTAAATGATGAAAAATAAACTCGGTCAAAACCATTCTGCTGTAATTTCAGATGCTCCTTGTCATCTAAATGTGTCTCCTGTAACAAAGCAATATCCACCTTCTCCTTTCTAAGACTCAAGAGTAACTTCTTCCTCTTAATTGGTAAATGACTTCCCTTGATATTCCAGGTACATCATTTAATCAAATCATTAGTTATAACCTTCTGCAATTACATTTAAATTCCAGAGAGGAGGAACCTGAACCACAAATTGCTGAGCCTTAGTGTCGCATGGTCCACCACATATAAAACTACATAAACTAAAACCACTACATTTAACAAACATACAAAATAATAAAAAATAAAAAACAACAAAAACCAGAAAACAAACCAACATATAAAGCGCCAATAGGACTGAGTAGAGGAACTCACCCCCTGCCCAGAGGGGGCAACTACCTTTCCTGAACTGCCCATAAATAGACATCTAACCATCTCAACCACCTTCACTTCTCCCAGCTAGAGCCAATGCATTGCAAGCACAAGCTAAAAAGAATAAACACTCCATAGAATATCAATATGAATAAAAAAAATTCTTTTATAAAAAAAAGGGGAATAAATACCCCACCCATCCTTTGGTATGTCCTAACTTAGAAATTTAAAATGTACATCTTAACCACCGCCAGACATAGTTTGAACCAAATTATTATCAATAGAGGAAAAAAAAAGGGGAAAAACAAAGCTCCAACCGGATTTCCTCCATTTCTTTTACAGAATGATAAACGCATACCCAAGCAACAATATTTATAAATACTACAATTTTTAAAATTAGGTTAGTTTGTCCACAAAGTCTCTTGCCTTCTCTGATGTGTCAAAGAGATGCAAGGATCCATCTAAGGTGATCCGAAGCACTGCCGGATATCTCAGGGAGTATTGAATCCCAAGCTCCTTCAATCTTCTCTTGACACCATCATACGATTTTTGTTTGATCACCACTGAAAAGTCCTGAAAAAACATGAACTTAGACCCCTCATAAATTAGGCCTTTGGATCCTTCCGCTGGAGTCTGGAAGCCTCCATGACTCTCTCCTTATCCCGGTAATGATGGAACCGCAACAGGAAAGGATGAGGGCATTGACCCAGACCCGACTTCCATGCTGCGACCCGGTGAGCCCTCTCTATCTTCAATCCTCTCGTGCCAGTCTCCAAGTCAAGGAATTTCAGAAGCCAATCTTCAACAAATTCCGCAGGCCGCTCACCTTCCTTACCCTCAGGCAGACCGATGATCCGAATGTTTTTTCTCCTGTCCCTGTTTTCAAGATCATCCACTTGGTCACGCAAATTATGAACCTGCGTCTTCAGGGCTTAGATCTCTTCCTTGAATGAACTGGCATCAGCTTCCACCACTGTGACCCTGTGCTCCACCTCATCCGTCCTCTTCTCCAGGTTTCCCAGCTGCTGCTCATGCTTCTGCAGCATGAGAGAGACTGGAGCCAGCTTCTCTTCAATCTGTTTCCCCAACATCTCGTGAGATTTCGAGAGCTGGTTCACCAGGTCCTGGAGAGTAATCTGCTCTGAGGCTGCTGCAGGCTGAGCTGCAGGCCCGGCCTCAGATACTCCTCCTCCCTTTTTAGGCATTTCTGGACAGCTGAAAATACAGTAAGTCAATTTTTAAATGTTTCTTGGGGCTCCACAATCTTTCCAACGCCCCAAGAAATCCCGACGACCTGGGTTGGGTGGGTTAAAGGACTGTCCTGCTCCTGCTGCGATGCGAAACTCTGCAGTGTGATCTTCTCAGATCGCCGCCATCTTAGATCCCTCCTAACCTTGCCATTTTAACTCTCTGCTCTTCCATATGGGTTCTCACTACTTCAGGATGTGAAATTTTGAATTCCTCCAAAATAATTGTCTCTCTAAGAGCGCTGTAGTCTGCTCTATTTTTAATGGCTTTATCCACCAACCAAATTACTTTGTTTGATCCTTTCAAACTCAATATAGGTTTGACCTGGTCCCTCCTTAGATTCCTGAAACATTGTCTGTTCTGGCACAAGTTTATAAGCACTTAAGATGGCTTTCTTCACCCATTCGTATAAACCACCCTGAACTTCTCGATTAGATTCTAGTCTGTAACTTACTCCTGGGTATCTGTTCTTCTGTTCATAAACCATCATGATCCCTCACGATTAGATTCCAGTCTGTAACTCACTCCCCGGTAACTGTTATTCTATATATGGATGTATATGGAATAGTGTAGGTGGGATGGTCCTCAGATTAGTATGACAGGGCAGCGCAACATCGAGGGCTGAAGGGCTGCACTGCGCTGTAATGTTCTATGTTCTATGTTATAAAACCACATGCAACCCTTCGGTTCCTGTCTGTAAATCACCCCTGGGTATCTGTTGTTCAAAAATAAAACATCCAAACCCCTCGATTAGATTCCAGTCTGTAACTGACTTCTGGTTATCTGTTATCCTCCCAGAAACCCCAGATTAAATTCTAGTCAGTAACTCACTGTGAGGGATCTGTTACTCTATACATAAACCATCTGGACTCCTTGATTAGATTCCAGACTGTAACGCCCTCCCTGGAATCTGTTACTTGAAATATAAATCACCCTGAATCCCTCGAAGAGATTCCAGTCTGAAACTCACTCCCTGGAATCTGTTATTCGTCATATAAACCACTCTGAACCCTCAATTAAATTCCAGTTTGAAACTCATTACTGGCTATCTGGTGTTCTGTGTGTATACCACATCGAATCACTCAGTTAGATTACGAGATTTCAGGTGGCTTGGTGGCTCAGTGGTTAGATTAGATTAGGTTCCTTACAGTGTGGAAACAGGCCCTTCGGCCCAACCAGTCCACACCAACCCTCCGAGAGTAACTCACCCAGAACCATTTCCCTCCTAACACTAACACTGGTGGGCAATTTAGCATCACCAATTCAACTGACCTGCTGCCTCACAGCGCCAGGGACCTGGGTTCAATTCCCACCTCGGGCAACTGTCTGTGTGGAGTTTGCACATTCTCCCCATATCTGTGTGGGTTTCCTCCGGGTGCTCCAGTTTTCTCCCACAGTCCAAAAATGTGCAGGTTAGGTGAATTTACCATGCTAAATTGCCCATAGTGTTAAGCGCATCAGTCAGGAGGGAATGGGTCTGGGTGGGTTGCTCTTCGGGTGCTCTTCGGAGGGTCAATGTGGACTCGTTGGGCCGAATGGCCTGTTTTCACACTGTAGGGAATCTAAATCACACCAAATCCCTTTATTAGATTTGAATCTGTAACTCCCACCCAGGTATCTGTTATTCTATATATTAACCACATCAAACCACTCAATTTGATTCCTGTCTGTAATTCACTCCCAGGAATCTGTTGTTCAGGAAATAAACCACCCCGAACCCCTCTATTAGATTCCTGTCTGTAACTCCCTCCCCAGCATTTGTTATTATATACATAAAACACCCCAAACCACTTGATTAGATCTCAGTTTGAAACTGACTCCCAGATATCTGTTATTTAATATATAATTGGCACCCTGAACAATTAGATTCCAGTCTGTAACTCTCCATCTGGCATCTATTACTGTATAGAGATAACCCACCTCAAAACCCTCACTTAGATTCCAGTTTGAAACTCACTCCTCGCTATCTGTTATTCTACACAGATACCACACCAAACCCTCGATTGAATTCTAGTCTGTAACTTACTACCAGGCATCTGTTGTTTAGTTCGTAAAGCACCACCAACTCCACAATTAGATTCTGGTCTGTAACTGACTGTTGGGTATTTGTTGTTCTGTATTCAAACCACATTGAATCGCTTAATTAGATTACAGTCTGAAACTCACTCCGAGTACCTGTTACTCAACATATAAACCATTTCAAACCCTTTGAATAGATTCTAGTCTGTAACTTACTCCTGGGTGTCTGTTGTACTGTACATAAATCACCCGAACCCCTTGATTAGATTCCAGTCTGCAGCTCTCTGACGGACATCTCTTGTTCTGTATATAAACAACATTGAACCACTTAACTAAATTCCAGTTTGTTACTCACTCCGGGGTATCTGTTATTCTAAGCATAAACAACACCGAATCCCCCAATTTGATCCCTGTCTGTAATTCATTCCCGGGAATCTGTTGTTCAGTATATAAACCACCCCGAACCTCTCTATTAGATTGCAGTCTGTACTTTACTCCGGGTATCTGTTTTTCTGGATGTTACCTACCTGAATCCCAAGATTAGATTCCAGTCTGGAACTCAGTCCAGGTGAACTGTTATTCTATATCAAACCAAATGGAATCCCTCTTAGGTATGTTTTCGTCTATATACAGTATAAACCACCCCGAACTCCTTAATTAGATGCCAGTCTGTAACTCCCTTCCGGGCATGTGTTGTTCTTCATATGAACCACTGCAAAATCCTCGAATGGATTCCATTCTGGGAATCTGGTATTCTAAAAATAAACAACCCCTAATCCCTCGATTATATTCCAGTTTTGGAACTGACTCCCAGGTATCTCCCGTGAACCACCCAGAAAACCACGACTGGATTCCCGTTTGTACCTCACTCCCGAGTATCTTATTCTATATATAAACCACCCCAAGCCCCTCGATTAGAATTCAGTCTGCATATCGCTACCCTGTATGTGTTGTTCTGTAGACACACCACATTGAACTATCGATTAGATTCCAGTCTGTTGCGCATTCCAGGGTATCTGTTATTCTGCGTGTAAACCCCACGGAACCCCCCAATTAGATTCCAGTCGGTAATTCACTCCCGGGTGTCTGTTTTTCCACATATAAACTATCCCAAACCGTTCAATTGGATTCCAGTCTGAAACTCCCTCCCAGGTATCTGTTATTCTCTGTATAAACCACCCTGAGCCCCTTGCTTATTTCCAGTCTGAAACTCCCTCCCAGGTATCTGTTATTCTCTGTATAAACCACCCTGAGCCCCTTGCTTATTTCCAGCCTGTAACTCACCCCCAGGTATCTGTTCTTTTCTTTCTAAACTGTTCCGAACCCCTCAAATATATTCCAGTCTGTAAATCACTCCCGGGTATCTGTTGTTCTGTCTATAAACCACCCCAAACACCTCTATTAGATCCCAGTCTATACCTCACTCCCAGATATCTTTTATTGTATATTTAAACCACCCCGAGCCCCTCAATTATATTCCAGTCTGTAATTCAGTCCTGGGGATGTGTTATTCTATATATCAATACCACCCTTAACCCATCAATTAGATTCCAGTCTGTAATTCCCTCCTCGCTATCTGTCACTAAACCCAAACCCCTGGATTAAATTTCATTTTGAAATTCACTCCCAGGTATCTGTTATTCTGTACATAAACCACCTCGAGACCTTTGATTAGATTCCAGATTGAAACTCACTCCCCGACATCTGTTATTCTACATATAAACTATGAACCCTTTGATTAGATTTCAGACTGTAACTTATTCCCAGGCATTTGTTCTTCTGTATATAAACCACATTGAATTGCTCAATTAGATTACAGTCTGTAACTCACTCCTGGGTATCTGTTCTTTTTTAACCACCCCGAACCCCTCAATTAGATTCCAGTCTGTAACTCCCTTCCATATATGTTTTGGTTTAGAGATAAACTACACCAAATCCCTTGGTTAGATTCCGGTCTGGAACTTGCTCTCAGGGATCTGTTATTCTATATTTAAACCACCACGAAACCCTCTGATTAGTTTCCCGACTGTAACCTGTTCCCCAGTATCTATTGTGAAATATATAAACCACATCAAAACCCTCGGTTAGATTCCAGTCTGTAACACACTCATTGGTATCTGTTAATCTATATATAAACCACCCCGATCCCCTCAATTATATTCCAGTACCTAACTGACTCCAGGGTTTCTGTTATTCTATATCTAAACTGCCTTGAACCCCTCGATTAGAATCCAAGTTAACTCACTTCCCGCTATCTGTTATTTGCCAGACCCCTCCATATTCGACTCCACTCTGTAACTCAATCCCAGGGATCTGTTATTCTACACTTAAACCAACTAATTCCTCATTTAGATTCCACTCCCTTCCAGATATCTTATTCTATATAGAAACCACACCGAAATCCTTGATAAGATTTCAGTCTGTGATTCACTCCTGGGGAAGTGTTATTCCATATATAATAACATTCTGAACCCCTCTGTTAGATTCCAGTCTGTAACTTCCTCCCTGGTACCTGTTATTCTATACATAACCCACCCTGACCCCTCTCGATTAGATTGCAGTTTGATATCTCTAATTCTACACAGATATCACACTGAACCCCTCAATTCGATTCTAGTCTGTAACTTACTACCCAGGCATCTGTTATTTAGTTCATAAACCAGCACAAACTCCATAATTAGATTCCAGTTTGTAACTGACTGCTGGGTATTTAGATTAGATTCCCTACAGTGTGGAAACAGGCCCTTTTCGGCCTAACCAGTCCACACCAACCCTCCGAAGAGCAACCCACTCAGACCCATTCCCCCTGACTAATGCACCTAACTCTAAGCATGACCAAATCACCTAACCTGCACATCTTTGGACCGTGGGAGGAAACTGGAGCACCCGGAGGAAATCCACACAGACATGGAGAGAATGTACAAACTCCACACAGATAGTCACCCAAGGCTGGAATCGAACCCAGGTCCCTGGCGCTGTGAGGTAGCAGTGCTAACCACTGAGCCACTGTATCTGACCTTCTGTATATAAACCACATTGAATTGCTCAATTAGGTTACATCTGTTGTTCTGTTCATTAACCACCATGAATCCTCAATTAGATTCCATTCTGTAACTCACACCTAGGTATCTTTTATTCTATATACAAAAAATGATAAAACTCTTGAAGAGATTCCAATCTGCAACTCACTGCCAGGCATCTGATGTTCTGTACATAAATCACATTGAACTGCTCAACGAGATTCCAGTCTGACAGACATTCCCTCCCTGGTATCTGTTCTATATATACATCAACTCAAACCCCTCGATTAGGTTCCAGTCTGTAACTCACTGCCGGGTATCTGTGTTTCTATATATAAACAAGAACAAAACCCCTAATTTTGATTCCTGTCTGTAACTCACTCCTGGAAATCCGTTGCTCAGGATATAAAACACTCCAAATCCCTCTATTTGATTCCAGTCTGTACCTCACTTCTGGAGGTCTGTTATTCTAAATATAAATAGCCCAAAACTCCTCGATTAGATTATAGTCTGCAAATCCCTCCCAAAAATGTTTTACTCTATATATAAACCACCCCAAAACCCTCGAATGGATTCCAGTCTGTAACTCCATCCTTAGAATCTGTTATTCTGTACATAAACTACCTCAACCCCTCGATTACATTCCAGTTTTGGAACTGACTCCCGACTCTCTGTTATTCCATATATGAAACTGTAACGGAAAATTATCCATTTACTGTGACATTTGAAAGAGAATGCTTTTCTTCAACTTAATGCTGTGTAAGTTAAACAATACTTTGATGAAGGCCTGTAGTCAGTTTATCTCTGTTTGAATTCTGTAAACATTCAACTCGACCTTGCGATAGTCGAACTCAGCGAAAACTAAAGAAATGTTATGTCTAAGACTAGGGGATTCGCCCTTGAGAGCGTGATAAGAAACAGAATAAAGCAAGAGTCTGTACCATGTTAAGGCACTCCTTTACATGAAGGCATCTAGCATTTGTGTACTGGAGTCACTTCTGCACTTGCTAACTATTGAATCAAGTCGATTTAATTTCCACAAAAGAAACATTCCTAAAGTCTCATTGAGATTCCAGTCTCCACCTCACTCCTGGGTATCTGTTATTCTATATATTAACCACCCCAAACCCTCGATTAAATTGCAGTTTATAATTTATTCCTGGGTTTCTGTTGTTCCGTACATCAAACAGCCCAAACCGCTCCATTAGTTTCCAGTCTGTAACTCATGACCGGGTATCTGCTGTTCTCTATACATAAACCCATCGAACCCCTCAATTAGATTCCAGACTGTCCTATCCCCCCTAGTCCAGGAACTCCCCACATACGTTCGAGACACCACCCACGCCCTCCACCTCCTCCAAAACTTCCATTTCCCTGGCCCCCAATGCCTCATCTTCACCATGGATATCCAATCCCTCTACACCTCCATCCGCCATGACCAGGGCCTCCAAGCCCTCCGTTTTCTTCTCTCCAGACGTCCCGAACAGTACCCTTCCACCGACACTCTCATTTGTTTGGCCGAACTGGTCCTCACCCTTAACAATTTCTCCTTTGAATCCTCCCACTTCCTCCAGACCAAAGGGGTAGCCATGGTGCCGGTGTAATTACGGAAGATCACACAGTTGATTTTCCGTAATTACACCGGCACCACTCCCCACCTCTTCCTCCGCTACATTGATGACTGCATTGGCGCCACCTCATGCTCCCGCGAGGAGGTTGAGTAATTCATCAACTTCACCAACACATTCCACCCTGACCTTAAATTTACCTGAACCATCTCTGACACCTCCCTCCCCTTTCTGGACCTCTCCATCTCCATTAATGACAACCGACTTGACACTGACATTTTTTACAAACCCACCGACTCCCACAGCTGGATTTCACCTCTTCCCACTCTACCTTTTGCAAAAATGCCATCCCATATTCCCAATTCCTCCGCCTCCGCCGTATCTGCTCCCAGGAGGACCAGTTCCACCACAGAACACACCAGATGGCCTCCTTCTTTAGAGACCACAATTTCCCTTCCCACATGGTTAAAGATGCCCTCCAACGCATCTCGTCCACATCCCGCACCTCCGCCCTCAGACCCCACCCACCCCCAACCATAACAAGAACAGAACGCCTCTGGTGCTCACCTTCCACCCTACCAACCTTTGCATAAACCAAATCATCCGCCGACATATCCGCCACCTCCAAAAAGACCCCACCACCAGGGATATATTTCCCTCCCCACCCCTTTCCGCCTTCTGCAAAGACCGTTCCCTCCATGACTACCTGGTCAGGTCCACACCCCCCTACAACCCACCCTCCCATCCTGGGACTTTCCCCTGCCACTGCAGGAACTGTAAAACCTGTGCCCACACCTCCTCCCTCACCTCTATCCAAGGCCCTAAAGGAGCCTTCCACATCCATCAAAGTTTTACTTGCACATCCACTAATATCATTTATTGTATCCATTGCTCCCGATGCGGTCTCCTCTACATTGGGGAGACTGGGCGCCTCCTAGCAGAGCGCTTTAGGGAACATCTCCGGGACACCTGCACCAATCAACCACACCACCCTGTGGCCCAACATTTCAACTCCCCCTCCCACTCTGCCGAGGACATGGAGGTCCTGGGCCTCCTTCACCGCCGCTCCCTCACCACCAGACGCCTGGAGGAAGAATGCCTCTTCTTCTGCCTCGGAACACTTCAACCCCAGGGCATCAATGTGGACTTCAACAGTTTCCTCATTTCCCCTTCCCCCACCTCACCCTAGTTCCAAACTTCCAGCTCAGCACTTCCCCATGACTTGTCCGGACTTGTCCTACCTGCCTATCTTCTTTTCCACCTATCCACTCCACCCTCTCCTCCCTGACCTATCATCTTCATCCCCTCCCCCACTTACCCATTGTACTCTATGTTACTTTCTCCCCACCCCCACCCTCCTCTAGCTTATCTCCCCATGCTTCAGGCTCACTGCCTTTATTCCTGATGAAGGGCTTTTGCCCGAAACGTCGATTTCGCTGCTCTTTGGATGCTGCCTGAACTGCTGTGCTCTTCTTGAACCACTAATTCAGAATCTGGTTTCCAGCATCTGCAGTCATTGTTTTTACCTCCAGTCTGTTATGCACTCTTGGGTATCTGTTGTTCTGCCTTTAAACTCCACGGAACACCTCAATTAGATTCCAGTCTGTAATTCATTCCTGAGTAGCTGTTTTTCTATATATAAACCACCCCCAAATCTGTCAATTAGATTCCAGTTTGAAACTCACTCCCGGGTATATGTTCTACATATAAACCACCCCAAGCCCCTCGATTAGATTCTAGTCTGTATATCACTCCCAGGTATTTGCTATTCTATATATAAACCACGCAACCCCCTCAACTGTATTCCATCTGTAACACTCTCCCGGGAATCTGTTATTCGGGATGTAAACCACCTTGACCCCTCGATTAGATTTCAGTCTGTACTTCCCTCCAGGGGATGTTTTGTTCTATATATAAACCACCCCAAATCCTTCAATTTGATTCCAGTCTATAACTCATTCCTGCTTATCTTTTGTTCTATCGAAAAACATCCTGAACCCCTCAATTATAACTCAGTTACGGGTATCAGTTGTTCTATATATAAACCACTCCAACCCCTCGATAATATTCCAGTTTGTCACTCACTCCAGGGTATCTGTTTTTCTGTATATAAACCAACCCAAACCTCTCGATTAGGTTCCAGTCTGTAACTCACTGCTGTTATTCTGTTACTCTGTATATAACCCAGACTGAACCCTCACTTAGATTCAAGTCTGTTCCTCACTCCCAGGTATATGTTGTTCTGTATATAAACTATCCTGAGCCCCTCAATTAGATTCCAGTCTCTAACTCAGTCCCAGGTATATGTTATTCTATGCATAAAACATCCTAAATCTCTCGATTAGATTCCAGTCTGTAATTCAATCCCGGGTTTTGTTGTTCTGTTTATCCACTAGCCCAAAAATCACTCCATTAGATTCCATTCAGTAACTCTCTACTGGGTATCTGCTGATCTGTGTATAAACCATATTGAATCCTTCGATTAGATTCCAGTCGGTTAAACACTCCTGTGTATCCGTTTTTCAGTATATAAATCACACTGAACCCCTCAATTAGATTCTAACCTGTAACTTACTCCCGGGTATCTGTTATTCTATATGTAGATAATGACAAAACTCTCAATTAGATTCCACTCTGGAACTTACTCCCAGGTTTCTATTGCTGTATTCATAAACCACCACAAACTCCTTGATTAGGTTCTAGTCTGTAATTCACTGCTGGGTATCTGATATTCTATACATAAACCGTATCTTACCACTCGACTCGATTCCAGTCTGTAACTCCCACCCTGGTATCTGTTATTCTGTACATAACCCATCCAGGGCCCCTCGATTAGTTTCCAGTTTGAAACTCAAACCACGTTATCTGTTATCCTACATATAAATCACTCTGAACACCTCAATTATATTCCAGACTGTAATTCACTCCCAGCAGTCAGTCATTCTTTATTATACCACTCCAAACTCTGAATAGAGTCCAGTCTGTAACTCACTCCTGGTTCCTTTCATTCTCTGTATAAACTACCCCAAACTGTTCTGTATTAGATTCCATCTGTAACTCATGACAAAGGGATCTGTTATTCTATATATAAAATACACTGAACCCCTCATTTAGATTCCAATCTGTAACTCCTTCCCAGGTATCTTTTATTCTATATATATAAACCACACCAAAATCCTCGATTAGATTCCAGTCCGTAACTCACTCCCAGATATCTGCTGTTGTGCATATAAATCACACTGAACTCCTCGATTAGATTCTAGTCCGTTACTCGCTCTCAGGTATCTGTTGTTTTGAGCATACAGCACACCAACCTCCGCTCCCCCCCCCCACCCCCCTCCCCCGTCCAGTCAGTAAGTCACTCTCTGGTATCTGTTGTTCTATATATAAACCATCTGAGCCCCTTGATTAGATTCCAGTGATAACCCACTCTATTATTCTATATATAAATACCACCCTGAGCCCTTCTATTCGAATCCAGTCTGTAACTCCCTTCCCGATATCTGTTATTCTATATGTAACCACCGCGAACCTTCAATTAGATTCCGGTCTATAACTCAGTCCAAGGGCTCTGTTATTCTATATATAAAGCACACCGAACCGCTCAATTAGATTCCAGTCTGTAGCTCCCTCCTGGGTATCTGTTGTTCTATATCTATATCACACCAAACTCTTTGATTCGATTTCTGTCTTTTTTTTCCTTCCCTCCTGGGAATCTGTTGTTCAGTATATAAACCACTCCAAACCTCTCTGTTTGATTTCAGTCTCTTCTTCAC
This sequence comes from Chiloscyllium plagiosum, assembly GCF_037043375.1. NCBI lineage: Eukaryota > Metazoa > Chordata > Chondrichthyes > Orectolobiformes > Hemiscylliidae > Chiloscyllium > Chiloscyllium plagiosum. Next base: position 101,565,444 of record NW_028270146.1, on the reverse strand, counting down.
TCCCAGGAATCTGTGTTTATATATATAAACCACCCCAAACTCCTCGATTAGATTCTAGTCTGTAAATCTCTCCCGGGTATGTTTGGATCTATATATAAGCTACCCTGATTCCCTCAATTAGATTCCAGTCTATAACTCCCTCCAGGGCATGTGTTGTTCTTTATATATATGTCCTACACACTTGAATGGATTCCAGTCTGTAACTCCATTCAGGGAATCTGTTATTATATATCAACTACCCCGAACCCCTCGATTACATTCCAGTCTGTAACTCACTCCTGGGTTCCTATTATTCTCTATATAATCAATCCCGAACCTCTCTATGTTGGATTCTTTAGTGTGTAACTCACTCCAAGGGATTTGTTATTCTATATGTAAACTACACTGAAACTTTCAATTAGATTCCAGTCTGTAACTCCCTCCCAGCTACCTGTTCTTCAATATATAAACCAACCAGAGCCCTTTGATTAGATTCGAGTCTGTAATTCACTCCAGGGGATGTACTATTCTATATATAAATAACAACCTGAACCCTTCTATTAGATTCCAGTCTGTAACTGTTATTCTAAATGTAAATCAACCTGGGCCCCTCGATTAGATTCCATTCTGTAACTCACTCCCAGGCATCTGTTAATTTATATATAAGCAAGAATGATCGCCTTTATTAGATTCCAGTCTGTATCTCATTCCCGGAGATCTGTTATTCTGTATATAACCCACATCAAGCTCCTTGATTAGATTCTAGTCTGTACATCCCTCCCAGACATGTTTTGATCTGAATATAAAACCATTGAATGGATTGCAGTCTGTAACACCATCCTGGAAATCTGTTATTCCATATATAAACCACCCCAATCCCTTGATTCAATTCCAGTCCATTATGCACACCAGGGTATCTGTTATTCTATACATACATATGCACCACCCTGAAACACTCTTGTTTGATTCCAGTCTGTAATCCCCTCCACAGTAGCTGTTATTCTATATATATATATATACTGCTGGGGAAAGAAGTAAATAATGCTGTGGGTGACTCGCTCGTAGTGATCCAATTTAGAAATACCACATCACACAAGCCTTGAGTATTGACTGGTTTATTTGTGAGCTCATGGAGGGAGACAAGACGACCAGCTCGATCGGATGGCCACTAGTGACTCTCACGAAATACAGAGTTGCATGATTATATAGGTTATAATCAATTAATAATTAGAAAACTGTTAATTGCAGGATAATGAGCAAGCTAGGCACCTTGCCCAGTCATTAGATTCTGTCATGTAATGTCAGGACAGTGTTGGTTAGTAGCTGATAAGCAGCTGTTAGTATACAGTAGGTCCTTGCAAAGAGAAGAATTTGTTTATCAGGCATCAGTACAGCTGTAAGGCCAACTGTATCAGCTGGGCTTGGGAATACACAGGCTTTTAGCAAGTGGGCACTAAGATGAGGTTCAAACGGTCTCTTGGCTTCTAATATGTGACAAAATAGCTGCCACAAATTTAACAATTCTCCTGCATATACCAACCTGAACCCTTCAATTAGATTCCAGCTTGAACCTCACTCCAGGGTACCTGTATATAAACTACCCTGAACCCTTCGATTAGAATCCAGTTTGTAATTCCCTTCCATGTACCTGTTCATCTATACATAAACCACTCCGATCCCCTTGATTAGATTTCAGTCTGTAAGTTGCTCTCTGGTATCTGTAACTCTGTATATAAATGACCCCAAAACCCTCAATTATACGCCAGTCTGTAATTCACTCCCCGCAATCCCTCATTCTATATTGTACCATCCCTATCCCTCAATTAGATTCCAGACTGTAACTCATTCCTGAATTCCTATTATTCTCTATATAAACACCCCAAAACTCTCTATATGAGATTCCAGTCTGTAACTCATTCCAAGCGATCTGTTATTCAATATATAAACCACACCGAACCTCTCAATTAGATTCCAGTCTGTTACTCCATCCCAAGTATCTTTTATTCTATATATAAACCACCCCAGGCCCTTTGATTAGATTCCAGTCTACAACACTCCCCGCTATCTGTTATTCTATATATAAGTAACACCCTGAACCCCTCTACTAGATTCCAGTCTGAATCTCCCTCCCTGGTATCTGTCATTCTAGACATAACTCACCGCACACCAATTGATTGGATTTCAGTTTGAAACACATTCCCCAATATCTATTATTCTACACCCTGAACACCTTGATTAGATTATGGACTGTAACGTGCTCCCAGGCATCTGTTGTTCTCTTCATAAAAAACCACAAACCCTTCAATTCCAGTCTATAACCAATTGCAAAGCATCTGTTGATCTATATGTAAACACGTTCAAATCCCTCTATTACATTTTAGTCTGTAACTCAGTACTAAGGTATTGCAGCACTGTCTGAGGGAGTGCCCCATTGCAAGGGAATCAGAATTGAGGGAGTATCATTACAGAGGTAGTGCAGCTCTATCAGAGGGTCAGTACTGTGGGAGTGCCACATTCTGGAGAGTTGCTTTTCAGACTGGAGGCCTGTGACCAGCTGTGTGCCACAAGAATCGGTGCTTGGTTCACTGCTTTTCATCATTTATATAAATGATTTGGATGTGAACATAGGAGGTATGGTTAGTAATTTTGCAAATGATACCAAATTGCAGGTGCATCGGACAGCCATGTATGTTAACTCAAAGTACAACAGAATCTTGTTCAGGTGGGGCAGTGGGCTGAGGAGCAGTAGATGGAATTTATCTTAGGTAATGGTGAGGTGCGGCATTTTGGAAAGGCAAATCAGGGCAGAACTTATGCACTTAATGATAAGATTCTGGGGTGTGTTGCTGAACAAAGAGTCTTTGGAGCTGAAAATGTGTTGCTGGAAAAGCGCAGCAGGTCAGGCAGCATCCAAGGAGCAGGAGAATCGACGTTTCGGGCATGAGCCCCTCTTCAGGAAACTCCAAAGAGTCTTTGGAGTGTAAGTTTGTAGTTCCTTGAAAGTAGAGTCACAGGCAAAAGGACAGTGGAGAAGGTGTTTGGTATGCTTGCGTTTATTGATAAATGCATTGATTTGGGAAGTTATGTTGTTCAGGCCACTTTTGAACACTGCATTCAGTTCTGATCTCCCTGCTGTCAGGAGGATGTCAAGAAACTTGAGAAGGTTTAGAAAAGATATACAAGGATGTTGCCAGGGTTGGAGGGAGAGGCTGAAGATGTTGGGTCTACTTTTACTGCAGTGTCAGAGGCTGAAGGGTGACTATATAGATGTTTCTAAACTCATGAGGGACATAGATAGGGTGAATAGCCAAAATCTTTTCCTCAGGGTGGAGGAGTCCAAAACTAGAGGTCATAGGTTTAAAGTGAGAGGGGAAAGATTTAAAAGGGACTTAAGGGGCAACTTCTTCAACCAAAACGTGATGTGTGTTTGGAATGAGCTGCTAGAGGAAGTGGTAGAGGCTGGTACAATTAGAACATGTAAAAGGCTTCTGGATGGATATCTGAATAGGAAGGGTTTAGAGGGATATGAGCCAAATGCTGACAAATTGGACTAGATTTACTTAGGCTATCTAGTTGGCATGGACAAGTTGGACCAAAGTGCCTGTTCCCTTGCTGTATATGTCTATGATTCTATGATTGAACCTCCTCAATGTGGTACTACCTCAGAAGTGACCCGCTGACAATAAGGCACTCCAATGGTACTGACCCTCTGATAATGAGGCCCTCTCTTAGTACTGACTCTCTGGCAGTGCTGCACTTCCTCAGCACTGACCTTCTAAAGATATGGTACCCTTAATTCTGACCCAATTAAAAATGAGGCATTGGCTCAATTTGATCCACTGTTGAGGCACAATGAGACAGCTACACTGCTTCAGAACTGACCCGCTGACAATAAGGGACGTACTGACCATGTGGGAATGAGGAACCTCCTCAGGACTGACCTTCTTAGAGAGCTGTATTAACTCAGGAGCAGGCAAATCTACATTATGGGCATAAGCCCTTCATTAGGAAAGGGCTTAAGCCTGAAACGTTGATTTTCCTGCTCCTCGAATGCTGCCTGACCTGCAGTGCTTTTCCAGCACCACATTCTCGACACTGAACTCCAGCATCTACAGTCCTCACTTTCTCCTCCCAGTATTAACTCAATACTGACCCTCGAAGTGTGAGACACATCCTCAGCTTTGAACTTACAATTAGGCACTTCCTCTGGACTGACACTCTGACAAGGGCAGATGGCCTTAATCTGAGTAAGTGGGGGTGCTGCACTTTGGGAGATCAAATGTTAAGGAAAAATATACAGTTAATAGCAGGACATTGTTGCATTGTTGTACCATGCATGGGGCCATGGGGTTAGTCCACAGCTCCCTGAAAGTGGCCACACAAGTAGATAGGGTGGTAAGGAAGGCATATGGCAAATTGCCACATTACTGGAAGGATGTGGAGGCTTTGGAGAGGAACAGAAGAGGTTTACCAGGATTCTGCCTGGATTAATGGATATGAGCTACATGGACAGGCTGGAAAAACTTGGGTTGTTTTCTCTTGAGCAGCAGAGGCTGAAGGGAGACTTGATAGAAGTCTAAAATTATGAGAAACGTAATTGTTAGTGGTCAGAATCTTCTTCTGAGAGTTGAAATGTCTAAAATTAGAGGGCTTGCATTTAAGTTGAGGGGGGAAAAATTCAAAGGAGCTTTGGGGTCAAGTTTTTTACACAGAGAGTGGTAGGATCTGAAATGCAAAGTATGGTGGTAGAGGCAGACACGTTTTGGGTGGGGGTGGGGGTGGGAGGTGATTAAAGGGACTTTTACATAAGTACATGAATATACAAGAAATGGAGTGCAGACAGAAGGGATTAATTTGGTAATATGTTCGGCACAACATCATGGGCCGAAAGGCCCATTCCTGAGCTGTGCTGTTCTATTTAAGTGGGAGAAAGGGAGGACTGCAAATGCTGGAGGGTCAGGGTCAAAAGGTGTAGCGCTGGAAAAGCACAGCAGATCAGGCAGCATCCGAACAGTATGAGAGTCAGCATTTCAGGCAAAAGCCCTTCTCCAGGAATGTGGAGGGGGAAGGGAGAGAGATAAATGGGATGGGGAGCTGTAACGAAGGTAGGTTGGAAGGCAGGTGGGTGGATGCAGGTGGGAGATAATTGTGATCAGTCAGTGGGGAAGGTGGAGTGGATAGATGGGAATGAAGATGGACAGGTAGGACAGGGCAAGAGGGTTGGATCTGGGATGAGGTGGGGGGGACGGGAGATTTGGAAACTGATGAAGTTGATGTTAACGCCATGTGGTTATCGGGTCGTGAGGTAGAAGATGAGGTAGCTTTGATTTGTAAATGCTGTAGCTGCAGGATCAAGGGATCATCCTTGCAGCAGGCATCCGAATGCAATCAGTGCTATTGCTCAAGAATCAGGAATCAGCCAGGCTCAGTATATCAGCCTGGCTTCAGGGATCTCAAAAAATCAGTGCTGTTGCAGCGGGATCAGGGGATCAACTTTGCTACAGTGATCTCAATGCAATCAGTGCTATTGCTAAAGGATCACAGGATCAACCTGACTGCAAGATCCCAATGCAATCGGTGCTAGTACTCAAGGTTCAGGGGATCAAGCTGACTGCAAGGATATCAACGCAATCCGACAGTTGCTGTACGGTCAGGGTAACTGCCCCGCTGCAGCGATCTCCGCGAGTCGATGACGCTTCGGTTACAGATCGGGCACGACATGCACGTGCCGAACTCCAAGAACCAATCGGCAGCCCAGGCTTGACGGCTATTCCTGATTGGACACGCAGGCGGCGCGGGATCGGGCACTATGCTAATAAGCTGACGGGGCGGCCCAATCACTCAAAGCGGCCGGCGGCTAACCGCCAATCAGCACGTCCATTTTTCGGGGTGCGGATCTGAGCCAATAGGCAACGCGGGAGAATGTGCAGTCCGGCCAATCAGAAGAAGCCCTGCTTGGGATTGGCTGCACTGACGCCGGGGTCCACGGCTCTGATTGGCGAGAAGGCCTTCGGGGGCCTCGTGGTGTGGTTGGAGCGACCGCAGCGAGAGGACAGAGAGAGGAGAGGGGGAGGGGATCGGCCTCAGAGCGGCTGTTAGGTAAGGACTGGGGCCACGGTTCCTGCCCGCCCGGCTGACTGACTGATAGGCTGACAGACAGGAAGGAGGCATACGGAGGTGTGAAGTGCCAGCACTCGGTCTCATGCGAGTCTTGGCTGTCCTCCACGCCCCCTTCGCCAGTCAGCCCGTCCCTCGATCACCATGTCCCACACCATCCTCCTCTGGATCCCCTCCCCCAAAAGACCCCTCTAGATCGTCACCTCTTCTTTCCCCCACCACTCCCAATACAGTAATTCCTTCTCCTGAATTATCCTCCACACAATCTTTATCCGCCCCCACCTCCTACGCCATAAAAAATCCTCCCTTGTACCGCTCCCCTAGATCTCCCCTCTCTTTGATTCTCCACTTCCCCCCCCCCCATTCTCCCCTTGATCCTCCCCTCCCCATCCTCCCTTCTGATTCCTTCCCCTCACCCATCCTCCCTTGGGATTTCTCCCCTCCCGCAATCCTCCCTTGGGTCCTCCTCCTCCCCCTCCCCCCCCCCCCCCCATCCTCCCTTGTGATTCTTCCCCCACCCCCATCCTCCCTTGTGATTCTTCCCCCACCCCCATCCTCCCTTGTGATTCTTCCCCCACCCCCATCCTCCCTTGTGATTCTTCCCCCACCCCCATCCTCCCTTGTGATTCTTCCCCCACCCCCATCCTCCCTTGTGATTCCCCCCCACCCCCATCCTCCCTTGTGATTCCCCCCCACCCCCATCCTCCCTCACCCCCATCCTCCCTTGTGATTCCCCCCCACCCCCATCCTCCCTTGTGATTCCCCCCCACCCCCATCCTCCCTTGTGATTCCCCCCCACCCCCATCCCCATCCTCCCTTGTGATTCCCCCCCACCCCCATCCCCATCCCCATCCTCCCTTGTGATTCCCCCCCTCATCCTCCCTTGTATTTCTCTCCCCCCATCCTCCCTTGTATTTCCCCTCCCCCCATCCTCCCTTGTTTTCCCCTCCCCCCATCCTCCCTTGTATTTCTCCCCCCCATCCTCCCTTGTATTTCCCCCCCCATCCTCCCTTGTATTTCCCCCCCCCCCATCCTCCCTTGTATTTCCCCCCCCCATCCTCCCTTGTATTTCCCCCCCCCATCCTCCCTTGTATTTCCCCCCCCCATCCTCCCTTGTATTTCCCCCCCCATCCTCCCTTGTATTTCCCCCCCCATCCTCCCTTGTATTTCCCCCCCCATCCTCCCTTGTATTTCCCCCCCCCATCCTCCCTTGTATTTCCCCCCCCCATCCTCCCTTGTATTTCCCCCCCCATCCTCCCTTGTATTTCCCCTCCCCCATCCTCCCTTGTATTTCCCCTCCCCCATCCTCCCTTGTATTTCCCCTCCCCCATCCTCCCTTGTATTTCCCCTCCCCCCATCCTCCCTTGTATTTCCCCTCCCCCATCCTCCCTTGTATTTCCCCTCCCCCATCCTCCCTTGTATTTCCCCTCCCCCCATCCTCCCTTGTATTTCCCCTCCCCCCATCCTCCCTTGTATTTCCCCTCCCCCCCAATCCTCCCTTGTATTTCCCCTCCCCCCCCCAATCCTCCCTTGTATTTCCCCTCCCCCCCAATCCTCCCTTGTATTTCCCCTCCCCCCCAATCCTCCCTTGTATTTCCCCTCCCCCCCAATCCTCCCTTGTATTTCCCCTCCCCCCCCCAATCCTCCCTTGTATTTCCCCTCCCCCCCCATCCTCCCTTGTATTTCCCCTCCCCCCCCCAATCCTCCCTTGTATTTCCCCTCCCCCCCAATCCTCCCTTGTATTTCCCCTCCCCCCCAATCCTCCCTTGTATTTCCCCTCCCCCCCAATCCTCCCTTGTATTTCCCCTCCCCCCCAATCCTCCCTTGTATTTCCCCTCCCCCCCAATCCTCCCTTGTATTTCCCCTCTCCCCCCCCATCCTCCCTTGTATTTCCCCTCACCCCCCCCATCCTCCCTTGTATTTCCCCTCCCCCCCCCATCCTCCCTTGTATTTCCCCTCCCCCCCCCAATCCTCCCTTGTATTTCCCCTCCCCCCCCAATCCTCCCTTGTATTTCCCCTCCCCCCCAATCCTCCCTTGTATTTCCCCTCCCCCCCAATCCTCCCTTGTATTTCCCCTCCCCACCCAATCCTCCCTTGTATTTCCCCTCCCCCCCAATCCTCCCTTGTATTTCCCCTCCCCCCCAATCCTCCCTTGTATTTCCCCTCCCCCCCCCATCCTCCCTTGTATTTCCCCTCCCCCCCCCCCATCCTCCCTTGTATTTCCCCTCCCCCCATCCTCCCTTGTATTTCCCCTCCCCCCCAATCCTCCCTTGTATTTCCCCTCCCCCCCCAATCCTCCCTTGTATTTCCCCTCCCCCCCCAATCCTCCCTTGTATTTCCCCTCCCCCCCAATCCTCCCTTGTATTTCCCCTCCCCCCCCAATCCTCCCTTGTATTTCCCCTCCCCCCCCAATCCTCCCTTGTATTTCCCCTCCCCCCCAATCCTCCCTTGTATTTCCCCTCCCCCCCCCATCCTCCCTTGTATTTCCCCTCCCCCCCATCCTCCCTTGTATTTCCCCTCCCCCCCAATCCTCCCTTGTATTTCCCCCCCCCCCCAATCCTCCCTTGTATTTCCCCTCCCCCCCCCAATCCTCCCTTGTATTTCCCCTCCCCCCCCAATCCTCCCTTGTATTTCCCCTCCCCCCCCTCCAATCCTCCCTTGTATTTCCCCTCCCCCCCATCCTCCCTTGTATTTCCCCTCCCCCCCATCCTCCCTTGTATTTCCCCTCCCCCCATCCTCCCTTGTATTTCCCCTCCCCCCCCCCATCCTCCCTTGTATTTCCCCTCACCCCCCCCATCCTCCCTTGTATTTCCCCTCCCCCCCCATCCTCCCTTGTATTTCCCCTCCCCCCCCATCCTCCCTTGTATTTCCCCTCCCCCCCCCATCCTCCCTTGTATTTCCCCTCCCCCCCCATCCTCCCTTGTATTTCCCCTCCCCCCCAATCCTCCCTTGTATTTCCCCTCCCCCCCCCATCCTCCCTTGTATTTCCCCTCCCCCCCATCCTCCCTTGTATTTCCCCTCCCCCCCCCCCATCCTCCCTTGTATTTCCCCTCCCCCCCCATCCTCCCTTGTATTTCCCCTCCCCCTCCCCCCATCCTCCCTTGTATTTCCCCTCCCCCGCCCCCCATCCTCCCTTGTATTTCCCCTCCCCTCCCATATCCTCCCTTGGATCTCCCCTCCCCAGATCTCCCCCCTTCCCTGATCCTCACTGGATTCTCTCTGCCCAATCCTAACCTGGATTCCCTCCCACATCTGCCCTGGATCAGCCACTCTAACCCACTTTCTGAAACCTGAAACACTGCGCAGCCCCACACTGGTTGTCTCCTTCTTGTCTTGATCCCTCCTTCTCTGCAGTCTATATTCTCACTTTTAACTTTTGAAATGTTGTTGTAGCAATAGATTTTGGCCAGTACTGTGTCTGGAGCTGTTCTTTGAATAGTGCAATTTTCTGCTGTAAACTTTGGGTTGGATTTTCACAAACCCAGGACATGCCAAAGTACTATGCAATCAATTCAATAACATTGAATATTTACAGCACTGAGGGAGACAATTTCCTTCCAATTGGAAGGATGTTGGCAAACTTGAAAGGGTTCAGAAAAGATTTACAAGGATGTTGCCGGGGTTGGAGGATTTGAGCTATAGGGAGAGCTGAAAAAGCTGGGGCTGTTTTCCCTGGAGTGTCGGAGGCTGAGGCGTGACCTTCGAGGTTTATTAAATCAAGAGGGACATGGACAGGAAAACTAGACAAAGTCTTTTCCCTGGGGTGGAGGAGTCCAGAACTAGAGGGCATAGGTTTAGGGTGAGAGGGGACCTAAGGGGTAACATTTTCACGCAGTGGGTGATAACTTGTATAGAATGAGCTGCCAGAGGAAGTCTTGGCAGCTGATATAATTGCAAAATCTAAAAGGCATAGATAAATAGGAAGGTTTGGAGGAATATGGGCCAAGTGCTGGCAAATGGGACTGGATTAGGTGGGAATATCTGGCCAGCATGGACGAGTTGGACAAAGGGGCTGTTTCTCTGCTGTACATCTGTATGACTCTAATTTCATCTACTATATCTGTGCTGGGAAGATGTCTTCAAAGATTGGCATTGTCAAAATGTCACATGCCTCAGACTTGATGGGTGTATCTTGATGACACTAACTTGATGTTTAGATATTACGCTCTTTGTAAATCATGTATACAAAATTCCTGGAGCCCTCTAGCGTTTAGTACAGAAGGTGATATCACTATGTGACTGTACCATCTCATAGAGGAGTTAGTGAAAATGAGAATGGAGTCCCCAGAAATCATAAAGTTGCTCTTGAGAAATTTATTGAGTATTATTCATTTAGGAGAAAGTGAGGACTGCAGATGCTGGAGATCAGAGCTGAAAATGTGTTGTTGGAAAAGCGCAGCAGGTCAGGCAGCATCCAAGGAGCAGGAGAATCATTCCTGAAGAAGGGCTCATGCCCGAAACGTCGATTCTCCTGCTCCTTGGATGCTGCCTGACCTGCTGCGCTTTTCCAGCAGCACATTTTCAGCAGTATTATTCATTTCTCAAAATGTGTCCTTAGGAGTGGGGAATGTTTTGAACTCTGTTGCTGAAATTATAAAAAGGTGAACCTTAACATTTGAAGCCAGGCTGTAGATGCGTGAAAATGAGGAGCAAGATTGCAGTAAACAGAAAACGTTTGTTACCAGTGTGACTTTGCCTGACTTTATTGTACATTTCTAAATGCTCTGCTACTACGTTCCTTATAAATGACTCTAGAGAGGACATTTTGCAGGGTCACAGATTAGGTCTAGGGTCCTTGGTTTTAAACTATGATGACTCCTCTTTCAGATGAAGGTGACATTTTTTGTCTCTAAAGAGTTGTTAGAATGTGGAATTATTTTCCTCAAAAGATAATGTCTAATTACAGACTTGATAGATAAGGGACTTGAGGAGTGAGAAGACACGAAAGTGAAGTTGAGCTCACTTCCAGATCAGTCATGATGATGTTATTGAATGGTAGGGCAGAATGGTCATCTGGTCCTAATTAGTATGGTTGTCTGTATGTTCCTATTATTCTCAAGAAGTAGACATCAGTGGAATTTCTTTTCATTGCAAATAGAATGGATAGTATTTTGGAAAAAGTTCAGAAGCTGACCAATAAGCTAATACAGTCTATTTTCTCAGTATTTGATTACATAACTACTTAGAATTATAGAATCATGAATCCCTACAAGTCATTTGGCTTAAAACGTCTACACTGAACCTTCGAAGAGCAACCCACCCAGACCCATTCCCCTACCCTATTGCCCTTCCCCTGAATGATGCATCTAACAGACACATCTCTGAACACCCTGGCCAATTTACCCAATCTTCACATCTTTGGATTGTGGGCGAAAACCGAAGCACCCAGAAGAAGCCCAAGCAGGCATAGGGAGAATATACAAATTCCACACGAACAGTCACCCAAGGCTAGAATCGACCCAGGTCCCTGGTGCTATGAGGCAGCAGTGCTAATCACTGAGCCACGTGCCACCCCTTGTGGATTATTCCTGCTGCTTTCGTAAACCAAATTATGTTTAATCATGTTTGCAGGTCAAGTGGAAGAATAAAAGGGCAGGTTCACATTCTGCTTTGATAGTGCCAGACCATTATGTATAATTAATGGAAGCTGAACTTAACTATCCCTTGATAAAATATAATTCTACGAACTAAACAGTTTGTATTGTAATATCTAAATCTTGAGTATGGAAACAACATAAAAGTATAATACTACAGGTGGTAGAAATTTGAAATGAAAGCAGAAAATGCATGAACACTGAGTCCAGACAACATAGAGAGAAACAAGACTCTGGATTAGTGGTGCTGGAAAAGCACAGCAGTTCAGGCAGCATCCGAGGAGCAGTAAAATCGACGTTTCGGGCAAAAGCCCTTCATCAGGGAGAGAACAGATTTAACATTTCAGATCAATGATCCTTTGTCAAAACTCTAGAATCTTTTAGTGAGAAACTTTTCCTCTGACTGAAGGATTGTGTAATTCTGCTTATTTGGGCATTTCTGAGAGCTGTTGTTTAGATTAGATTACAGTGTGGAAACAGGCCCTTCGGCCCAACAAGTCCACACCGACCCGCCGAAGCGAAACCCACCCATACCCCTACATTTACCCCTTACCTAACACTACAGGCAATTTAGTATGGCCAATTCACCTGACCCTGCACATCTTTGGATGGTGGGAGGAAACCGGAGCACCCGGAGGAAACCCACGCAGACACGGGGAGAACGTGCAAACTCCACACAGTCAATCGCCTGAGGCGGGAATTGAATCCGGGTCTCTGGCGCTGTGAGGCAGCAACCACTGTGCCACCATGCCGCCCACCGTTGTATATGTACATATGAATTAGCAGCAAATTCAGCCACTCGGTTTCTCTCGCCTGTTCTGCCGTTTTGTAAGATCAAAGCTGTTCTGATCATTCCAAATTCCTGCCAAACCCTGATGACTTTTCACTCCTTAACGATCTGCCTTAAGAATATTCAAAGACTGTGTGCTTCTGACTTCTCAGAAAGAGAGTTCCAAAGACACTCAGCCGTCTATGATATGGGGAGATAAAGTTCTCCTTGTTCTCCTTGTCTCTTAAGTGGGCAACTTCACCCACAAGAGGAGACTTCCTCTCCGTGAGCACCCTGTCAAATAAGTAGGACCTCGCATGCTTCAACCAAGTTGCCTCTTAGTCTTTTGAACTCCAGCAGATAGCAACCTAGGTTGTCCAACCTTTCTCCATTAGACATTCTAATACCTAGTGACATGGTGGCTCACAGCACCGGGGACCCAGGTTTGACTCTAGCCTTGGGTGACTGTCTGTGTGGAGTTTGCACATTTTTATGTGTCTGCATGGGATCCCTCCAGATGCTATGTTGGATTTGTCATACTGAATTGCCCATAGTTTCCAGGAATATGCAGGTTAGGTGAAGTAACCATGGAAAATGCAGTATTACATGGATAGGGTGAAGGTGAGGGTTGGGGCTGGATAGGATGCTCTTCGGAGTTGCTTCGTGGCCTGCTTCCACACTATAGAGATTCTATGATTCTGTCCATTTCTAGATATTATATAGGAAACGTTTTCAGAACTGCTTCCAATGCATTTGCATCCTTCCTTGATTAAAGAGGTACAGATGTATTCCAGATATCATCTCACCAGTCTCCTGAATAACAGTAGGATAGCCTCCCTATTTTTGTATTAAACACACCTTACAGTAAATGATAAGATGCTGTTAACTTTCTTAATTACTTGCTGTATTTTCATGCCCATCTTTTATATTTCATGCAGAATACCAGATCCCTGTGTATCACAGTGCTCTGCAATCTCTCATCATTTAGATAGTGTACTACCTTTGTACTCTTCGTACCAAAATGGCCATTTCACATTTTCTTAGATTATGTTCAGTTTTCCAGATCTTAATCACTTCACGTTGTCTATGTCATTTTGTAATATTCTTTGTTTGGAAAGTAAGTTGTGCAATGTTTGTATCATCAGCAACCTTAGTAAGAATACCTTCGGTTTTTTCATCCAAGTCAATTACGTTATTTGTAAAAGCATTAATTTCTGTGGCACACCACTCATTACAGTTTACCATTTATGCTCATTTCTGTCTGTTTCCTGTCAATCCTATTTCCTATCCATGCCAATATGTTGCCCCAAATACCATGGCCTTTTATTTTCTGTAGTGATCTGATTCCTTCTGTGATTCTAAGTAGAACATAGAACAGTACAACACAGTACAGGTCCTTTGGCTCTCAGTGTTGTGCTGACCTTTTATCCTACTCCAAGGTCAAACTAAACTACATTCCCTACATTGTACTGTCCTCCATGTGCCTATCCAAGAGTTGCTTAAATTTCCTTATTGTGTCTGACTCTACTGCCACTGCTGACAGTGTATTCCATGCGGTAAAAACAATGATTGCAGATGCTGGAAACCAGATTCTGGATTAGTGGTGCTGGAAGAGCACAGCAGTTCAGAGGAGAATCGACGTTTTGGGCATAAGCCCTTCTTCAGGAACGGCTTCCTGAAGAAGGGCTTATGCCCGAAACGTCGATTCTCCTGTTTCTTGGATGCTGCCTGACCTGCTGCGCTTTTCCAGCAACACATTTTCAGCTCTGATCTCCAGCATCTGCAGTCCTCACTTTCTCCCCATTCAAATTCGACCTCCTAAAATGAGTCACTTCATACTTTTCCAGGTTGAACTCCAACTGCCACTTACAAACTCAGCTGTGCATCCTGTCAATGTCCCACTGCAACCTACAACAGCCCTCCACACTATCCACAAGTCCACTAACTTTTGCGTCATCGGCAACCATACTAAACCACCCTTTCACTTCTTCATCTAAGTAATTTATAAAAATCACAAAGCAGAGTACCCAGAACAGATCCTTGCGGACACCACTGGTCACTGGTTTCCAGGCTGAATACTTTCCATCTGCTACCACCCTCTGTCTTCTATGGGACAGCCAATTGTATATCCAACAGCCACATTTCCCTGTATCCCAAGCCTCCTTATTTTCTGAGCCTACTATGGGGAACCTTATCAAATACCACATCCACTGCTCTATGTCATGTAGACCACATCCATTGCTCTATCTTCCTCAATGTATTTTGTCACATCTTCAGAGAATTCAGTAAGGCTTGTTAGGCATAAGCTGTCCCTCATAACACCATGCTGACTGTCCCTAATCAAGCTATGAACATAGAACGTTACAGCGCAGTACAACTTTTTCAAATAATCATAAATCCTGTCTCAGAATCCTCTCCAATAAGTTGCCCACCACTGACGTAAGATTGACTGGTCTGTAATTCCCAGGGTTATTCCTTATTCCCTTTCTTGAACAAGTGAGAATATATTTGCCACCCTCCAGTCATTTGGTACTGCTCCAGTGGACAGTGAGGCTGCAAAAATGACCGCCAAAGGTGGAGCAATCTCTTCCTTCGCTTCCATAGAAACCTTCGGTATATCTGTCTGGCCCAGCAAACTTATCTATTCTCATGTTTTTCTAAATTTCCGGCACATCCTCCTCCTTAAATCAACCTGTTTGAGCAAATCAGCCTATCTCACGCTGTTCTCACAAATGACAAGATCCCACTCCCTTGTGCAGTCGATCCACTAGTTCTCTTTATCCACAGTTAATAGTAATTCCACAGAGACCAAAACTGGGGAACAGATTTGGTGGAGCTACAAGTATGGAAGATTGTGTCAAAATACCGGAAGGAATAAACTTAGGTCGTGGAATGTTGCTCAACTAATGATCCAGAGGCCCAGGTGAATTAATGCTCCTGGGACATAGGTTCAAAACCCATCAACAGTTGGGAGAATTTAAATTCAGTTAATAAATTTCTGGAGTTGAAATCTCAGCGATATTAACCATTAAACCAATATCAGTCACTAAATGCCTGGTTTTGCGTATATCAGAAATCACACAACACCAAGTTAATCATAGGCTTTCAGAGCGTTGCCCCTTCATTAGGTGAAAATTTGAAATTTCAAATAAACCTGGTGTCATGTGAGTTCTGACTTTGTCCACCCCAGTATAACACTGGCACCTCCACATCTTGCCTACATGTGTTATAGCAATGTGGCTGACTCTAAGCTGTCCACTTAAATGGCCTAGCAAGACACTCACATCATGAGCAGTTTGGGATGGGCAATCAATGCTGGCCCTTCCAGCTGCATCCATATCATGTAAAAAAAAAAGAATAAAGAACAAAAAAGGAAAGCTTGTAGATTGGATGAATGAACAGAAAATTCATTTTAATATAGTAATGTGCAAGGATGCTTAATCTTAATAGGAGCACAGATGCTACTTAACCGAGCAAGAGTCTTGCCAGGCGTGCCTGTGGCCAATGAAGAGAGGACTGATTAACGCCAGCGCCTCAGATGACATGGGAAACTTAAACTCAGCTCAAGCCAAATCCGACTTGAAGGAGTGAAGCCAGAGTAACAGAGCTCTCTGAGGTAAGTTTTTAGATGATTGGTGTTTTAGAAGTGTCAGTGTTTTTTTAAATTTTGAGTGACTAATTAGTCTTTGCTTTGTTCACATTGAGGAGCAGATAGAAAAATAGCAATGAACATGTTGTGTTAAAATAGTTAAGGAGTGTTAACAGCAATTAAATAAATAATCACATTAAATCTAAGGAGTTTTTTCAAGTTCCAAAATAGAATGGAGATATGTTCATGACCTGTAGCCTGCAAATTCTATGGTATGTGAGAACTTCAGAACTTTTCACCTGTACCAGTGGTCCACATATGCAGGTCTCCAGCAAATCCATGAATGCAGCATCTGCCTCCAGGTGGTTGAACTCAAGCATAGTAAATGACTGAACATTTCTGGATCCCAGCCTCCAGGAAATGATTGTACTGCAGTCACATAAAGTTCAGATCACCAAGTGGATCGGTTCTACCACTTGGAAGTGTAGGAAGCCTCCTGGAGCTTGACACTTGATTTGTTCATGAGATGTGGGTGTCATTAATGAGGCAAGCATTTATTGACCATCCCTAATTCCTCTCTATGCTGAGCCATCATGTCTCATCCTAACATAAGCCACCTTCTTCCTCTTGACAGATTCAACTTCTTTAGTAAACCATGGCTCCCTATCTCGACCACTTCCTCCCTGTTGGATAGAGCAGTAGCTGTTCCTTGAATAAACTCCACGTTTCAATTGTGCCTGTCTCCTGCAGTTTCCTTCCCCATCCTTTGCATCTAAACCTTGCCTAATCGCAACATAGTTGCCTTTCCCCAGCTATAACTCATGCCCTGCAGTATATACCTCTCCTTTTCTATCACTAAAGTAAACATAAGTGAATTGTGGTCCGTATCACCAAAGTGCTCACCTACCTCCAAATCTAGCACCTGGCAAGATTCATTACCCAGTACCAAATCCAATGTGGCCTCGCCCCTTGTTGACCTGTCTACATACTGTGTCAGGAAACCCTCCTGCACAAAGAACAAAAATCACCCCATCCAATATTCTTGAATTATAGCGTTTCTAGTCAATATTTGCAAGGTTAAAGTCCCCCAGAACAACTACCCTGTTACGTTTGCTCCTATCCAGAATCATCTTTGCTTTCCTTTCCTCTACATTTCTAGAACTATTCGGAGGCCTATAGATAACTCCCAACAGGGTAACCTCCTTTCCTGGTTTTAACCTCAGCCTGTACTACTGCTGTAGACGAGTCCTCAAACGTCCTTTCTGCCACCCAAATGCTGTCCTTGACTAACAATGCCACACCTCCCCCTCTCTTACCATTTTCTCTGTTCTTACTGAAACATCTAAATCCTGGAACCTGAAAACCATTCCTGTCCCCCCTCTATCTGTGTCTTCAAAAGGGCCAAAGCATCAAAGTCCCAGGTATGAACCCAAGTTCACCCACCTTATTCCAGATGCTCCTGCCGTTGAAGTAGACCTATTTCAAACCACCTTCCTGCTTGCTGGTGCACTCTTGCGACCTTGAAACCTTATTTCTGACCACACTACTCTTACCTCCCACATTCTGCAGGAGAAATATTTTCACTGGCGCTAACTGCCATTCTCACTGTTCTAAATCCCAAAGAGACTGTTGAAAAACAAAGAATTTTTTAAAAAGCTAGTTACCTTACCAATTCAGTGCACAAAAATCTCTTTTTGGTTAGAGGAGGAGGATGGATGAGAGACACTACTTAAGTAAGGCTTCGGGTAACGCAACTGCCCAAATATATCACTTCACTTACTCAGCAGGCCCATGTCCACTCCTGCTCAGCATGCACACTGCTTGTTCACGAGGTAAGATTTTAAAGTGGTCATTGACCTTTCCGACAGCCCCGGGTCATCGCTCCTTGTCTTCCTGCTGCTATAAAGTACTGAAAAGAGCAAATATTAAATCAAATATTAGAAGTCGAACATTGCGGGAGCAAGTACCCTTGGATACAATGTACAGTACCCTCATTGATACACACCAGTTCATTTCAAAGTTTAGATAGTTACTTTATTTAACATTTTGTATTGTTACAATGACACTTTGAAAGGCACAATATGTTATCTGGGAAGCAAAGCCTCAGCAGAGGGACCTGGGGTTCAAATACATAATTTTTTGAAGTTTGTGTCACATACAGATAGGTTGGTTAAAAAGGCATTTAGAACGCTTGCCTTCATTGCTCAAACTTTTGAGTATAACAATTGGGATGTTATGTTAGGGTTGTACAGGATGTTGGTGAGGCTTCTTCTAGAGTATTGTGTCCAGTTCTGGTCATCCTGTTATTATTAACATATTAATTAAGGATATTACTAAGCTGAAGAGGTTTCACAAGAAATTTACCAGGATGTTGCCAGGTATGGAAGATTGAGTTATAAAGAATGGCTGGATAGGCTGGGACTTTTTTTCACTCGAGCATAGAAGGTGACCTTATAGAAGTTTATAAAATCATGAGGGTGTAGATAGAGTTAATGGAAAGTGTATTTTCCTTAGGATTGGGATTTCAAGACTAGGGATCACATTTTTAAGGTGAAAAGAGAGAGATTTAAAAAGATATGGGCAAATCTTTTACACAGAGAGTGGTTGCATGTGGAATGAACTTCCTGAGGAAATGGTGAATGCAGGCATAGTTACACTGTTTAAAAGATACTTAGATAAATACATGAATAGGAAATGTTTGGAAGTCTATAGGTCAGGTGTAGGCAGGTGGGACAAGTTTAGTTTGGGATTATGTTTGGCATGGATTGTTTGGACCAAAGGGTCTGGTTCTGTGCTGTATGACTGTATGTCAGTAGTGTTCTAATTCTGTACAATGAAGCAGCATCTTATAAATGTTACATATAACACTGTGACAGGTGGAAGAGTGAAAGTTCATCAATATTAGTAACGTTACCTGCTCTTCTTTAGTGAATAAGCACATGGAGTGCCAATCAAATGATCTGCTTTGACTAGGATGACTTTGAGCTTCTTGAGGATTCCATTGCATACCTGACCTTGTCGATGGTGAAAAGCCTTTGGACAGTCAGAAAGTATGTCAGTTGTGACAGAATATTCAATTTTGTGTAACTCCCCTTCTCCCTATCACCATGTATGCTTAGCTGCCGCTTCACATTAAGTGGAGTGAGTTGAATTGGTTGAAGGCTGGCCTCTGTGATACCTGGGGATATCAGGAGGGAACATGTTAGTTCATCCATTTGGTAATTATAGACTCTTGGGCATCAACAGAAGGAGCTGAAAATGTGTTGCTGAAAAAGTGCAGCAGGTCAGGCAGCATCCAAGGAGCAGGAGAATCGACGTTTCGGGCATGAGCCCTTCTTCAGGACTGAGGAAAGTGTGCCAAGCAGGCTAAGATAAAAGGTAGGGAGGAGGGACATGGGAGAGGGGCGTTGGAAATGCGATAGGTGGAAGGAGGTTAAGGTGAGGGTGATAAGGTGAGGGTGATAGGCCGGAGTGGGGGTGGGGGCGGAGAGGTCAGAAAGAAGATTGCAGGTTAGGAAGGTGGTGCTGAGTTCGAGGGTTGGGACTGATACAATGTGGGGGGAGGGGAAATGAGGAAACTGGAGAGATCTGAGTTCATCCCTTGTGGTTGGAGGGTTCCTAGGCGGAAGATGAGACGCTCCTCCTCCAGCCGTCATGTTGCTATGGTCTGGCAATGGAGGAGTCCAAGGACCTGCATGTCCTTGGTGGAGTGGGAGGGGGAGTTGAAGTGTTGAGCCACAGGGTAGTTGGGTTGGTTGATCCGGATGTCCCAGAGGTGTTCTCTGAAACGTTGCGCAAGTAGGTGGCCTGTCTCCCCAATATAGTGGAGGCCATATCGGGTGCAGTGGATGCAGTAAATGATGTGTGTAGAGGTGCAGGTGAATTTGTGGCGGATATGGAAGGATCCCTTGGGGCCTTGGAGGGAAGTAAGGGGGGAGGTGTGGGTGCAAGTTTTGCATTTCTTGCGGTTGCAGGGGAAGATGCCGGGAGTAGAGATTGGGTTGGTGGGGGGTGTGGACCTGACGAGGGAGTCACGGAGGGAGTGGGCTTTTCAGAAAGCTGATAGGGGAGGGGAGGGAAATATATCCCTGGTGGTGGGGTCCGTTTGGAGGTGGCGAAAATGACGACGGATGATACGATGTATATGGTGGTAGGTGAGGACCAGTGGGGTTCTGTCCTGGTGGCGATTGGAGGGGCGGGGTTCAAGGACGGAGGAGTGGGAAGTGGAGGAGATGCGGTGGAGAGCATCGTCAGCCACGTCTGGGGGGAAATTGCAGTCTTTGAAGAAAAAGGCCATCTGGGTTGTTCGATATTGGAACTGGTCCTCCTGGGAGCAGATGGAGGCCATTTAGCCATTGTGTCTATCCCTTATTCCCAATTCGTCTGCCTCCACCAGACCTGCTCCCAGGAGGACCAATTCCACCATAAAACATTCCAGATGGCCTCCTTCAAAGACTGCAATTGCCCCTCCCACATGGTTAACAGTGCCCTCCAGTGCATCTGCTTCACTTCTCATACCTGCACCCTTCAACCCCACCCTTCCAATCGCAACAAGGACAGAACAAACCCCCCCCCCCCCCCCCCCCCCTCACCCAACCAAGTTCTTCCACCCCACCCTCGGGATACATTACATCGTCCTCTGCCATTTCTGCCACCTACAAACAGACCCCACCACCAGGGATATATTTCTCTCCCCACCCCTATCTGCATTCTGGAGAGACCATTCCCTCTGTGTCTCCCTTGTTAGGTTCACGCCCCCCACCAACCCACCCTGCACTCCTGGCACCTTCCCCTGCCACTGCAAGAAGTACAAAACCTGTGCCCACACACCCCCTCACCTCTGTCTGAGGCCACAAAGGATCCTTCCACATCCGACAGAGATTTACCTGTACTTCCACACACGTCATCTACTGTGTCGGTTGCTCTCGATTTGGTCTCCTCTACATTGGGGAGACAGGGCACCAACTTGCGGAAAGTTTCAAAAAACATTTCTGCTACACACACACTAAACAACTCCACTGTTCTGTAGCTGAGCACTCTACCTCCCCCTTCGACACTGCTAAGGACACGCAATCCTGGGCCTCCTCCACTCACGCCTGGAGAAAGAACGCCTGTTCTTCCACCTTGGGACCCTCCAACCACATGGGATCAATGTGGATTTCACCAGTTTCTCCATTTCCTTTTTCCCCACCTTATCCCAGATCCAACCGTCCAACTTGGCATGGTCCTCTTGAGCTATCCTACCTGCCTATCTTCCTTCCCACCTATTTGCTCCACCCTCCTCTTCGACTTATCACCTTCATCCCCATCTTCATCTACATTCCCAGCTACCTTTCCTCTCCAGCCCCACTCCCTTCCATTTATCTTCCACCCCCTTGGGCCACTCCCTCATTCCTGATGAAGAGCTTATGCTCAAAACGTCGACTCTCCTGCGTCTCGGATGCTTCTTGACCGGGTGTGCTTTTCCAGCACCACACTCTTCGACTCTGATTTGCACTCTGTGTACCTGTCCAAATATCGATTATGGACCAGGCCAGAACCCCTCAAAACATTTCAAGAAGGTAGCCCACACCCTATCTTTTCTAGTTCTTTTGAGCAAGTGCAAGGTGGATATTCCAGGAGTGATGCAGATGGTCAAAACCCCACAGTTTT
Organism: Chiloscyllium plagiosum; assembly: GCF_037043375.1. Lineage (NCBI taxonomy): Eukaryota > Metazoa > Chordata > Chondrichthyes > Orectolobiformes > Hemiscylliidae > Chiloscyllium > Chiloscyllium plagiosum. The sequence continues at coordinate 101,543,744 of NW_028270146.1, read as the reverse complement.
AATCAAAACAGAATTTATTTAGAGTACTCAATGAAACACGAACAAAAGAGAACAGAATCCAGAATATCTTAATCTATCTGAAAACCCAACAGACTATCCCAATTTAATGATGCTGTTCCAAGTTCCCGCAACAATCCCCATGAACATCCCTTGGCAAAAAAGGTAAAATCAAACACAGGAACTTATAGGAGAGAGAGATGTCAGAGAGATTCAGCATGGAACACCTTCTTCCATGTAGCTGTTTCTTTTACCAGCAGCCTCAAAAAAACCAGACCATTTGCTAAAACCAAACCAAACCAAAGAAAAGCTGAACTGGGAGAACGGGCCACTGTCCGTTCATTGTACAGATGTTTTTTAAAAAGTTGAAAGCCTTTCTCAAAATCCATCCAAACCAGACCTCCTGGAACCTCTGTGTTTATGACCGCACTGAAAAAACCCAAGGACAACCTAACCTTGTTAAATGTCACATGTCTTTTAAATGTCGTAACTGTACCAACCTCCACCACTTCCTCCGGCAGCTCATTCAATATATGCACCACCCTCTGTGTGAGATGGTTACCCCTCAGGTCCCTTTTATATCTTTCTCTTCTCACCTTAAACCTGTGTCCTCTCATTTTACACTTCCGTAAGCTATTCAGCTTATCTATGCCCCTCATGATTTTATAAACCTGTATAAGGTAAACCCTCAGCCTCCTACACTCCAGAGGAAAAAATTCCAGTCTATCCAGCTTCTCCTTGTAACTCTCACCCTCCAGTCTTGGTAACATCCTTGTAAATCTTTGTTACACCCTTTCCAGTTTTTTACAACCCTCCTATAGCAATGTGACTAGAATTGTACACAGCATCCCAAGTGTGGCTTTACCAATGTCTTGTACAGCTGTAAAGTGACATACCAACTCTTATACTCAATACTCTGACCAAATAAGACATGCCTACCAAACACCACCTTCACCACCCTGTTAAGTGTATTATGCTGTTTGCAATGGAGTGTATCAAGGGTTAAATCCAATTGGGGCTCTGAAGTGTGAAGAGAGAATTAATTACTCAAATCCCAGTGGACTATCGATGATACAAATATCTTAGCAAGAGGCCCAGCAGTCACCTCTCTAGCGTCCCACAGAGTTCTTGGGTATACCTGATCAGGTTCTGGGGATTTATACAGTTAGTAAATTTGCAGATGACACCAAAATTGGAGGTGTGGTGGACAGCGAAGAGGGGCAGATTACAACAGGATCTTGATCAGACGGCCAATAGGCTGAGCCGTGGCAGATGGGGTTTAATTCAAATAAATGCGAGGTGCTGCATTTTGAGAAAGCAAATCTTTGCAGCACTTATACACTTAATGGTCAGGTCCTCAGGAGTGTTGCTGAACAAAGAGACTTGGAGTGCAGGTTCATAACTCATTGAAAGTAGAGTCGCAGGTAGATAGGATAGTGAAGAAGGCATTTGGCATGCTTTCTTTTATTGGTCAAAGTATTGAGTACAGGGGTTGGGAGGTCATGTTGCGGCTGTACAGGACATTGGTTAGGCCACTGTTGGAATATTGCGTGCAGTTCTGGTCTCTTTCCTATTGGAAAGATGTTGTGAAACTTGAAAGGGTTCAGAAAAGATTTACAAGGATGTTGCCAGTGTTGGAGGATTTGAGCTATAGGGAGAAGCTGAACAGGTTTGGGCTGTTTTCCCTGGAGCGTCGGAACCTCTATAAACCTTATAGAGGTTTACAAAGTTATGAGGGGCATGGATAGGATAAATAGACAAAGTCTTTTCCCTGGGATGGGGGATTCCAGAACTAGAGAGCATAGGTTTAGGGTGAGAGGGGAAAGATATAAAAAAGACTGAAGGGGCAACTTTTTCACACAGAGGGTGGTATGTGTATGGAAGTGGTGGAGGCTAGTATAATTGCGACATTTAAGAGGCATTTGGATGGGTATATGAATAGGAAGGGTTCGAAGGGATATGGGCCAGGTGCTGGCAGGTGAGTCTAGATTGGATTGGGATATCTGGTCGGCATGGACGGGTTAGACCGAAGGGTCTGTTTCCATGCTGTACATCTCTATGACTCTATGACACAGGATTTCTTACTTTTTTTTGAAATGGGATTTTGCAAATTGGTACTTTAGTGGAGGACAAGCTATGTAACAAGATTAAGAAAATGTGCATGGTGCTTGTGTGAGTAGAGATCCTGTAGGTCTTGCTTGTGCTACTCTTATCACCAATTGAGTTTACAGATCAAGTTGCCATTCCTAATGACTGGTTTAAAGAAAAGTCCGTCTTTGTTCTGCGTAAAAGCCAAGCCTCATTATAACTTTTATGAGCATTGCTAATGGCCTGCCCTGACCTTGAGGAACCTGATTTTCTTGACAAGGAGTATCCATGTATTTTCGCTGGGTATGAGACCCACTTAACAGCTGCTTGATCAGATGGAGGGATGCACTTGTCAGCTGTTTGCTGGTTCTTCACTATGGTCTTTGTAGAACGCTAGCAAGCTCATGTGGTTTGAGAAAGATCTCGTTTTTGACTTTGGTATGTGTTTTGTGTTATTTGTAAAATTGGCAAAGTGCTGCTTATTTTTAATTCAGGTATGTAAAATGATTCATGCTCAAGAAATCTATGTAAGATGTTAGTACAGAAGCAAAATACTTTAAGAAATTAAAATTCTGAATTAAAAACCAAACTTGGAGACACTTAGCAGTTCTGACACCACCTGTAGAAAGAGAAATAATATTAATCGCCATTATCAATTCCAGTTGACCAGAATCAAAAGTAAGTTGTGAGCCAGAGGACACACTGTAGGACCTGGGTGGCATTTTATTTGGAGATAGAACTTCAGATTGTTTGCCACAACAGTTGAGGATAGTGGCTTGAATCTGAAGTGTCAGCCCAATCAGAAGGCTGGCAATTTGCCATCGGTAACAGTGCCACTGATTAGAAATGTCTACTGCTAAGGGTTCTTCCATGTTTGGGTGCCTCAAAGGCCAGGGAGGTCTTTCTGTGTTTCACATACAGGCAGGTCCTGGCATTAATTCTTTAGTGGTGACATTGGAGCCAGTATTGCTACTGGGAAGCTGTGGAGTAGCCATAAAAGATGCGTCACACCCCTCTGACTCAGCAGGAGCCCATAGGTTAGCCACCACAGCTTACCTGGGGTCTCGCCACATGGCAGGATCCTTTTCATATGCCATGAAAATGCTGGCAGGTGTGGGAATAATTCCTTTGTGGCCTGCTAATAGTTTTGATGGCCTCCTGCCTCTCATTAGTGTGCAGCTGCCTTACCACCAGCCCCACCACAAAAGTATTCTCTGGTGGTCAGAATGTTATCTACAATCCTTCCAATGTTATGCAGTGCCATTTTGTGAGACATCCCACCTCCCAGCCTGTCCCCAGAAGTCTGGCACTATCCCAACCAACATTTCAGATTTGTTACCACACACCAGAATTATGGAAACTTGGAAATGTAATAGATTGTGAGCAAGTGTAGGGAAAAAGGGGTGGAGAGGAGAACAACAGGGACGGTTTGTGATAAGTGGAGGACAAAACAGATTTAATGATAACAGGTTTTGCTAGTTTGGATTTTTCTCTTTTATTACATTTTAAATGCCTCATACTTAATTCCTGTAGACACACCTTATTTCTTTACCACAAGGTGAGGTATTGTCGTGGTATAGCAGTAATGTCAAAGAGCTAGTAATGCAGAAACTCAAGCTAATATTCTGGGCACAAAATTTTGAAATTTCAATTTTAAAACTCAGTTTAGAACTATTCTAATGTTCACCATATAGCAATTGTCCTAAAAACCATCTGCTTCACTAATGTCCTTTAGGGAAAGAAATCTTCCATTCTTACTGGTCTGTCTTGCAAATGATTTCAGACCCATAATAATGTAATTGATTCTTTACTGCCCTCTAGGCAGTTAAGATAGGTAATAAATGCTGGCCTAGCCAGCAACACCCACAGACCCCAAACAAATAAAGAACAGAACTTGTTCCTTTAATAATCCTTTTGGCCTTACACCATTAAACTTCAATCCTATAAGGCGCTGCAAGATTGATGTTCTTTGTCATAATCTTGTCAGTGTAGCTAATACCAATATGAAAAGCACGAACTCAGATTGAGAGCATTGCTACTTGGGCTAATGCCAGGTCGAGGCTATTCGAGTGAGCAAAGCAAACTACATAACTAATGGTAAAAATATTACATATTTTCATTGTTTTAAGTCATTTTAAAAATAAATTTGCCAGTTTTGATCTTTGTCATTTCAATGCAGTAAAGAAGTCAGGATACAATTAAAAATTTCCATTAATTTTGTTTGGAATTTTTGTGATCCTATGTGATAGACACCATCAGAAGACTGTGTTGAATTATCTTATTAAGTCTACAAAATGGTTGCCAATTGTTGTTGAGCGTGTGGTGCTGGCAAAGCACAGCAGGTCAGACAGCATCAGAGGAGCAGAAATATCGACGTTTCAGGCATAAGCCCTTCATTAGGTTGCCAATTGTTGTTTATTGAGTTGTGTAACAAATATAATAAAGTACTGGTGTGTTGTATTTTCATTACACTGTGTTGCTTTGAAGGAATTTGTCAAGTATTAATCTATTATCAGTTAGCCACATGGTAAATCTTGTAAGCAAATGAACCAATACTAAAGCAGTCTTGGTTTTCTGATTATTAGTGCCCTGTTGCATTTCTTCGTCTTAAGGATCAAAAAAGTCTTCTATCAAACTGCTATTTGGTCAAGTGTCATTTTGTGTGAGAGAGTAAATCCTAATCAGTGAAGCCCATGCCTTTACAAGCAGACAAGATCACATTATTAGGTGGAAAATAAGACCATTAGAACTAGAAACAGGAGTAGGCAGTCCCTTGAGCCCACTCTGCCATTCAATAGGAACATGGCAGTTTCAACACTTCTCACGTCCGCGTCCTTTCCCTTTCTCTGTAACTCTTGATTTCCCTACTGGCCAAGAATCTAGCTCGAACTTAAATAACCATGAGGACTGTGCTACTACACTCCCTGTGGCAAGGAGTTCCAAAGAACCTTCTCAGAAGAATAGTTTCTCCTCATCTCAGTCTTAAATTGATACCCTTTTATCCTTAGACTGTGCTCTCTAGACCAAGACTCCCCTTTGAAGGGAAACATCCTATCAGCATTTACCCTGTCAAGCTCCTGAAGAATCCTTTTTGTTTCAGTGAGAATATCTCTCATTGCTGTGATTTCTAACAAGTGGAGACCTAACCTGCTTAATCTTTGCTGATTAGACAAGGGAACCATACATAGGCTCATTGTAGTGAATCTTGCTTGAATTGCCTGCAATGAAATGTATATTTCCTTAAATAAGGGGACCAAAACTGCTCACAATACAACAATGTGGTCTTTCCAATGTACTCTGACACTCCAACCCCCTTGAAATAAAGGCCAAATCAATTAGCTTTTCAAAGTTTGTGAGAAGATTCGTAGCTCGGGTGCTCGTTGTTGTGGTTCTGTTCGCCGAGCTGGGAATTTGTGTTGCAGACGTTTTGTCCCCTGTCTAGGTGACATCCTCAGTGCTTGGGAGCCTCCTGTGAAGCGCTTCTGTAATCTTTCCTCCAGCATTTGTAGTGGTTTGAATCTGCCGCTTCCGGTTGTCAGTTCCAGCTGTCCATTGCAGTGGCCGGTATATTGGGTCCAGGTCGATGTGCTTATTGATTGAATCTGTAAATGAGTGCCATGCCTCTAGGAATTCCCTGGCTGTTCTCTGTTTGGCTTGTCCTATAATAGTAGTGTTGTCCCAGTCAAATTCATGTTGCTTTTCATCTGCATGTGTGGCTACTAAGGATAGCAGGTCGTGTCGTTTTGTGGCTAGTTGGTGTTCATGGATGCGGATCGTTAGCTGTCTTCCTGTTTGTCCTATGTAGTGTTTTGTGCAGTCCTTGCATGGGATTTTGTACACTACATTGGTTTTGCTCATGCTGGGTATCGGGTCCTTCGTTCTGGTGAGTTGTTGTCTGAGAGTGGCTGTTGGTTTGTGTACTGTTATGAGTCCTAGTGGTCGCAGTAGTCTGGCTGTCAGTTCGGAAATGCTCTTGATGTATGGTAGTGTGGCTAGTCCTTTGGGTTGTGGCATGTCCTCATTCTGTTGTCTTTCCCTTAGGCATTTGTTGATGAAATTGCGCGGGTATCTGTTTTTGGCGAATACATTGTATAGGTGTTCTTCTTCCTCTTTTTGCAGTTCTGGTGTACTGCAGTGTGTTGTGGCTCTTTTGAATAGTGTCTTGACGCAACTTCTTTTGTGTGTGTTGGGGTGGTTGCTTTCGTAGTTCAGGACTTGATCTGTGTGAGTGGCTTTCCTGTATACCTTTGTAAAAACACAGGAATTCTTGGACATCATCAGAAATATACACATAGACAAGGAAGAAACCATGGTCTCATTCGATGTAACGGCACTGTTCACCTCTATCGACAAAACCCTAGCCAGAGAAACAGTAGCCAACCTGCTGGCATACAGAACAGACAACAGGATGTTGAACCTATTAACAAAGACGGCATACTCAAACTACTGGACCTGTGCCTCACAACACACTTCACATTCAACAACCAAATATATGAACAAATCAATGGCACACCCATGGGCTCACCCATCTCTGGACTCATGGCAGAAGCGGTAATGCAAAGATTAGAACAAACAGTCTTACCGCAATTCAACCCAAACTCTGGGTCAGATATGTGGATGACACCTTTCTAATCATTAAAAACACAGAAATAGAGAACCCACATCGGATCATCAACGCCACACTCGCAGGAATCCGATTCACTAGAGAGGAAGAAAAGGACAACCAACTCCCATTCCTAGACATGATGGTACAGAGAACACCTAACGGAGAATTCACCACAAAGGTATATCGATCTGGACCCAATATACCGGCCACTGCAACGTCAGCTGGAACTGACAACCGGAAGCAGCAGATTCAAACCACTACAAATGCCGGAGGAAAGATCACAGAAGCGCTTCACAGGAGGCTCCCAAGCACTGAGGATGTCACCTAGACAGGGGACGAAACGTCTGCAACACAAATTCCCAGCTCGGCGAACAGAACCACATCAATTAGCTTTCCTGATTACCTGCTGCATTTATATGCTAGTTTTCTGTATTTCATCCACAATTTGCTCCTAATCCCTTTGTGGCCTTCTTCCTTCCAAAATGAACAACATGAACAATTTTCCCACATTATTTTCCATATCCAACTTTTGCCTATTTACTAACATTATAATACACACATGAACATCTCATCTTCCACCTGGACAGCCAACAACCCCAGGGACTCAACATTGAGTTCTCCAATTTTAAATAACCTTCCTTCCCATCCCCCGACTACCTTCCCAGCCCCTCCCCCTCCCTTCCACTCCTCCCTGCCACAACTGGATTCATTCCTCTCATTGACGAACCACGTTGTACCCTCTACCTGTCTTCACCACTCTGCCCCGCCACCCTCTTTATCTGCAGCTACCCGTACAACCCACTCCCAGCCCTGAAGAAGAGTTACACCCAAAATTTCAACTTTTCCACCTCCTGATGCTGCCTGGCTTTTTTTGTTCTTCCAGCCTCCCACCTTCAGCAGATGTCACTTTATTTGTTGCATTTTCATCACACGATTGTGAAAGTTTTTTTCTATTATTGGGAATAGAATGTGTTTTGATACTTTGAGATTCCATATATTTTTTAGTTGTAAGGTAGTGTTGAAGTTTTGCCCTTAATTGGCAGTATGCTTCAACCCTTTTATATGAATGCTTGTGTTTGCAATATGGAACAAGGGTATAGATTAAACAAGCATGGTTTCATCTGAAAATAAAATATCAGAACTGGTGGTGTCAGTTGTGGGGAATGAAAAGATGCAAAGTTCTTTCAAAGAATTAACCAGGCTAAATAGTTAAGTGATGAACAACAGGTTGAGGTCAGTAGTACAGATATTAGTTACTGTAGTTACTTTGCTACAGTGGGTATAAAAAGTTAAGTATGTTAAGATAAAGGTTGTTTAGTAAACAGTAGCTGAAATGGTGAGAAGAAGCGGCTATTAGTCACTATTGTAGTTCAGTCAGTTCAAAATCTAGATCAGTAATTTCAGATATGTAACTGTTAGTTTACCAAAGTATTACAGTTAACTTTATAGTTAGTTAGAAATAGTGGATGCATTGGTGGTCACCTTCCAAGATTCTATGGTATCTGGAAGAGTCACTGCAGTCTGGAAGGTAGCTGAGGTTATTCCAATATTCAAAAAAGTGGGGTAGAGAGAAACAAGGGAATTGTAGACCAGCCAGACTAGCATCGGCAGTGGGGAAAATTCTGGAATCCATTATCAAGAAATTTATAGCAGAGTATTTAGAATGAATCAGACAGAGTCAGCATGGATTTGTGAAAGGGAAATCATCTGTTGGAACTCTATGAAGATGTAACTAGCAGAGTTGACCAGGAGGAGCCATTTGATGTAGTATATTTGGACTTTCATAAAGCGTTTGACAAAGTCCCGCCTAAGAAATTATTGTGCAAGATTAAAGCACGTAAGATTGGGGGAAGTAAATTGAGATGGTTGGCATAGAGGAAAGAAAGAGTAGGAATTAATGGGTCCTTTTCAAATTGACAGGCAGTAACTAGTGGGGCGGCACAGGGATCAGTGCTTGGACTATACATATTAATGATTTAGATGAGGGAACAAAATGTAACCGCTCAAAGTCTGCGGATAATACCAGTTGGGAGGGAGGTTGAACTGTGGCGAGGATGCAGAGATCATTCAACATGATCTGGACAGGTTAGGTGAGTGGGCAAATCAATGGCACATGCAGTATGATTTGCATAAATGTGAGGTTATTCACTTTGGAAGCAAAAACAATAAGGCAGATTACTACCTGAATGGCTGTAAATTGGGAGAGGGAGTGAGTAGTGGGATCTGGGTGTCCTTGTGCACCAGGCGGTGAAGAAGGCAAATGGTATGTTGGCCTTCATTGCGAGAACTTTTGAGTACAGGAACAGGGATGTGTTGTTGCTGTTATACAGGACCTAGGTGAGGCCATATCAAGAATATTGTGTGCAGTTTTGGACTCCTTTTCTGGGAAGGATGCTCTTGCTCTCGAGTGTGTGCAGCAAAGGCTGATTCCGGGGATGGCAGGACTGATATATGAGGAGAGATTGACTAGGTTAAGATTGTTTTTTGCTGGAGTTCAGATGAGTGAGGGGGCTATCATAGAGTCTTATAAAATTGTAACAGGACTAGACAGGTAGATGCAGGGAGGATGTTCCTGATGGTGGGTGTCCAGAACAAGGGGTCACAGTCTGAGGATTTGGGGTGGACCATTTAGGACGGAGATGAGGAGCAATTTTGTCACCTAAAGAGTGGAGAGTCTGTGGAATTCATTACCATAGGAAGTAGCTGATGCCAAAACATTGAATGTATTCAAGAGCTATAGCACTTGGGGCAAATGAGGTCAAAGGTTATGGGGACAAAGCAGGATTAGGCTGCTGAGTTGTGTGATCAGCCATGATTATGATGAATGGCAGAGCAAGCTCAAAACGCCAAATGGCCTCTTCCTGTTACTATCTTCTCTGTTTCTATGACTTGATTCTGGAAACTTCAAAGAATAAAAATAATGGTGATTCCATAATTCCTGCTGTCTCTTATCCCCTAGACTCCAGATAATGAACTTAACACAAGTTATATTGTGTGAGGATATAATTGTTTATATGTAAGCCACTAGGTCCTCTGTAGCCCTTTTGAGTTGGCCTTCTCTTGATTCTACTCGCATACTATTTATATGCAATACGTATGCAGCATTGAATACTCGTGCTAATTTAAAAAACATTATTCTTGTAGGGTGAAGTTTGTAGGACACATGAAGAGTACAAAATGATGGTAAGTGTGCAAGAAATGTGTTCACATTTATGAGATGATTGAATGGATTACTTCGAATGAAAAGATTTTCCCTGGTTCTCATCAATACTGACTAGCCTATATAGCATTATAATGTGCAAATCACTTATCCTGTTACAGAGCTTTGTAGGAACCGTGTGTGAGCATCAATTTTCATGGCTACACATCCTGAGTTCAACTCGCTGCTAATTGTGGATAGTGACTTAGTTACAAAATTGTGGAGGTGTGCTCCCAATAACACTGTTCACGACTTAAATAGGAAGAAAATAGAAAGTGCCCTATTGAGGTATAATATCCTGAACACGTAACCTGTCATTAGTTACAACTTAAAATGGTGGGTATTCCATATTTGCATTCTCTTACTAACCTGTCACCTAAATAATTTTGTGCAGGCAGAGCTTTCCAGGCAAAGTATTATTTTTGAAAGTTGAAACAAAGACTTCAGTTATAGTCGTCTTGCAGGTTTTCCAACTTACAGATAAGGTGGGGTTGAATCTTTGCTAATTTCTCTAGATAATTTTTAATGTAGAAATTTCAACTGGCATTTTAACTATATCTTGTAAATCTCATAGAATAAGGTTTTTACACTGCTATCAGTAGGTTGCAGAATGAGCAGTCAACTGAGTTTTGGATTAACTGAAATACATGAAGCATGAGGCAGCTGTCTGTGTGGAGTTTGCACGTTCTCCCTGTGCCTGTGTGGATTTCCTCCGAATGCTCCGGTTTCCTCCCATAATCCAAAAATGTGCAGGTTAGGTGAATTGGCCATGCTAAATTGCCCATAGTGTTAGGTGAAGAGGTAAACGGAGGGGAATGGGTCTGGGTGGGTTGCTCTTCGGAGGGTTGGTGTGGACTTGTTGGGCCGAAGGGCCTGTTTCCACACTGTAAGTAATCTAATCTAAGAATGTGAGTTGAATCAGGGTTGAGATTGGAAGGGCTTATGCCCGAAACGTCGATTCTCCTGTTCCCTGGATGCTGCCTGACCTGCTGCGCTTTTCCAGCAACACATTTTCAGCTTGAGAGTGGAAGCACAGTTCAGGGTTAAGTAGCATGCTGAGGCTTTTTATTTCAATCTGAGAGAGAAGATGTTGGGGAAAAGAGGAATGGAGTTGGTGTTCAGTGAGGGCTGAAAATAATGGTATTGGTTATCCCAGTGTTTATTTGTTAGAAATTGCAGATTATAGAAGATTGGGTGTCAAATGACAGGTTTGTTAATATGGAGACCAAAGATGGGTTGTTGGTAGTAGGGGAGAGCTAGCACTGATGTTGTCAATATACATATTTATAATCAGAAAAAGTAGCAGTCAGGAATAAGACCTGGAAAATTTTAGCAGTCATATTACAAGACAGAAGTCATTTCTACAGCTGCACTGTCAATGATTAGTTATGATTTGGAGATTAGTTAATGATTAGTTAAGGAGGAATAGAACAACCAGAAAGGTTAGGTGAGTGATGGTGTCAGTCTTAAAGATATCCATGCTCTTCTTGTTGAAGATAAGGTTGTATGGGAAAGTGTAAAATAATTTAAGGAGAAGATTATAGGAACTGGACTGGGCAATTCATCTTCCCAAGTCAGCTCTACCATTTGCTGCTTACCTGTATCTCAACTTCAGTTGTAAAGAAAAGGAGCTGTACAGGATGATCCTAAAGTAGTGGGTGGCTAATTTTGGCAGAAAGGAATGACAGTTGTTGAAACTTGCATTCAGCCAGACCTGGTAATGGATGGCTCAAGTAGTTGAGGGGACAAAGGTAGGAACAACCATGAATTAACTGAGAAACACCGACCATCTGTTTCCATAGTATGACAGACAAAACCTTTCAAGCTGGACAGGCCCTGCATATTGCACCAGTCCCCATTTAACACAATTGTAGCAAATTTGCCCAGACTTTCCAAGCAACTAAGAAGAGGAGAGCCTTCCAGAATAACAAGGTTATAGAGACATAGAAATGTACAGCACAGAAACAGATCCTTCGGTCCAACTCGTCCATGCTGTCCTGAATAAATCTAGTTCTGTTTGCCAGCATTTGGCCCATATCTCTCTATCTCTCCAAATCCTTCCTATTTGTATACCCATCCAGATGCCTTTTAAATGCTATAATTGTCCCAGGCTCCATTAATTCCTCTGGCAGCTTAGTCCATACATGCCCCACCCTCTGTGTGGAAGAGTTACCCTTTATGTCCCTTTTAAATCTTCCCCTCTCACTTTAGATCTATGCTCCCTAGTTTTGGACTCGCCCATCCTGGGAAAAAGACCTTGTCTATTTACCCTATCCATGTCCCTCATGATTTTATAAACCTCTTTAAAGTCATCCCTCAGTCTCTGACGCTCCAGGGGAAACAGCCCCAGGCTATTCAGCCTCTCCCTAATAGCTCAAACCCTCCAACCCTGGCAGCATCCTTGTAAACCTTTTCTGAAGTTATTTAAAGTTAGTCAAATCAATGGGTTTAGCCTGATTGGATGAAAGGAAACATGTACAATTTTTATGAAATGTGGTGGTATATGGTAGTTATCAAGCATCCTATAAATACTGAGAATCAATTGATGGCTTGGCTACAGCATAAGACATAGCTTCTAATTTCCCTGTAATATAGAAACTATATACACCAATGAATATTGCTGAAAGTTTTTGTGAAATGCCTGTCATCACAACTCGAATATTACCAAGGTCCTATTTCTGAACAAAGAGCACCATAATATGATTGATGGGAATGGCTGTATTTTATGGTTTGATAGATTCTTGGTAGTGTAGATGAACAGAGAGATCTCGGTGTCCAGGTACACAGATCGTTGAAAGTTGCCACCCAGGTTGACACCTGAATTTCTTTAGTCAGCCAGCATTCCCTATACCTACCATTCCCTTCATCCTAACAGGGAACATAATGTCTCTGGACTCCCATTATCTCATTTTGGAAGGCTTGCCATTTCCCTTTACCTCTAAATATCCACCCCAATCGACATTTGAATGTTCTTGCCTAATAGTGTCAAAATTGGCCTTCCTCTAATTTAGAAATTAAACTTTTAGATCCTGTTTATCTTTTTCCATCACTAATAAAATTATGGCTCCAAAGTGCTCCCCCACTGACACCTCAGTTACCTGTCCCACGTTATTTCCCAAAAGTAGATCAAGTTTTATAGAACATTACAGCGCAGTACAGGCCCTTCAGCCCTCGGTGTTGCGCCGACCAGTCATACCAATCTGAACCTCATCTAACCTATACAATTCCATGTACGTCCATATGCTTGTCCAATGACGACTTAAATGCACTTAAAGTTGGCGAATCTACTACCATTACAGGCAAAGCATTCCATATCCTTCCATATCCTTCCTACTCTCTGAGTAAAGAAACTACCTCTGACATCTGTCCTATATCTATCACTCCTCAATTTAGAGCTATGCCCCCTCGTGCTCGCCGTCATCATACTTGGAAAAAGGCTATCCCTGTCCACCCTATCTAACCCTCTGATTATCTTATATGTCTCTATTAAGTTACCTCTCAATCTTCTTCTATCCAACAAAAACAGCCTCAAGTCCCTCAGCCTTTCCTCGTAAGACCTGCCCTCCATACCAGGCAACAGTGACCAGAACTGTACACAACACTCCAAGTACGGCCGCACCAGAGTTTTGTACAGCTGCAGCATAACCTCATGGTTCTGGAACTCAATCCCTCTATTAATAAAAGCTAAAACACTGTATGCCTTCTTAATAACCCTGGCAACCTGGGTGGCAACTTTCTAGGATCTGTGTACCTGGACACTGAGATCTCTCTGCTCATCTACACTACCATGAATCTTACCATTCGCCCAGTACTTTGCATTCTGGTTACTCTGACCAAAATGAATCACCTCACACTTGTCCGCATTAAACTCCATTTGCCACCTCTCAGCTCAGCTCTGCAGCTTATCTATGTCTCTCTGTAACCTACAACATCCTTCGTCACTATCCACAACTCCACCGACCTTAGTGTCGACTGTGAATTTACTAACACACCCTTCTACGCCCTCATCCAGGTCATTTATAAAAATTACGAACAGCAGTGGACGCAACACCGACCCTTGCGATACACCACTGGTAACTGGACTCCAGGATGAACATTTCCCATCAACCACCACCCTTCTTTCAGCAAGCCAATTACTGATCCAAACTGCTATATCTCCCACAATCCCTTTCCTCAGCATTTTGAACAATAGCCTACTGTTGGGAACCTTATCGAACACTTTGCTGAAATACACCACATCAACCGGTTTACTCTCATCTGCCTGTTTGGTCACCTTCTCAAAGAACTCAATAAGGTTTGTGAGGCACGACTTTCCCTTCACAAAACCATGCTGACTGTCCCTAATCAAATTATTCTTTTCTTGATGGTTATAAGTCCTATCTCTTATAACCTTTTCCAATACTTTACCAACAACTGAAGTAAGGCTCACTGGTCTATAATTACCAGGGTTGTCTCTACTCCCCTTCTTGAACAGGGGAACTACACTTGCTATCCTCTAGTCTTCTGGCACAATTAGTGTCGACAATGACAATTTAAAGACCAATGTCAAAGGCTCGGCAATCTCCTCCCTAGCTTCCCAGAGGATCCTAGGATAAATCCCATCCGTCCCAGGGGACTTATCTATTTTCACACTCAGCAGGATTTCTAATACCTCTTCCTTGTAAACCTCAATCCCACCCAGTCTAGTAGCCTGTATCTCATTATTCTCCTCAAAAACATTGTCGTTTTCTAGAGTGAATACTGTCGAAAAATATTCATTTAGTGCTTCCTCTATCTCCTCTGACACCACACACAACTTCCCACCACTATCCTTGATTGGCCCTAATCTTACACTCGTCATTCTTTTATTCCTTAAATACCCATAGAAAGCCTTAGGGTTTACCCTGATCCTATCCGTCAACAACTTCTCATGTCTCCTCCTGGCTCTTCTGAGCTCTCTCTTTAGGACTTTCCTGGCTACCTTGTACTCCTCACGCACTCTAACTGAACCTTCACATCTCATCCTAACATTAGCCTTCCTCTTCCTCTTGACCAGAGATTCCACTTCCTTCATAAACCATGGCTCCCACGCTCTACAGCTTCCTCCCTGCCTTACAGGTACATACTTATCAAGGACACTCTAGGGTGTACCTTCTCTAGTAGGTACATCCACATACTGAATCAGAAAATTTTCTTGTCCACACTTAACAAATTCCTCTCCATCCAAGCCCTTAGCATATGGCACTGTCAGTCTATGTTTAGAAAGTTAAAATTATGGCACCGGGAGTAACTCAAATATTACTACCCTCTAGGGCCTCCTTTTCAAATTCCTGTCTAATGTCGTATATTTTCTCCTTAGAACCCTGTCCTTTTCTCATCCTATGCCATTAGTTCCAATGTCTAATGACCTCCTGCTGGTCCCTTTTGAGAATATTCTGCACCCTCTCAGAGATATCATTGATCCTGACACCAGGGAGGCAACACACCATTCTTGTGTTGTTGTTAGCCGCAGAAACCTCTGTGGCTCACAATTGTTTGCTTGGACCCTGACGTACCCTTGTTACAGTAGAGCCAGTTTAAGTACCAGAAACTTGGCTGTCAGTGCTAAATTCCCCTGAGAGTCCATCACCCCGTACATTTTCCAAAACAGTATATTTGCTTGAGATGGGGATAGCCACAGGAGACACCTGCATTACCTCTCTACCCCTTCTACCTTTCCTGGAGGTAACCCATCTTCCTGATTATATCTGTGGTTTTTCTTCTTTCCTGAAACTGCTATCCATCGTGTTCCTGGCTTTTGTAAATTTCTCATTGCATCTAATTGTCGTTCTAACCACTCCATGTGATCCTATTGGATTTGCAACCAAACACACTTCCTGCAGACTTAATCATCAGGAACATTGATATTCTCCATAATTTCCCACATCCGACAGGAAGAGTACTAAATGCCATCTTTGCACCTTAATAATCTGCAGACTCAGAAAAAACATAATCTTACTGCTCTAAAAACCCTGCTCCAGTATTCAAAACTTAGTATCTCTGATTTATAGTTTTAAAGAGACAGATCTCAACTAAATGTATAATAAAAAAAGGAGAAAGTGAGGACTGCAGTTGCTGGAGATCAGAGCTGAAAATGTGTTGCTGGAAAAGCGCAGCAGGTCAGGCAGCATCCAAGGAGCAGGAGAATCGACGTTTCGGGCATGAGCCCTTCTTCAGGAATATAATTTTTTTTTAAAAACCCACTCTATTCACAGTTGTAGATTTACTAAAAACCAGTAAGGTTTAAAGTTAAAAAATAAGCCACTGAGCTGCTCCCCTGCTTGAGCTCCCCACACAGATTTCTCCAAGGTCAGCTGTGAATTTCAGTGTTTGTTTATTTTTCTCAGAATGTAGTCCAATGTCCAAAGATACTTGTTATTAAACCGCAGAGGCAGTCAGCTATTAGACTAGATTCTCTACTGTGTGGAAACAGGCCCTTCAGCTCAACCAGTCCACACCGACCCTCTGAAGATTAACCTACCCAGACCCATTTCCCTCTGATTAATGCACCTAACACTATGGGCAATTTAGTATGGACTGTGGGAGGAAACCAGAGCACGCAAAGAAAACCCATGCAGACATGGGGAGAATGTGCAAACTCCACACAGACAGTTGCCCAAGGCTGGAATTTAACCTGGGACCCTGGATCTGTGAGGCAACAGTGCTAACCACTGAGCCACCGTGCCACCCCAACAAACTTCCCAGTTTGTTTCACCTGCTCCATGCCTTTCTCTCCTATATTTTTTAAAAGTACTGTTGTTTTGATTCGATGCACAGCTTATAAAACAGTAATACTGCTCCAAACATTCGAGGAAATCAGCAACACTGAAAATAACTCAAAAAAAAAGGAGCAGCGCTTACATCCATAATTGCTTTTCTGTCCTTTGGATTACACAAATTAGGTAGTTTTGTTCCTGGAAAGTGCCTAGTATGTTTTCTTTCAGTATTTTGAGAAGTTTGTGTTTTATTAAATGCAATCATCACAATCCTCTGATAAAAATTGACCAGATCTGTACTGGATGGTTACCTGCTACTAATCTGTGTGTGAATGTGTTCTGTGCTGGTTAGATGAATATCGATTATCCTTGCTCAATAAAATATGTTTTAACATGTGACAGAAATCTAGAATATCTAGAGTCTGAATTGCTAAAATCATTTCTATACAGTTTTAGAAATAATTAGAAAGTAGAAAATTCAGGGACTGAACAACTAAAAACAGTGTTTAGTATAACTTATGCATGGAAAGTATAAGCTTTGATGTAATTTTCAGCATCTGACCACATATTCTGTTCTCCATAAAGAATACCTGTCTCTGCCCTAACTTTGACCTTTCCAGATAAAATCTTTATCTAGCTTTTGTCATTTCCAAACTTGATGTTTCCTATTTCCCAGCTTTGCACCACCTACATTTTCACATCTCTTGTAGATAACATAAATGTTCCATCACTGGTGTTTCTTTTCCAAAAATATGTTATTTCATAAAATTTGTGAAATTGGATTCTGAAACATTACAACTTACTAAATTTGAAATAAAATTCTACTTCTCTGTAAATTATTCCACTGAATATGATTGTAACAATTTTAATATTTACAGTATACATTTCATGTCGGCTATACAGTCTCATGGTAAAACATTTCAAATGGGATATTTTAGAGAGTGCCATATATGCCATTTTTCACCCTGAGGAAGTTAATGCACTTTTAATACTTTTTAATGTACACAACCTGAGGACCTTTTCACAGTTTCAAGCATTCATTGTACTATGGTTGAAAGGCCTTAGTCAGCGACCTTTGCCCATTGTGCCTGTGCGGTATATGGGGGGAAGGTAGCTGAGAATGCAATAGGTAGATGAAGTTGGGGCTGACGGTGATAGATCGAAGAGGAGAGTGGAGCAGATAGGTGAAAAGGAAGATGGACAGTTGGACAGGTCAAGAGGGCGGTGCCGAGTTGGAAAGTTGGATCGAGGATAAGGTGGGGGAAGGGGAGACGAAGAAACTGGTGAAATCCACATTGATCCCATGTAGTTGGAGGGTCCCAAGCCGGAAGATGAGACGTTCTTCCTCCAGGAGTTTGGTGGTCAGGGTTTGTCTGTGGAAGACGCACAGGACTTGCATGTCCTTGGTGGAGTGGGAGGGGTAGTTAAAGTATTCACCCATAGGATGGTGGGGTTGTTACATGTATGTGTCCTGGAGGTGTTCTCTGAAACGTTCCACAAGTTGGTGTCCTATCTCCCCAACGTAGAGGAGACCACATCAGCAGCAGTGGACACAGTAGATGACGTGTGTGGAAGTACAGGTAATTCCATGACAGATGTGGTAGGATCCTTTGGCCCCTTGGATGGAGGTAAGGGTGCAGGTTTTGCAATTCTTGCGGTGACAGGGGAAGATGCTGGGAGTGCACGGTGGGTTGCTAGGGGGCATGGACCTCACAAGGCAGTTGCGGAGGAAATGGTCTTTATGGAATGCAGATAGGGGTGGGGTGTATCTGAGGTGGAAGCTGAGGAGTGGGGGCGGGGTTCTGTCCTTGTGGTTGGAGGGGTGGGCTTCAAGGGCAGAGGTGCGGGAATTAGATGAAATATGCTGGAGGGCATTGTTGACCATGTGGAAGGGGAAATTGTGATCTGGGATGTTCTGTGGTGGGATTGGTCCTCCTGGGAGCAGATGCGGCGGAGGCGGAGAAATTGGGAATAGGAGATAGAGTTTTTACAGGAGGCAGAATGCTCAGGATTAGCCTCAACATAGTCACTGAACCTCTCTCGGACCTTTGCAAAGGCACATTCCTCAGAGGTGGAGAACAATCCCTCCTTCACTTCAGGCCTTTCAAGGACAATGTTAGTGCTGGAGGCTAATGTATGGGTTGTAGTGAGGCTGTAGGCATACTGAAAGGATGTGATGGGATGGGCGTTTCTCTCCATCAATCGAGCAATGACTTGGTGTTTGCTTGTAACTTGGTGTCTTCTTACGATGAGGAAATCTGACAGAACTAGTCAGATCACTCTGCTTAGTGAGTGATCTGACTAGTTGAACCATCTCCTTTTCACTGCAGGGCTTGAGGATCTTTTTTGTTGACAATTGCCTGTAGAACTTGTGGTCAAAGGTGTTTTTCTGCTGAAACCTCTCCACACGGAATAGGTGGTAGGGCACAACTAAACTACTTGAAGTCTTCTGCACCAGGCCCATTTTTTGCAACAGCAAAACACCAGCATGCAGTGGCACTTGGTATTTACACACTGAGGATCCAAGCATACAGCTGCTCACAAAGCTGAGGGCAATTTTGGACATGTTTTTTCCCCTGACCTAAAGATTTGTATATCTTCTGAGAATACTGTCTTTGACCTCCACTTCAAACATTAGATTTCTTTGGTGATCTCCATGGTGCAGAAGTGAGGAATTGATCAGACCAGTACTACATGTAGCAACAATGAGCACCTTGCGCATGACAAACCTGGTTCTTAATCACTATGGAGATCAATGTCGGTCTGACATATTCAGCTTTTGTTTGACTGTTGCTGCATGTTCGTTCTACTTTTTTAGTGCATGCCCTCGCCCCTCTGGACCTATCATTGGTGTTATTGCCCTCTGCTGCTGTGCGCCATGATATAGAATCCTTCTGATGGATTCCTTCAGTAGTTTAGATCACTTCTTTAAAGCTCCTTTTGGTCACCCTTGCAAGTACCTTTTTTGGCCTGTTGTTATTTTTTTCTGCTTAAATCTGTATAGTTCCTAGTGTCCTTTGTCTTCATTAAAGGCATTTTTTTAATAAAAGGATTTTATAGACTTGTATACAAGATCCAATGTATAATAATGTGAGCAGAAAATCTTATTATTGGAAATCTTTATCCAATAGAAAGTGAAGTGACTGGACATCGCATGGAGATGGATCATGTTTTAATCTCTTATCATCTCTTTCCAGACGACAAAAAAGAGGTTACAGAGCTTCACATTGTCATCTAAATATATGGGGCATTTTTCTCTGAGGAATTGATGATCATGGTAATGTTATTCATAGTAATTCTTACTTGAATCTTCTTGTAAACCAATTTTAAAATGCAAGAAAATAGCCTTTTCTTTAAAAGCTGCTTCATATAAGATATCCTTTTATGTGCTTGCAAATAATGGCCGATGTGTGCAGTGCACCAGACATCATCTTATTTTCAAAGTATGTGGCGCATTCCAAATAGGAGGAAAATCTGAAAAGTAGATTTAATTTCTAGAATTTGTAATTCTTTTGGGATATTTTTAATCATATTTTTCATGGAAATATGACTTTTAGCAGTAATCCTCTTCGTAGTAGTGGCAGAGTAGAATACCTTATGCAGAATTGTGGATGCATTTGTCAAGCTGCCTAGGCACTTGGCTTGAAGCCTGCAGGCTTTTGTAATCAAAGCATGATCACGATCACCATGCAGTTACTACTGGGACACTGACTGATGCCTCCAGAAGCTGTTTGGAAGCAGCCCAGGATTGCTAATATTCAAAATGCACAAAACTGTGAGTGTTTCGTTTTTACATTCTAAAAGACAGAGGTGGCCTTCATGGTAGCTGCGAGTAACAAAATAAGTTCTGTAGTGTCCAGCAGAATGTAAAGTGTAAATCTGTATGAGCTAAAAATTACTTGTTAAATGGAAGATAGTACCAGCCATTTGCAGGCTGGCTGATCAGCTGAGGTCTGCTTACAGCTGTGGAAACATTGTCAGAAGTCAAGCATTGAATGTTGGGTATGATCAGCACTTTGTGTATATGTGTATGTATGTGCGCAGTTTGTATGTTTCGAACTCTCCCATGTGGGGGGTTAGTTGACAGCAGTGTCGGCAACTAAAATGTGGCACACTAAGAAAGGCTTCCTGTTCGGGAGAAAGGCAGCAGTTTGAATAGATAGGATTGTGTATTTGTCCTGCCATATTGAGTACGTTAAACGTATTGGCATTTCGCAGTTTACTGGCTGACAGCACAGTTCTTGGTACAAAAAGCTTTGTTAGTATGCCACTTAGGTTTACAAAAATATTTTAGAATTAGATAGTTTTGTGTTTATTTGTCCTGTTGTGTTATTTGGCAGTGAGATCATACTGCCATTACTCCCTACTTCTTGAATGGTAGAGTAACTGCAGATTGCTTTATTCCTTTTGTCATCCGAGAATGAAATACTGCACTGATGGTAAATTAAACTGATTAAATTGAGCTAGTTTTCAAGAGGAGGGGCATCTTCATATCTTGCTTCAAACATTTATCAAAGTCTTTAATTATTTTCACTTTATGCCTAATTATTTTCTGAAGATTTATCGCTTTTAATCCTGAGCACAGTATCTGGAGTTTTTTTGCTAAACATTGTTATTGCGAAGATTACTGCTACATGCGTCAGACATATTGCGACTAGCCACAGCAAGTGTATTAAAGGACCAGGAATTGCAATGAATAAATGTCAGTTGGGGTTTTTATGTGGAATTGAGTAATCTTCAGCCTTTTCAAACTCGAAGCAGATGTTCAAACTAGGCTTTTATGAATCAACGTGGGCAAAAAATATTTTCTGTATTGCAGATTGGAACCTTTTGAATGCTAGCAAATGTATTTGAATATTTAGTCATTGTGTCAGATTTTGGTTTTTAAAGGCTCAGTCAGTTGGAAAAATCCTTAGGAATTTTAATTCCAAATTTTTAAAAAAATTGTTTTCCTTTCCATCTCCCTTTCTTGTTCTTTATTCTGCCCTTTTCCTTTCTCTCTCTCTGCCATCTTTTGATCTTGCATCCACTTGTTCTTTGTTGTCTTTCTTGCCTTTTCTTGCTCTCCCTATTCTACCATTCCTTCTTGTTTCTCAATTTTTCACTTTTGTTGTCTCTCTCCTTTGCTTTTTCTCTTTTGCTACTTTCACTCCGTCTCTTGCTTTCACACCCCAGTCTTGCACTTTGCTTGTTCTCCTCATTGCACCATTGTTCCTCCCACAAATTCCCCCCTATTGCTTGCAATCTATCTCTGTTCTTTCACCTTTTTGTTGATAATGGAATGCTACTTGCTATCCTTTCCATCTTGTGTGATTTTGTTTAATCACTATTTAACATAATTTTCCCCTCTGTGCTGAACGAAAAAGATTCCCTACAGTGTGGAAACAGGCCCTTCAGCCCAACAAGTCCACACTGACCCTCCAAAGAGCAACCCACCCAGACCCATTCCCCTTCATTTAACCCTGACTAAATAGTATTCCAATCTTGTTTCATTCTAGTCCATGTTTTTTCTTCTTTACTCAGAACAGAGTGTTTGATAGTTCTCCACTGGTGTAGTCATGTACCTGTGTGTTTTATATGTTCATCTCTGGTTGATGATCTTGAGTGAACTGAATTATGGCTAAGTATATAAAATTGGCACTGACTTATATTTTAATGAGGTTTAGTTTTATTTGACCTTTTCTGTCTGATTTTCAATTTACTGTATTCTTTCTTGAGAGTTGGGACATCATGTTGTTGAGGCCTGTTATAGCGTACAAGACGTTGTTGAGGCCTGTTATAGCGTACTGTGTCTAGTTCTGGCTGCTCTATAATAGGAAAGATTATTAAACTGGAGAGGGTTCAGAAATGATTTACCATGATGTTGCTAGGAAAGGCGGGTTTGAGATATAAAAATAGACTGGAATGGCTGGGACATTTTTTCACTGGAGTGTGGGAGGTTTTATTAAACTTATTCAGGTTTATAAAATCATTTTGAGGGCCATAGATAAGATGAATGACAAGGACCTTGCCCCTAGGTTGTGGGTGTACAAAAATATTTTTAATTGAGAGGAAAAAGATTCAAAAAGGACATGAGGGGAAACTTTTTTACACAGGGTGATTTGTATGTAGAAGAAACTGCCAGAGAAAGTGGTTAGATGCAGGTACAATTAAAATACATTTGCCTAATTTCATGAATAACAAACATTTGGAGGATATGGGCCAACCACAGGCAGGTGGCACAAGTTTAGTTTGGGAAGATGGTCAGCATAGACTGGTGGACCAAACGGTCTATTTCAGTGCTGTATCACCCCATGGCTGAATGATTCTGTTCTTCAGGAACCCCACTAGATGGAAATCCTCCAATGCCAGCAACACCCGGTAATTTTTTTCTGAACTCTTTAATAGTCTGGTTACAGGTTGACATCCGTAAATGGGTAGTGTGGCGCTTGTGCTCTGTCAGATATCCAGACGGTTGGAAAGTTTCTTTTGATCTGTCTATTTTTCTGGTATTCCTTCGAAAGTGAAGAAGATAATCTAGAATTACAAAGGGGCCTTGATCATCAGAAACTTTCCAACTGTCTGGACATCTGAGAGAGCACAAGCACCGCATTAGCCATCTACAGATGTCTACCTGTAACCAGAATAATCCATGGGCCAAGGATTGGCCGATGGAGTTTGATTTAGATAAATGTGAGATGTTGTATTTGGGAAGACAAACAAGGGCAATATTTACAGTTATTGGTACCACTCTGTGAAGCGTTGTTGAACAGGGAGATCTTGGGGTTCAAGTACATAGTTCATTGAAAGTAGCATCACGGGTAAGGCAATGAAGAGGGCATTTGCATGCTTGCCTTCATCGCTCAGAGCATTGACTATAGGAGTTGGGATGTCGTGTTAAGGTTGTTCAACACGTTGATGACGTGTCTCCTGGAGGAGTGTGTACAGTTCTGGTCGCCTTGCATCAGAAAGAATATTATTGGGATTTAAGATGGCCTACTTTGCTGAGCTCTGTACCAGAACCCAGACAAAGTGGGGCACTAACCCTCCCTTACTGTTTAATTTGCTGGAAGTAACCATTTCTCAACCCTTAGAATTTTTTAGTTCTATTTTGGAACAGTTAGGAAAATGACTAAGGGTAAGGAAGCACAGGGAACCCCTCTGCAACAACTGACGCACCCATGGCTGCAGAGTCAGTTTCGTGACCATCCCAAGGACTCACCTGTGGAGCACAGCCTGATCTCGGAGTGCATGAAACTCCGAGAGAAGATCGACTTATCGATGGAGGAGACCCGGGATAGGCTTGAATCGATCTCAGTCATGCTGCAGAGGGATGACCTGGAGATCCAGCACCTCGGGGAATTTGAGCACTGGGCCATGGCTTCTGACTGTGAGCTTAAAAATGTGTTGCTGGAAAAGCGCAGCAGGTCAGGCAGCATCAAAGGAGCAGGAGCCCTTCTGAGACTGTGGCAGAATCCTCGGCAGGTCAGGTTTTAGATTAGATTACTTACAGTGTGGAAACAGGCAGTCGCTTGACTCGGGAATTGAACCTGGGTCTCTGGCGCTGTGAGGCAGCAGTGCTAACCACTGTGCCACCGTGCCGCCCACAGGTTCAGGCCCTGGAATGGCGAGTGCAGGCCTTGGAAGAGCAAAAGAACATTCAGTTACTGGCAAGCTCATCAGCTTTTTGGAGCAATGGCTCCCACAGTTTCTAAGGCTGGAGGATGAAGTAGGCCAGGTCCCGGTCAAGCGTGGCCACCTGGTCGCAGTGTGTTGACCCTGATTGGACCAGTGCCCCCACCTAGTCCTAATACGACCCAGCACTATAGAGACAAATAAATGATGCTGGAAGCCTCTAGAGCACTGGAAAAGGATCCTCACTCTCTGATATGGAAACAATCATGCATTATGCTTTTCCAGGACTTCTCTCCGGTCATGATTCATAAGAGGAAGGCCTTTAATGAGGTAAAAAGGCAGCTGAGGGATTTCAATATCCAGTATTCTGTTAGATATCTGGCGATATTGCGTTTCAGCCACGGAGGGTCCGTGTTCAAATTTGATTCTCCGGAAAAGGCAAAGGACTTGGATGCTTTAACATGGACTGACTGGCTTGAATTATATGGACAATTACTTTATTTTGTTTTTTCTGTGTAAATTGCTTGGTTGTTGGTGGGTGGTCTTGGTTTTTTTTTAAAATATATGTCAGGGCCATAATTATTTCCTTTTCTTTTTGTCTCCTCGCCCCTCTCTCTCCCTTCCCGTCATCCTTTGTTTTCCTGGGTTTTCTTTTCTTATTATTTCCTTTTGTCCTTCTTTTCTGGTTTAGGCTGCGGGTGGCGGTGGGGGGACACTGGGAGAGATTTTTTTTTGTTCTACCAGGAGTGCATAGTATTACAGTATGGAGGGAGCGGGTTGAGTGTCCACTTTTAACTTTCTTGTTAGTATTTTTTTCTTACTTTGTGCTGTCTGGGGCGGGTGCATGGCTTCAGCTAGAAGGAGAGTCATGGTGGGGTTAATGGGTGGTATGTGCGCCCCCTGTGGAGAAAGGGGGAAAAGTGTCCTTTCATTTATGTTATATGTTGATGTGCTGTAGAAGTAGCTGTTAGAAGTTTTGATTGAGTAATTTTTGAGGTTGCATTTTTAAACTCTCACAAACATGGTTTTCACTCGGTGCTCTATGAGTGGGGTTCTTCCTCCCGGGGTGGGGGGGGTGTAGGGTCACGGATTGTTTTGGTTGATCATGGCTAATTCCTTTAAATGGTGCACTTGGAATGTTAAGGGTAGTCATTCGCCAATTAAGAGAAAAAAGATACTGTCAAGCCTTAGAAAAGAGAGGGTCGATGTTACAAGAAATGCATTTAACCGATAAAGAGCATTTGAAGTTGCAACAGGGAGGATTCGGCCAGGTATTTTTCTCATCTTTTAATTTGAAAAGTAGAGGAATTGCTATTCTCATACAGAAGAACCTCCGTTTCAAATGCTAAGCCAAATTAAGGATGATTGCGAGCGATTCATAATTCTTAAAGCTTTAATACATGGAGAGGAATATGGGATTCTGAATGTATATTGCCTGACGGCACGTCCCCTTAAATTCTTAACAGATGCGCTTTCTAGATTGATGGCCCTTGGGGTGGGTCATACAACCTTAGGGTGAGACATTAATCATATTATTGCCCTCGAGGTGGACAGGATGCCTAGGGGTCTTGCGGTATGTCCCCGCAATCCAGGCAGTTGGTGGACCTGAACAGGGAGTTGGGGTTGGTGGATGTATGGAGGTGTCTTCACCCCGGTGGTAGGGATTTTACCTTTTTTTCTAATCCGCATAAGTGCTATACTAGAGTTGACGTTTTTTTTTTGTCCTATCGACCTTTTTGAACTCTGTGCTGCCTTGCAGAATAGGGAACATAGCCGTTTCTGATCATGCGGCAGTATACAAGGAGGTCAAGGCCAGTGGTGGCGGGACAGACTGACAAGGCCTATGCACGGGGTTTGATTATTTCTTACTCTGCGACCCGGAAGCGAGAGAGGGGAGAACAGCAACGTTTGCTTGAGGCTCGCCTGAAGGCAGCTGAGTTAGCATACTTTGACATACTGTCTATAACTAAATTACAGCGAATTACAGCCCCTTAGGGCTACTTTGAATGCTGCACTCACCCAACCAGCAAAGAGGCAAATCTCTTTGGCGAAACAGAGATGATTTGAGTACGGTTATAAACCGGGTAGCTATCTAACGTACTTGGCCAGAAAGAAGAATGCCCCCCAGTCTATTACATCTATCAGAGAGAGTGCTGGTATTCTTACTTGCAATGCTAAAAAAGATTAATGCAACATTTAGAAAGTTTTATTTTGAGCTACATTGGTCAGAGGGCTGTGAGGACAGAATGATGAAGATGGAATCCTTTTTTAAGACCTTGGACCTTCCAGGTGTAACCTCAGAGCAGGCATCCTTTCTGAATGCCCCTCTGATAATTCAGGAAGTACAGGAGGCGGTGAGGCTACTTCAGAGGTAAAGCGCCCAGACCAGACTGATTTCAAAGTGAGTTTTATAAGGAGTTAATAGAGAAGCAGGCCAGGCCATTTTGGATATATGCAATTATTCATTCAGTCAGAGCTGCCTCCCATCTTAGAGTCATAGAAATGTACAGCATGGAAACAGACCCTTCGGTCCAACTTGTCCATGCCGACCAGATATCCCAACTCAATTTAGTCCCACCTGCCAGCATCTGGCCCATATCCCGCCAAACCCTTCCTATTCATATACCCATCCAAATGCCTTTTAAATGTTGCAATTATACTTTCCTCCACTACTTCCTCAGGGAGTTCATTCCATACACCTACCACCCTCTGAGTGAAAAAGTTGCCTCTTAGGTCTCTTTTATATCTAAACCTATACCCTCTAGTTCTGGACTCCCTGACCCCAGGGAAAAGACTTTGTCTATTTATCCTATCCATGCCCCTCATAATTTTGTAAAGCTCTATAAGGTCACCCCTCAGCCTACGACACTCCAGGGAAAAGAGAGCCTATTCAGCCTCTCCCTATAGCTCAAATCTTTTCTGAACCCTCTCAAGTTTCACAACATCTTTCTGATAGAAAGGAGACCAGAATTGCACGCAATATTTCAACAGTGGCCTACCAATGTCCTGTACAGCCGCAACATGACTTCCCAACTCCTGTACTCAACACTCTGACCAATAAAGGAAAGCATACCAAACGCCGCCTTCACTTTTGGGCGGCACGGTGGCACAGTGGTTAGCACTGCTGCCTCACAGCGCCAGAGACCCGGGTTCAATTCCCGCCTCAGGCGACTG
Source organism: Chiloscyllium plagiosum (assembly GCF_037043375.1). Classification (NCBI taxonomy): domain Eukaryota; kingdom Metazoa; phylum Chordata; class Chondrichthyes; order Orectolobiformes; family Hemiscylliidae; genus Chiloscyllium; species Chiloscyllium plagiosum. The sequence goes on along the minus strand of NW_028270146.1, from coordinate 101,516,332 downwards.
ACTGTGTGGAGTTTGCACGTTCTCCCCGTGTCTGCGTGGGTTTCCTCCGGGTGCTCCGGTTTCCTCCCACAGTCCAAAGATGTGCAGGGTCAGGTGAATTGGCCATGCTAAATTGCCCGTAGTGTTAGGTAAGGGGTAAATGTAGGGGTATGGGTGGGTTTCGCTTCGGCGGGTCGGTGTGGACTTGTTGGGCCGAAGGGCCTGTTTCCACACTGTAATGTAATCTAATTACTATCCTATCTACCTGCGACTTTACTTTCAAGGAGCTATGAACCTGCACTCCAATGTCTCTTTGTTCAGCAACACTCCCTAGGACCTTACCATTAAGTGTATAAGTCCTGCTAAGATTTACATTCCCAAAGTGCAGCACCTCACATTTATCTAAATTAAACCCCATCTGCCACTTCTCAGCCCATTGGCCCATCTGATCAAGATCCCATTGTAATCTGAGGTAACCTTCTTCATTGTCCACTACACCTCCAATTTTGGTGTCATCAGCAAACTTACTAACTATACCTCTTATGCTCCCATCCAAATTATTTATATAAATGATGAAAAGTAGTGGACCCAGCAACGATCCTTGTGGCACTCCACTGGTCACAGGCCTCCAGTCTGAAAAACAACCCTCCACCATCACGCTCTGTCTTCTACCTTTGAGCCAGTTCTGTATCCAAATGGCGAGTTATAGTCATAGAGATGTACAGCATGGAGTTCTCCTTGTATTCCATGCTCACCAGTCTCCCATGGGGAACCTTGTCAAATGCCTTACTGAAGTCCATATATATATCATCTATCGCTCTGCCCTCATCAATCCTCTTTGAGAGAAGCTAGTATTTCTCTTATTCTTAAGAAAAGAAAAGCCCCAGAGGATTGCACTTTGTACAGGCCTATATCATTACTGAACATGGATTTTAAAATCTGTCGAAAATGCTGGCATTAAGGCTGGGGAGTGATAATTTAATTGAATATAATTTAAGTTACCTTGCTATAACTTGGATTAATTTAATTTTGTTTGTTTATTTATTTTTCTTCTTTCTCCTTGGTTATTTATTGGATTGTAGTTTTTGTAGATGTTTTCTTTTTGCTTTTTTTTCATGTTTCGATAGTTTGTGGAGTAGAGTAGTAGTTTGTTTTCTATTATTATCATATTTTAAAGTTGTCAAACTATTTTGTCCTGGTTTTGTAATTTTGTAAAAAAAAATTAAATATTTTTATTGAAAAAAGATTTTTAAAAAATAAAAACAAAGAAAGGATATTATCAATTTGGAGAAATTGCAGAAATAATTTCCACAGATATTGTTGGAAGAGGCTGGATAGGCTGGGACTTCTTTCGCTGTAGAGTAGAAGGTTCAGGGGTGACCTTAGAGATTTTTAAAATCATGAGGGGCATAGATAAGGTGAACAGCAAAGGTATTTTCCCTTGGTGGAGGCGTTCATAACTAGAGGGCATAATTTTACGGTGAGAGTAGAAAGACTTAAAAAAAAGAGACCTGACGGTTGTTTTTTTTCCCACTCAGAGGTTGTTTGGTATGTGGAATTAACTGTCAGAGGAAGTGGTAGATGCAGGTACAGTTAAAACATTTTTAAAAGATTTTTGGACAGACACATGACTAGGAAAGGTTTAGAGGGATATAGGCCAAAAGCAGGGATATGGGCCAAATGCAGGCAAATGGGACTAGTTCAGTTTGGGAAACATGGATGAGGTTGGACCGAAGGGTCTGTTTCCATGCCGTATGATTGTATAATAACGGGGAATCCAAACCCATCCATTTCGCCTTTTTTTAATGTCCAACTTTTGGTCATTCCTAGTATCTCCTTTCTTTTTTCAGCATCTATTTCTGTCATGTTATGCTTCTGTGACATCCGTTGTGATTTTTAGATATTAACAGGGCTGTATGAATGCAGATTGTTAATTAGACATTTTAAGACTTATGCATTCTGTGTCTAACTTTGTAGCTGGGTCTAGCTTTCTCTTATAACCTGAATAGAAATTTTAACTTTACTTTTAAGCAGGCTGTGTGTGAAGTTGCTTATTGTATCCAGCTACATTATTTACATTGCTACCCTTGTTTAAATGTGGCTATTGAGCTGGATAAATTTAATATGGTAACAGGGGAACTTCTGAATTTTGGTTTCTCATTTTCTCTCCCTGATAGTTTTGGGTTGTAACTTCATAATCAGTGCTGGTGTCTTCAGCAACCTCCTTGAATTGAAGAAAAATAAATTAGTTTGTGTACAGATCTTCATATTATTTTCATTTATGCTGTAAACGTTCAGAATAGAATGAACAATTTAATCTGTTGTGTCTGTGTAATGTTAGCTCCATGTTATAACGGTTAATTAAATCAATTTTGCAGCTCCTTGTCCAAATTCTTCAGGCATTTAATTTTCTTAGGTGTCATTGACATTTTACAGTGGCTTCTTTTATGTTTTATTGATCCTATTTTTGTTATGGATTCACTAACCTGTGGCGATAACTTCCACTAATTGTTTTACACAGCCTTTTCACTCATCCTTGAGAGGCTTCCAGATTAACCTTTTGTAGTGTATACATACTTAGCTTTGTCAAATGTGAGACCATAAGTATACTCTTTCGATTACTAGTTAGAAACGTTTGTGTCTTTTTTTCATTGTCCTAAATATTATTTTGAGAACTGAGCTTTGTTTGGTGGTGAGCTGTTTAATCTCCTAAACAGTGCCGCATAGAGACTGATGAAATTGTTGATTGAGGGTCTTGGTATGTGAAGATAGCTGTGATTAGTTGATAATCTTGCTAAACTAACTTTCAAATCTAAATTGAAGTACCAGAGAAGTAGAAACATTTTACTGGAATTGTGATTTTGAGGATAAGCTGGCGATGAGGCATAAGATGATCTTTTGTCAGTCCATGCAGGTTAAACTGGGCTGCATGGAGAGCCCAGTAGCCCAAACTGGGAGAACTCTTTTTGTGTAACTTCCAAATACTTACAGATATTGGAAATAGAAATAAAAAGTACTGGAAATGCCTAGTAGGCCAAGCAGTGGAGAGAAACAGAGTTAACATTTTAGGTCCATGACCTTTCATCAGAGATGTGGTTCGGTAGAATAGGTTTGGAGCAAGGAAAAGAAAAGAGGATTTTGGGAGGAGTGAAAAGTTTTTGATATAGTGAAGGGCAGGAAAGATTTAATTGCACAAGATTTCATGGTGCAAAAGCTTAAGGGAGTGTTAATGAGAACAGATGAAATGTGTGAATGACTGACAGCAGCTACCTGAATACAAAGTGAGGGAAAAGATGAAAAGAGAGTGAAGAGAAATCTAAATGAGTCAACAAATGTGGCACAAAATGGGAGCAAAAGTTAGTCGTTGAACTCCGTGTCAATCCTAGCACCATGATGCAGAAAGCTTTCCAATTAGGAATGTATTAATAGGGGGCTGTATATGGGATAGGTAACTGTGCACTGCAGCCATGATGGGAATTCTGAATCTGTGTTGGCTGCACATTGCCAGGATTTAAGGATTCCCAAGCAAAACTTTGAGTGGGGGGAGGATCCAGTTGTCCACATTGGAATCAGCAATGATATTGATTCCCAAAGTTTAATACTGAGACCCTAATTTTTCTTGATGATCCAGATCTTGATCCGCAGGGGATAATTTCACAGTTTGCAGATGACACAAAAGTTTATTCGAATTGTAAAGTCGGTTGACTAAAGTGCAGAGCTCCAAAGAAATTCTGACGAATTGGTGGAGTGGGCGATAGAATATAGGGGCATACACTACAAGAGCAGAGAGGTTATGCTGAAGTTGTCTAAGACAATAGTTAAACTTCAGCTGTCGTGTTGTGCGCAGTTCTGGGTGCCACACTTTAGAGCGTTTGAAGAGGTTTGCGAGAATGGTTCCGGGGATAAGATGCCTTAATTATGAGGTAAGGTTGGAGACTTGCTGAAGGAAAGGCCAAGAGATATTCAAAGGATAGGAGGAGGATTGAGTTGGGAGGGACAGTAGGAGAAGGTTGTGAGGAGGGACAGGAGGAAGAAGGAGGAGGGGATAGCAGATTGGGAGAGGAGGAAGGAGGATTTGGAGGAGACAGCACGATGAGGACGATGGGGGAATTGGTGGAAGGAGGGACTGAAGTGTGACAACAGGATGAGGGAGGGGGAGACAGGAGAGAAGGGATTGTGAGAGACAAGAGGATGAAGGGAGTTGGGGGGAAGGAGGAAGAGGGAGTGGGGTGGGGAACAGGATGATGAAAGGGGGAGGCCTTCATAATATATATAGGTTTTCAACAAATCCTTTGGTCTTCTGATCAAATATCACTGTGCTGTTCAGCATCAGTTGTGTTTGATGATGGACCTTGACTCTGTTTAGGGTTTTCAAATGTGCTTTGCAAAATAAGGATGTTGTAACACATTGGAAGCCTTTTTGAAAGGTGGAATGAAAATGGCAGTAATCTGAGTTTTCACCACTCTGAATTATGGTGGAAGTTGTTTGAGCCATTGAGATTTATCCATCAGATGCTGCTTCATGGTGCATTCCACAGGCCTGATGTTGAACATAACATCATTCCATTTTAAAAAGCATGGAATCTGATCTCTAAGCAAATCTCTGTGCCAAGTGATGATGATCTGCTCAATGCTCTTGATGTTGAATGCAGGCTTTCTGGCAAGCTTTCTAGTGAATAGACATTCACTTTTGTCTATTTAGCCTGGACCGATAATGTTCTCATTTGACTTGTCTGCAGTAGAGCTGGTGTCATGCCCCTCGCCCTGCAGCATTTGCATTATCCTTTTCAAATGACCGTATGTACAGCTTCACTTCATGCAAATGAGGAATGACAACAATTGGATTGCAGTGATGGGAAAGAAAGAAATGTGTGTTTACGTCATCTTAAATATAAAAAAAAGGGACGAAGAGAAAATAGAAGGAGGTTCAAATAAAAATGTTGCAGGCTGAGGGAGAAGTGAATATGATAAGGAAGAACAAGTGTGCATTTAGCCTTAACATGAATCTCTTCAGCACTGCTTGGTGCTGCCCCTTCCTTTGGCTAACGCTGCCTGCTCTGCACTCTGGCTCCTCCAGTTCTTTCCTAATTCCTCTCATTATTGCACAAAATAATGATCTAAGGGGATTTAGTGGTTTGGATCAAAAATTGGCTAGGTGAAAAAGCCAATTGGCTAGGTGGTGGTTGATGGGAAATGTGCATCTGAAGCTCAGTTACCAGTGGTATGCCACAAGGATCTGTTTTGGGGCCACTGCTGTTTGTCATTTTTAGCAATTATCTTGATGTGGATGTAGAAGGATGGGTTAGTAAATTTGTGGATGACACTAAGGTAGGCAGAGTTGTGGTTAGTGCCAAAAGATGTTGTGGGTTACAGAGGGACATAGATAAGATGCAGAACTGGGCTGAGAAGTGGCAAATGGAGTTTAATGCGGAGAAGTGTGAGGTAGTTCACTTCGGAAGAAATAGCAGGAATACAAGTTGCCACCCAGGTTGATAAGATTGTTAAGAAGGCATATAGTGGAGATCCAAGATGGCAGCGACGCAGTAGTTCTGAGTCTGCGGTGCTCTGCCTAAGGCTCGGGCAAAGTGGGCGCTCGCCTTCACCTCACCTTTTAAATTATTCAGGATAGCTTTTGCCCAGCATATTTAGTCATCTGACATCAAACTTTAACAGTTTGATGCTTTTTTAAAAATGACGAAGGGCAAAAACTCCCACAGCTCGCAACAGGCAGGGACCCCTCCCTCACCCCCTCCCGCAGCAGCAGGGATGTCCGCGGTTGCCCTGAGGGACTTATCTGAGATCGTCAAACTCCAGGAGAAGAGCGACACGTCCATCGAGGAGGCCTGGTCCAGGTGGGAGTCGATCTCGGTCATACTACAGAATGCAGAAGCATGACCAAGAGATCGAAAAACTCGAGCAGCACGTCGGAGGGGAGGCGCAATGGGCCGCGGCCTCAGAGACTGCTACTGAGTCATCCGTGGGTCAGGTCCGGGCTCTCGAGCGGTGAGTTCGATTGCTGGGCCTTCCCGAACTGGAAGAGGAAGGCCAGCTTGTGGATTTCTTGGAGCGATGGCTCCCACAATTATTGAAGTTGGAGTCTGAGCTGGGCTGGGGGGTGGGTGGAGTGGGCCAGACCTGCGCCCCCACCCGGTTCTAGTCCAACTTCGATGTTATAAAGAAAACCAAACGCTCATGGAGGCGTCCAGAGTCCTGGGGAAGGATCCCCAGGCTATGATGTACAAGGGCTCCAAGATAATGCTATTTCAGGACTTCTGTCCAGTCGCGGTCCGCAAGAGGAGGGCATTAGATGAGGCAAAGAAGCGTCTGAGAGACTTAAATATTCAATACTCCGTGTGATATCCAGCAATGCTGCGCTTCAGCCATGGAAGATCCGTATATAACTTTGGATCACCGGAGAATGTAAAAGAATTCTTGGACTCTCTCAAATAGACTGCAGGACTTGAACTGTATGGATAGCAACTTTATTTTGCCTCCCCTTTGTTTACCCTTCTTTCTTTCTCCATCTTTCTTTGACTCATGGTCTCCTTTTTATAGCACGTATGGCTTATTTGATTTGTGGGGGAGGTTTTTTTATAAAGCGGAGTTTTCTTTTTTCTTCTTATTTAGTTGCATAATACTTGCTGGGATTGTAATTTTGTAATTTTATATATTTCTATTTTGTATTGTTTTTATTAAACGTACCCAGGTTTTGGTGTGGGGGAGGTGTGGGTCATTTACTTTTAACTTCTGTTTGCTAAGACACTTGAATTTTTTCGCTCCATTTTGTAATGCCTGTGCCGAGGGCAGGGCCCTAGCTGGGAGAGGTTATGGTGGGTTTATTGATAGGTAGTTATGCCCCCTGGGAGCAAGGGGGAAAATCTCCTTTCAAATATGTTTTCCGTTATTTTTATTAAGGAGCAGTTCTTAATTATGTTGGTTTAAAAGTTTTAAAGCATTTTTTTATTTGTGAATTTTCTATGGTCTTTATTCAACGTCTTTTGGGTGGGGTTCTTCCTCTTGGGGGGTTTTGGGTTTGCATGGATAACCATGGCTAGCCATTCGCTTAGGTGGTGCACCTGGTATGTCGAGAGGAGCCATTCGCCAATCAAAAGGAAAAAGATATTATCAAGTCTTAAAAAAGGGGTTGATGTAGCTCTCTTACAGGAGACACATCTACTTGATAAAGAACATTCAAAGCTACAACAGGATGGATTTGGTCAGGCATTGTTTTCATCTTTCAGCTCAAAAAGTAGGGGAGTAGCCATTTTTATTTGGAAGAATCTTCCTTTTCCAAATGTTAAGCCAGATAAAAGATGAGTCTGGACGGTATATATTGATCAAAGCCTTAATACACAGAGAGGAATACGGAATTTTGAATCTTTATTGTCCTCCGGCACACCCTTTTAAATTTGTAACGGAAGTGTTCTCTAAATTAATGGCTTTTGGAGCTAGGGCTAGTAGATGTGTGGAGGTGTCTTCATCCCCAGGGTAGAGACTTTACTTTCTTCTCTAACCCACACAAGTGCCATACCAGAATTGATATGTTTTTTTACCCCTTTGACCCTTTTGAATTCGATATGTCTTGTAAAATAGGTAATTTAACTATTTCTGATCATGCTGCAGTATATATGGAAGTTAAGACTAGGGATGATGGGATAGGCCCCCGACATTGGTGTATAATCCTTTCTTATTGAAGGATAGCAAATTTATAAAGTTTTTTTTACAGGAATTCAAAACCCTCAGGTAAGGCTAGTAACCCTTCAATGATGTGGGAGACCACAAAGGCATATGCTTGAGGCTTGGTCATCTCCTATTCTGCGACCCAGGAAAGACAAAGGGGAGAGCAACAGCGCCTGCCGAGGCTCACTTGAAGGCAGCTGAAATTGCGTATGTTGATAGGCCCTCCATTACTTAGCTACAAAGGGTCACAGCCCTTAGGGCAGCTTTGAATACCGCACTTACACAAACAGCAAAGAGGGAAATATTATTCGCAAAGCAGAGATTATTTCAATATGGCGACAAGCCTGGCAGATATCTAGCATACCTTGCCAAAAAGAAAAAAGGCTCCCCAAGCCATTACGTCCATTAGAGAAAGTGCTGGTACCCTGACTTGTGATCGTAAAAAGATCAATACAGCCTTTAGAAAGTTCTATTCTGAATTGTATAAGTCACAGGACTGTGAGGATAGAACTGGGAAGATGGAGTCCTTCTTTAAAAATTTGGCCCTTCTTGGAGCAGGTGTCGATCTTGAATGCCCCCTTGACAACCCAGGAAGTACAGGACGCGGTTAGGCAGCTTCAGAGTGGCAAAGCGCCTGGGCCAGACGCATTCCAGGTTGAGTTCTATAAAGAATTTATAGGGGAACTGGCGGGGCCACTCATAAATATGTATAATTACTCACACAGTCAGGGCTGGCTCCAGCCTTCATTGAGAGAAGCAAATATTTCTCTCATTCTTAAGAAGGGAAAGGCTCCAGAAGATTGCTCTTCATGTAGACCCATAGACTTTTTAAATGTGGATTTTAACATTCTTTCAAAAATGTTAGCATTATGACTGGAGAGGATTTTACCATTCATTATAAAAGAGGACCAGATGGGACTTATAAAGGGTCACAAGTCAACTAATAATCTTAGAAAGGTCTTAAATTTGATACAAGCCGATCAACGGGGAACAATACCCGGTTTAGTTGTCTCCCTAGATGCAGAGAAGGTATTTGATTGGGTAGAATATACGTTGGAAAGGTTCGGTGTTGGAGAGGTCTTTACTATATAAAATATTATATAATATTATGATCCCAAAGCAGCGGTGATCACCAATGGTGTAAGTTCGGATAGCTTTAGCGTTGGCAGGGGCTGTCATCAGGGATGTCCTCTTTCACCATTACTATTTGCGCTAGTGATTGAACCGCTAGCAGAAGCTATACGAACTGACCCTAATATAACGGCACCAAGGGTTGGATCGGGCAAGCACAAAATTACTCTCCATGCGGATGATATCCTCCTTTGCTTAAGTGATCCTTTGACATCCGTGCCCTGCTTAATTCAAGTGGTCAATTTATTCGGTATGTTCTCAGGTTACAAAATCAATTTTATGAAATCGGAGGCCATGCCAGTAGGAGGCCTTGCCAGTATATCCAATTTACCGGACGGATCTTGCTTTCCCTTTTGGTGGTCACTAGAAGATTTTCTGTACTTTTATCACTCCAGTATTTGGTCAGCTATATAAAGCCAATTACGTACACTTATTAGAGAAAATAAGGCAGGACCGTCAACGCTGGGGAGATCTCCCAATACTCTGGCTAGGCAGAGTGGCCTTAGTTATGATGAATATCCTACCTCGTCTTCTATATCCAATGAGAAAACATCCCTTGATGCTGCTGAGATAGGTGTTGCGTAACTTTTACGGCTGGCTCAGCTCCTTTATTTGGAATCATAGATGGCCCCTTTCCAAATTAGAAAAGCTGCAGCTCCCACAAGCAAGAGGAGGACTCGACTTTCCAGATTTCAGGAGGTACTAATTGAGCTCCTTATTATTTTATGGAGCTGATTGGGTCTCTTGTGACCCACAATCAATCTGGTTAGATATTGAGATCTCCCAAGCAAAATGTCCCCTCATCAATCTATTACCTTTGGAAAGATGAGAGCTATTACGGACTACTGTAAAAATCCTATTGTACTAAATACAATTAAAACCTGGAGGACAATGCAACAAGATGAGGGTAATCTGCAAAAGGCCTCCCTTTATACTCCTATAGTGGGAGCACCGGGATTTCAGCCAGGGTTGACAGATGCTACATTTAAAACTTGGGAGTCCAGAGGTATCTCCTGCTTGGGAGATCTGTTCGATGGGGAGGTTATGATGTCCTTTGAGCAGCTGCACCAGAAGTTTGGACTGTTACAAGGACCTCTTTCAGTATTTTCAAATATGAGACTTTATACAAAAGAAGACCAAACTGATAGTCAATCCTTACAAATCGGATAGGGAAAGGAGAGTGCTATGGCCGATGGGGCCGCCCTCAGTCAGTAGTCTTTATCGTTCACTATACAATAAGGTCTCGAAGGACATGGAACGACTATATAAAACCTAGAATCAAGAATTAGGGTTGGAAATCTCTTTAGAAATGTGGGAGGATGTCTGGGAAAATGCCAGAAAGATCTCTATCTGTAACAGAACTCAGGCTACTCAATTAAAGATCCTTCACAGGGCTCACATGGCATCTGAACGACTCTCAAAATTCAAGGCAGAAGCATCCCCGATGTGTCCTAAATGTAAAATAGAAGTTGGCACTCTCATGCATTGTCTATGGACATGCCATAAGATCCGTAGGTGTTGGGATAGAGGACCGAATGCCTTAACAGAGATTTTGGGTACTGAGATTAGATCGGATCCAATGTCCCTACTTTTGGGCTCTCCAAATTTCCCCTTCCTGAATGTTTACAGGAGGAAATTATTTTCTACCCTCTCTTTTTGTGCGAGGAAAAATATTTTAGTGAATTGGATATCTGAAAGTCCTGGGGGACTTTCAAACTGGCACAGGATAATCATGGACTATATCCCCCTTGACCTTCTCATGAATATGGTGCACCAAAAACGGAATTATTTTATAAAACATGGCAGCCCTTTTTGAACTATATCGATACAGGTATTTCAGCCATATTGTCCCGGGCTTTTGTTTAGCTGTGGTAATGGTTCTGGCTGGCTCGGGGGCCCCGGGAGAAGGAATCCTGTATAAAAATGAGTTCTATTATGACTTGATGTAAATCTATTTTGAGCATGTATCTAGTTATTTAATTACTTCGTTTGTTGTTAGTAATGTTTGATATCCTATTTTATGTTTTGGTTGTTTGTAGAATAGATGAGTAGTTAGTTGGGTGTTTTCCTTTTTTATTTAATTTTATATTTGTGCTGTTATCATATTGTAAAGTGGAATATTCCTGTTTGTATTATTTTTGTAATTTTGTAAAAAAAATCTTTTAAATTTTCTTTTTTCAATAAAAATACCTATTAAAAAATAAGGCATATGGTGTGTTGGTTTATTGGTAGTTTCAGAGCCACAAGGTCATGCTTCACCTATACAAGACACCTGGAATATTGCGTGCAGTTCTGGTCACCACATTATAGGAAGGATGTGGAAGCTTTGGAAAGACTTCAGAGGAGATTTACGAGGGTGTTGCCTGGTATGGAAGGAAGGTCTTATGCGGAAAAGCTAAGGGAACTGAGGCTGTCTTCATTGGAGAGAAGAAGGTTGAGAGGTGACTTTATTAAGACATATAAGATAATCAGAGGGTTAGATAGGGTGGTTACCTCGGATGGTGAAGTCTAATACGAAGGGACATATCTTTAAATTGAAGGGCAATAGATTTAGGACAGATTCTTCACTCAGAGTAGCAGGGGCATGGAATGGCCTGCCTGCAACAGTAGTAGACTCGCTGATGTTAAAGGCATTTAAATGGGCATTGGACATATGGATAATAATAGAACGGTGTAGGTTAGATGGGCATCAGATTAATTTCACAGGTCGGTGCAACATCGAGGGCCAAAGGGCCTGTATTGCAAGTTATGTTCTATGATGCATCATCTCTTGCAAGAAAGAGGGAAGACAGCAGTAAATCTTACAATGTTTGGATGTTATTCTGTAATGGTTGATTAGCTGTTAGTGTGTCAGAGTTGCAGGTGTAAGGCATTACCACAGTGTTGTGTGTGAGAGGATGGGGGACAACCGTATGAATTGGAGGGTTGAGTACGGTTTGGAGATTGTTGGTTGGTGGCTGCCAAGAGATTTTGTGAGTTAAGTGAATGAGGCTAGTGGTGCACATGATATGATATGATATTTAATTGGCCTTGAAATCCCATGAAAGAATAATAAGATTGAGTTCGCTGGCCTTGAACACTTATGTAGCATCTTCAACCTAACTGTCTCCTAATCAAATCTCATGGACTTTGTGCCTCCAGTGTTCTTTCCCTCCATGTCTTGTACTGAAGTCTTCAGTTCCCTATTAGGGAAACATTGGTGGATGTTCTACCCCGGTTAAATTATCTGAAAGAATTTTCAAAAGCAACTAAGTTCCTAGCACCACTTTAGGCTACTGCAGCGGATTGTTTCTTGAAGAAGTGAAGAAGACAACCTTGAAGTGACACTGGCTTCTTGAAATATTGGGCTGACAGCTGATAACCAGCAGCCAGTAAAAAGCCTTGCTATCACTGTTTCCTTGCCGCAATCATGGAAATGATCTAGTGCGTCTCATTGATCAATACATTGGTCAATGATCTACTGTGCACACATTTGATTTTTGGGTTTTATTCAAGATAACCACCCTCATACCTTTTTTTTGACTCTCAATTTTATAGTATTTGATTCTTGACCAAAATCAAATCAGCGATCATCCTTGTGAAATACTTAATTTCTCCTTTTTTTTGTCTGAGTGAATGACATAAAAGGCTGAAGGGACTAAATGGCACATCTCAGTATGCATGTATGTGACAAGAAAATCACCCGAGAGATGATTTCATGCTGGAAGGCAGCAAGGTAGTTTGTCTTTCTGATTCTGACTATTGTTTGTTAGTATGGGATAATTTTAATTGCTCCCTCCTTTGATCAGAGCTAATCGTAGAAATATAAGGTCTACTGCTTGTTTGTGTGGCTTTTGACTTACATCTTCCATTATGTCAGCATTGAAGCTTCCAGAAGATTGCTGACTGAGCCCAAACCTGATGTTTCTCTTTGGAACTTCACTGAAATTGTAATCAGCTGGTATCATATGGCTGGCAGCTGCTATGTTTTAATCCAGTAACATTCAGTTTAAAACTTAGACAAGCTAGGATCAAGGATATCTTGGAGTGGGTGCAAAATATTCTCAAAGGGGAGAGGGACCAGCTGGAGGTTGTTATACACGTTGGAACTAACAACATAGGAAGGCAAAAGGATGAGATTCTGAGGAGAAAATATAGGAAGTTAGGCAGGAATTTAAAAGGTAAGTCCTCAAGAGAAGTAATATCTAGATTGCTCTGGGTGTCACAATCTAGTGTGAGTAGGAATAGGAACATAGAGCAGATGAATGCATGGCTGAGGAGCTGGTGCAGGGGAGAAGGATTCAAATTTTTGAATCATTGAAATCTCTTCTGGGGTAGAAGTGACCCCAGATTAAGAAGGACAGATTGCACCTGAATTGGAAGGGGACTAATATACTGGCAGGGAGATTTGTTACAGCAGCTCAGGAGGATTTAAATTTAGTGGTAGAGGGGAGGTGGGAGGAAGGCGATCAGTCTGACACTAGTGCAGCTGGGAAAAGGAGCAAGGGAAAAGGAACAGTCAGGGCATGCAGGAACAAACCTGAGAACAAGGTAGGATTGATTAATTAAACTGCATTTGTTTCCATGCAAGAGACCTAACATGTAAGGCATATGAACTCACAGCATGGTTGGGACTGGGACTGGCATATCATGGTAATTACAGAGGCATGGCTCAGGGATGGGCAAGACTGGCAATTTAATGTTCTAGGGTATAGATACTATAAGGAAGGATAGAAATGGGGCAAGAGGAGGAAAGGTAGTGGCATTTTTGATTAGGGATAACATTACAGCTGTACTTGGGGAGGATATTCCTGGCAATATGTCCAGGGAAGTTATTTGGGTAGAACTGAGAAATAAGAAAGGGATGATCACCTTACTGGGATTGTACTATAGACTCTCCAATAGTCAGTGGGAAATTGAGAAACAAATTTGTAAGCAGATCTGTTATCTGTAAGAATAATAGTGTGGTAACAGCAGGGGATTTTAACTTTCCAAACATAGACTGGGACTGCCATACTGTTAACGGCTTGGATGAAGAGAAATTTTTTAAATGTATAAAGAAATTTTTCTGGTTCAGTGTGTGGATGTACCTACAAGAGTAGGTGCAAATGTTGACCTGCTGTCAGGACTGAGGTGTAAGTAGGGGACAACTTTGAGGTGAATGACTGTAATTCTACTAGTTTCAAAACATTGCTGGAAAAGGATGTAAGATGTAAAAGTGTAAGTTGGAGGAAGGCCAATTTTGACGCTATTAGGCAAGAACTTTCAAAATCAAAAAGTGTGATGCTAGAAAAGCAAAACAGGTCAGGCAGTGTCCGAGGAACAGGAGAGTCAACATTATGGGCTAAGCCCTTCATCATGAATGTGGGTGGGGGGGGCAAGGGGGCAAATGTTTGCAGGTAAAGGGACAACTGTAAAATGGGAAGCTTTCAAAACTGAGATAATGAGAGTACAGAGGCTGTATGCTCCTGTTAAAGTGAAGGGCAAGGTTGGTAAGTGTAAGAAATGTTGAATGTGTAGCAAAATTGAGGTTTGGTCAAGTATAAGAAGGAAACATATATCAGATATAGACAGCAGGGATTGACTGAATCCCAAGAAGAGTATAAAAGGCAGTATGTGTATGCTTAAGAGGGAAACCAGCAGGACAAGAAAGAGATGTTGAAGAAAACCTCTTGAGGTACAGACCTTGAGAACTAACTAGTTTATTGTACGATATGTCATGGGGAGTTCTCCGTTCTAACTGTGGCTTGGTGCTGCTCCGAAATACATCAGAACACTACAGGATTATGTAGAGAAAACAGATAGGAGCTGATTGTTAATTACAAGGCTTTGGCATGCTTACAAGATGGTACTGAATTCGAGGTCAGCTGTTTGGGTCAAAAATTAAATACAATTACACATTCCACAAGTGGATCAAAGTGAATGTTATCACCATGTGTTCTATTTACACAGATCTGTTAACACTAAGCAGAGATGTCCTTCATTAGCTGAGCAACCGTGGGAGATGGGAGAGAAAAGATGAGCATACCAGATTGTCGCGGGACGACCAAGTGTAAAGGGAGGGATTGGGGACAGGTGGAGAAGACAGGTGGATCGTGGCGGCCTGCAAAAGGGGTAATAATTCGTAGGAGAACAGGACTAATTGACAAGTCTAGGTCCACTTGACTGACTACGACTGATGTGCACTGGCCATCCTTCAAAGTGGGAAAAACACGAACGCGACAGGCTAGAATCCTTGGATAGATAAGTCCTACTTTTAGCATTATCTTATAGTAAGGGATGCACAGCTAACATATCAACGACTATTGCTTTACAAAATGGTTTCTCAGCCAGAATAGAAAAATGGCTTCCAGACAAACCATGTCAAATTTTCCTCTACAATTCCTCCTTCTCCTTTTCACAATCAGAGAAGTAGGTTCAGCAAAAGAGGGAATGTAGCCAGAGCCAGGAGGGTTGTCTGGAGGAGGAGGCTCCACATTGGATAGGTAATCCTCGGAATCCGAGTCATCAGCCTTGATAGGTTTTGGACTTGAAGGCTTAGTGTTTGTGCGGGGTTTTATTGGGAGGGGTTTTGACTAACTGGACTAATGGTGGGACAGAGGGCAGATTGAGATTGGGTTCCGCAAGAGCGGAATAGGATGGCTCAGCGCAGGCAAGGTACACCGCAGCGCAATAGAGGTTGCGCAGAAAATGACTCGGATGGAGAACCCAGTGAAGTTGTAGGGGATGGTGGAGCGCTCAGTAAAGATGGGAGAGAAAAGATGTGCATACCAGATTGTCGGGAGATGACCAAGTGTAAAGGGAGGGATTGGGGATAGGTGGAGAAGACAGATTGATCATGGTGGCCTGCAAAAGGGGTAGATTGGAGCCAGAAAGCTCTAATGTGAGCCCCTGCAGGGAACAGTGAATAGAGACATGAAGTTTGCATAGTGCCTGGCACCCCAGAGGGGCGATCGGGCAAGAAGAGGAGATTAAAGCCCGGTCAGGCACTGCACGCAGACTAACACCAATGAGGATACGATCAGAGAGAGGTTCCACAAGGGGTATTCCAGAGGTTCCACAAGGGGTATTCCAGAGACCCCACAGAGCGAACAGTATCAGAGCTGACGGGAAGGGCCACTGAGGGAGGCGCAGAGGAATGGGTGGCTCCAGAGTCCACCAGAACTGAAACTACATGCCCCCCCCCCACCTCAATGTCCAACATGAGGTTTTTGGATGGGCAGTGGAGAAGCCATATTGAAACGGCCTGCAAAACCTCCCTCATGTGGCAGTCCTAGCCATGTGGGGTAAAGGGGAACGGGTTGCTGACCGAATAGTTGGCTGGCAAAGGCTGCCGCTGCAATGGGAAAGTGGGTTGAACTTGCTGAGGGGTGGTGCGCGGCAGTCCCGCACCCAGTGACCAAAGTTCCTACATGACTGGCACTGATCCTGACTAATGTCCTGCCTCTGCTGCTTCCACCCCTGCCATCCCCCTTCCTCGGGTCACTAGCCTGACCCTGATGCGATGCCTGTGTTAAGTGGGGAAATGCCTCTTCCTCTTTTGGATCATCAAAAAACCCCTGCTGATCCATGTTAGTGAGAGAGGTGAGGAGCTGATCCCAAGTTTTAGATTACCAGTCAAGGTTAAAGGATTTGAAAGTATGGGTGTGTCAGGGCTGCATGCAATGAATGAGAGTTTGGGAGGCCAATTTATCATTGGTTGTGAATGGGATGCCTGCAGAGGATTCCCAAACCTCCTTGAAGCAGGCAAGAAAATCAGGGAATGGCTCATCAGCCTCGTGCAGACATTGGGTGACTTCACTAAAGTCTGCCTGCTGTCTCACAGCTGCCATGGTGATGGGCTGAGCCTTGTCTCTAAGCCAGTCCACTCGCGCCTCCCCAGTAACCCATGGATCTGTGGGAAACACAAGGGAGCCCTTGACAGAAGCCCAAACGCAATAAAGTGTTAACATCTTGTGGCAGGCATTGTAAATATCACATGTCAGAACGAGCCAACCATAGAAGGAAGTTGGACGTTTAATTGGATCAGAGGCATCCTGGAGCATAGTACGGGCCTCAGCATGAGTCCAGGGTTTATCAAAAGGAATTTCCCCTATCATAAGACAGGGAGCTTGGGTAGAGTGTTTTGCCGCATTCTGGGAATGGGGAATCATGCCAGAATGGCCACCCTGCATAGTAATGAGGCTGTCAGTTGAAGAGGAGACAGCGGTCTCTGAACTGGACCTGGGGGTACTTGCACCAGGGCCATCTGGCTGAGCACTAGGATCCTGCAGAGCATATGAGGCAGTGCCAAAGTGCTGAGAAAGGTCAGCTGCCCTGGAATCCCGAGCAGCATCCTGTTCGTGCATGGCCTCCCTGCGCAGCCGCAAGGCCATAAGAGCAGCAATTTCATCAACCTGAGAGTCCAAGTCCAGGGTAGGGACAGCAAGTTTGGGATACTGAGCAGAATAAAGGCGGAGTTGCGGTAGAAGGGGAGTTAGCAGGAACGAAAGGGCCATCAGCTTCACTGGAATGCTGACAGCAGTTTTTAGCCTTCGGGGGCTGATGGCCTTTAGTGATTTTCTTAAACTGAAGCACGTATTCTGTGTCCTAGGAGGGATCCCTGTACCCACCCTCTATGTGCAAATGCCAGTAATCAAACTTGTCTAACCGAAAAGAGCCCCCATAAGGCCAATTACCATTGGACCATCCATACACATCAGAGGTGAAGGGGATAATGTACCGGCTGTCACCGGTCTTCTTCCAGACAATGTTAACTGGCGTGTTTGGGGGAACGACAGCGTCTCCTAGCTTACTCTTGCAATGGACATATTTACCGTGGCGTTTTACAGCCTTCCCTGAGGGGACAAAAGGACGGGGTCTGCACAGTGAAACAAGATTGACCTGTCCCAGGGGCCAGCGCTTCAGTCAGATCTGTAGATTGATGCAATTCTTCAGTTTCCTGGACCCGCAGAACAGTCACCTGCAAACAAACAAGTAAAACACAAACAAAGACAAACAACACCCACCACACGAACAGCACAAATAGTAGCGCCGCAACCAATCATCAAGGTCCTTAGAGCCTGGGGCCACAGCCTGTCTTCCATCTTGCCCAGGGGTTCAGCCCGCAAGGCTCAGGTCAGGATCATTCATGTTACCAATTGAAGCAAATTTGAGTGGCCCCCCACATCCTGACAGAAGTTTAAAGCTCCTGTCTTGTGAAAAAAGACAATAACAGACCCTTCAGTAAACGGGAATTGCAGGTCCAGCAAGAACCTTGGAAACTAGAGACCGAGCCAACTACGCCAATTGTTGAAGAAAAGCTCTTAAGACACAGACCTTGAGAACTGATTAGTTTATTACACGATATATCGTGGGGAAATTCACCGTCCAAACTGTGGCTCGGTGCTATTCCAAAGTACATTACAGGATTATGGAGAGAAAACAGATAGGAGCTGATCGTTAATTACAAGGCTTCAGCATGCTTACAAGATGGTACTGAATTAGAGGTCAGCTGTGTGGGTCAAAACTAAATGCTATTACACATTCCACAAGTGGACCAAAGTGAATGTTATCACCGTGTGTTCAATTTACACAGATCTATTAACACTAAGCAGAGATGTCCTTAATTTGCTGAGCAACCGTGGAAAGGCAATAATTTGTAGGAGAACAGGACTAATTGACAAGTCTAGATCTGCTTGACTGCATGCACTGGCCATCCATCAAAGTGTGAAAAATACTAACGAGACAGGCTAGGGGCCTTGTATAGATAAGGCCTACTTTTAGCATTACCTCATAGTAAGGAGTGCACAGCTAACATACCAACTAATATTGCTTTACAAAATGGTTTCTCAGCCGGAATAGGAAAATGGCTGCCAGGCAAACCATGTCAAATTTTCTTCCGCAGAGGACGTGCAATAGTTGTGGCACATAGGGTTAAGCAGAATCCAAAGGGATTTTACAAATAACAGTAAGGACAAAAGAGTAACTAGGGAAAGAATAGGTCTCCTTACAGATCAGCGAGTCCATGAATGTGTGGAACCGCAGAAGATGGGAGAGATGCTAAACAAGTATTTTGCATCAGTGTTTACTGTGAATAAGGGCATGGAAGGTAGAGAATGTGGGGAAATAAATAGCAACATCTTGGAAAAATGTCCATATTCCTGCTGGACCTGGGACTCCTAGAACTCTGTGGGAAGTTAGGGAAGTGATTGCTGGGCCCTTGCTGAGGTATTTGTTTCATGGAAAGCAATAGTTGAGGTGCTGGAAGAATCGAGCTTGGCTAACGTGTTACTATTTCAGAATGGTGGTCAGGAAAAGCCAAGGAACTGTAGGTCGATGAGCCTGACGTCAGTGGTGGGAAAGTTGTTGGAGGGGATCCTCAGGGACAGGATTTACATGCATTTGGAAAGGGAAGGACTGATTTAAGGGTAGTTAACATGGCTTTGTGAATTGTAAATCGTATCTCACTGACTTAAGTTTTTTGAAGGAGTAACGAAAAGGATTGATGAAGACAGAGCAGTGGATGTGATCTATGTGGATCTCAGTAATGCGCTCGACAAGGTTCCTCATGGTAGACTGCTTAACAGTGTTAGATTACATGGATCACGGAGAACTAGCCATTTGGATACAGAACTGGCATAAAGGTAGAAGACAGAGGGTGGTGGTAGAGGGTTGCCTTTCAGACAGTGGGCTTGTCACCAGGGTTGTGCCACAAAGACTGGTGCTGGGTCAACCGTTTCTTGTCATCATATAAATGATCTGGATCTGAACACAGGAGGTGTTGTTAGTAAGTTTCCAGAGGACACCAAAATTAGAGGCGTAGTGGACAGTGAAGAAGGTTTCCTCAGATTAGAACAGGATCTTGATCAAATGGGCCAGTGGGCTGAGGAATTTATTCAGATGGAATTTATTCAGGTAAATATGAGGTGCTGCATTTTGGAAAGGCAAATCAGGACAAAAAGCACAGATCCTTGTGACGCATAGGCCTCCAATCTGAAAAGCAACCCTCCACCGCAACCCCTCCATCTCCTACCTTTGAGCCAGATCTAAATCCAAATGACTGTATTCCGTTTGATCTAACCTTGCTAACCAGTCCACCATGAGGAACCTTGTCGAAAGCCTTACTGAAGCTCATGTAGATCACGTCCACAGTTCTGCATAAATCCTCTTTGTTATTTCTTCAAAAAACTCCATTGAGTTAGTGAGGCTCAATTTCCCAAGCAAAAAGTCAGCTTGACCATCCCAAATCAATCTTTCCCTTTCCAAACATATGTAAATCCTGTCCCTGAGGATCCCCTCCAACAACTTTCCCACCACTGATGTCAGGCTCATAGACTTATAGTTCCTTGGCTTTTCCTGACCACCTTTTTGAAAAAGTAGCACCACGTTAGCCAACCTCGAGTCTTCCAGCACCTTACCTCTGGCTATCAAATCAATCAGTTCTCACAGAAGAGTTGTGTGAGACATCTAGCTGCCCAGATTCCTAATCTGACATTTTGCCATTTTTTCAAGGGCTGCTTTTAAACTCAGGTTGGTCTGCAACCTCTCACAATAATGCATTCTCTAGATAATACAACATATTCCAACACTGGGTCAGGTTATCCAGGTGTAACTGTAGACTAAAGCTGGTGAGCTACACTTCACTCCTGCAACAAGTATGTGCTTAGTGTACCATGAGGGAATGCTTTTAATTTTTTTCCCTTAAATGGAGAAAAACAACTTTGCTTTATTAAAATTTTAATACTTTAAAAAATGAAAAGTTTCTCTCCTAGCCAGTAAGTGAATCTTTGCAACTGGTAGAAGATACAATTAAACTAATTTCAAAGCCCCCTTCCAAAAAGAAAAAAAACAAAACATTCTGAACTCTTTCGACATTCTGCATTGTGGTAATAGAAGCTTTGACCTTCTTTACATTTTATTTCCTTATTCTGTCTGTATATCATCGTTATGCAATTAGTTTGGATCATCATCATCATCTTCTTGGTCAGCAGACTCCAGGTCATCTTCATCCTCAACTGGTTCTCCAAGCTCTTTGAGCCTATTCTTAAATCCAAAGATTTTCTGGTCATGGTCTGCGAGAAGTACCAATAGATCATCCTGCTCCTTCTTAGGCTCTGTCACCTCTTGTTGGAGCTTTCTCTTGTCAGTTTCAAGAATGGCTATTGTACTATTTGTCGAGGCAAGCTGTTGATCAAGGGACTTTTTCTCCTCTGTCAACATCTTTAACTGATCCTTGTGCTGATCGGTTGGTTGGTCACCAGCAATTTCTGTGCCAACTTCAGCTAGGTTTCCTGTTGACTGAGCAGCCCTCAATTTATTAATCTCAAACTCCTTTTCAGCCAGCTGTCCTTCTAATACATTATGCTGCTTCTTCAGTTCTTCAATCTCTCCTTGCAACCTTCCAATTTCTTCGGTGTCTTTAGGTTGAATACCATTGATCTGAGCTGCCTCATTGTGAATGTGATGTTGGCTGTCTAGTGGTTTACCTTGTACTTTGAGAAGATTGTACTGGTCACGCAGCTGCTGAATCTGTGACGCTTGCTGTGTTATTGTGGTTTGACTGTGCTTGTTCTGATTGGTCAAGGCAGTTACTTGTTTCTTCAATTCATTCAGTTGCAGATCCTGTTCACGGATAAGTTCCTTGTATTGATTGACTATACTGTCATGTTGTTCCAAAGACTTCTTCACTTCCTCTTCCTTCTTCTCATCCTCACTTGATTTTTGGACAGCCTTTGTTATAAGAACTTCTAATTCTTTAACTAATTTGGTGAAGTCATGATCAAACAGCATTTGCTCTGGACTGTTGTAGCTTGGCTGGGTTTTCTGACCAGTCGAGAGTAAAGCTCATGCTTGCTGATGTAAGCCTCATTGAGAAATTTTCTCAATGAAAATTTCTTTTCCAGTTCTCTTCTCTATGAGTTGCTTTAGCTTTTTCTTAGTGTGGTTCTCCAGAGAATTCTCATTGTAGTAGATGCAGATGCCCAGTAGAAGGGCACAGAGACCTTGCACAAGTTGTTCCTCTTCCCCAAGGTTCTCAGATATCTGTGCCATTAAAAAAGGAACATTGGTTTGGTTGTGCAAGAAGTGAGTCACAGCAATAGGACAGTTGGTCGTCCACGTAGACAGCAACATCAGTAGGCCAACCCGTGTTTGCTCCTTGCTTCCCTGAGACAGGATGTTGGTACACTGTTGGAGCAGGGAGACAGGAGGATTGCAAAGGCTGGTTGCCAGCTGTACCCTGAGCAGCTGTTCCTTTTGGATGGAGTTATCCTGCAGAGCATGTGCCAATGCTACAGCAGCACACCAGTTAGAGAGGGAATCTGTAGAGAAGAGGCCCCCACACAGCAGCTGGCCAGCCGAGATCGAATTGGCATCAATAGTTGCTGGCAGAAGTGTGGCAACAATCTCTGCTTGGCCTTTTTGGTTTTTGTACAAGAAACATTGGAAACAGTACAGCACCGCACAACGCAGGACAAATGGCTGCCTTTCATTCACCATGGACATCAGAAGGACTACAATTGCAGGCCTTGGTGGATTGGAAGGTGCATTCACAGAAGCAAAATAATCCTGGTTTACCTGGGACCCTCTGATAACTTCAGATACTGTGTTAATGGTCTCAGTGAGAATATCAGCAGGAACTCCAGTTGCCATCAGGATGGTGCACAACTGCTGTAACAAACCACATTGGAATGCTGACTTCTGGCAACTGCTTGTAGCACCAGGAGGATTCACAGGAGACACCAGCACTCTCACCAGCTGCAGCATCAGGTGAAGATTTGTTACTTTCTGTGCAGACCAACCCGAATTATCTTCAGCAACCTCAAACCAAGGTTTTGTGCGTTGAATGTATGAACCCTCTTTAAAAAAATTCTGATTCGAACTATTGTTTTTCATCGAGTTAAGGAGCAGCAAAAGGCAATCTTCAACAACAATGCCTCGATCACTCTTCCCCTCTTCAGTGATAATATCCAGCAGGCGTTCAAAGCCATTTTTAAAAGCTACAATCTTCTGAATGGCTGCATTAGCTTTCGTTAATTGCTGGAGCAAAAGGAGACCATCATTGCGAATTACTTCTCTCGAATCTGCAAGCAAATCCATCATCTTGGATACACCCATTGGGCTGACAAGGATAATCTGTTGAACTTGTGGACCTTGATTTTTTAAAAGTGCAGTTAGAAGTTTTACTGCAGGCCAGCGCACATGAAAATCAAATTCCTCTAACAAGGATAACAGCAAGGTAAGATTTTCTTGTAGTTTGATATAAATCTCTGCAAACTGCACAGCCAGGTCTTCAGAACTGGTCTTCTGAACATTCTCCTCTGGCTCCTCCTCTTCAACCTCATTGGAGATCAGATTGCAAAGAGTATCCAGTGCATAACCAATAATTTCAGAGTCTGAACGGTCTGTCTGCAGCACATTAACAAGGTGTTCCATGGCCTGACTGCCCACTTCAAGGCGATATTTTTTGGATAATGCTTTGAGTGCACGGACTGCATCTCTGCATCCTCCAGTAGTGTTGAAGAGGCAACTCGGTCACATAGCTTCTGAACCGTCTCGGCCCCGCTGGGCTGTGGCCCGGCACCAATAATACAAATATCTCAGTAAAAGGCCCAGCAATCATTTCCCTAGCTTCCCACAGATTTCTAGAGTACACCTGATCAGGTCCCGAGGATTTATTCACCTTTATGCCATATCTTCCATATCCTTCTCTGCAGTAAATGCTGATGCAAAATACTTGTTTAGTATCTCCCCATCTTCTGTGGTTCCACACATACATGGACTCGCTGATCTATAAGGAGACCTATTTTCTCTCTAGTTACCCTTTTGTCCTTAATGCATTTGGATCCCTTTGGATGCTCCTTCATCCTATTTACCACAGCTACACATGTCCTCTTTTTGTCCTGTTGATTTCCCTCTTAAGCATACTCTTACTGCCTTTTATAGTCTCCTTGGGATTCAGTTGATCCCTACTGTCTATACCTGACAAATGCTTCCCGCTTATACTTGACCAAAGCCTCAATTTTTCTAGTCATTTAGCATTTCGTATATTTACCAACCTTGTCCTTCACGCGAACAGGAGCATACTGTCTCCGGACTCTCATATCTAAGTTTTGAAGGGTTCTGATTTTCCAGCTGTCCTTTTACCTGCAAACATCTGCCTCCAATCAACTTGTGAAAGTTTTTGCCTAATAGCGTCAAAATTGGCCTTCCTCCAATTAACAACTTTAGCTGTTAGATCCTGTCTTTCCTTTCCAGCAATGTTTTGAAATTATAGAATTACGGTCACAGGTGCCAGTGTGCTCCCCCACCCACACCTCAGTCTCCTACCCTGCTTTATTTCCAAAAAATAGGTCAAGTTTTGCACTCTAGTAGGTACGTCTACATAGAATCAGAAAACTTTCTTGTACAAACTTAACAAATTCCTCTTCATCCAAGTTCTTGACACTATGGTAGTCCCTATCTATGTTTGGAAAGCTAAAATCCCCTGCCATTACCACCATATTATTCTTACGGATAACTGAGATCTCCTTACAAATATGTTGCTCAATTTCCCGGTGACTACTGGGGTGTCTGTTGTGCAATTCAGTAAAGTGATCATCCCTTTCTTATTTCTTAGTTCCACCCTAATAACTTCCCTGGACATATTCCCAGGAATATCCTTCCAAAGTACAATCGTAATGTTGTCCCTAATCAAAAACGCCACTCCCCCTCCTCCTTCGCCCCTCTTTCTATCCATCCTTTACCATTTATACCCTGGAACATTAAATTGCCAGTCCAGACCATTCCTGAGCCATATCTCTGTAATGGCTATGATATCCTAGTACCATGTTCCAAAACATAACCTGAGTTCATCTGCTTTACCTGTTAGGCATCTTGTATCGAAATAAATGTAGTTTAGTTTATCATCCATTCTCTGGTTTGTCTCAGACTGATCTCTTTTAGTATAAATGCTGAAACTGGAGGGGGGAGGTGTGGGAGGAGAGATGTATCAACAATATGTGGAAATCGACCCCAGAGAGAGGGGAAAAAAAAGTTTGGCAGTCAAAGGAATAGGTTGTGGTCAGCCTTGGAGAATGAGTCGATGTTTTGGGGGACCATTAGTGGCTGATAATGAGTTGGTAGTGATGGCTGCCCATGTGACAACAAGGAGGTTTGGAAAAAAGTGCTCAGGCTCTAGAATTATTGAACTCTACATTGTGTCCTGAAGGCTGCAGAATTCCCAAGCAGAAAATGACATGTCCTTCCAGCTTGTGCTGAGCTGTGCTGGCACACTGATTAATTAAAGTGCAGGTAAATTGCTGCTTAATCTGAAAGGTATGTCTGGGGTCTTGGATAGCGAAGAGGGAGGCCAGGTGTTAACCTTCCATAGTTGTATGGGAAGGTGCTATGGAGGTTTGGGGAGCGTTTGGGAATGGAGAAGGAATGGATCAGGTTATCCCAGAGGAAATGGTCTCTCTGGAACACTGGAATGGGAGGGGAGGGGGAATGTGTATCCAGTGGTGGCATCCAACTGTGTATAGCGGAAATGGCGCCTGGATGTGGATGCTGATGGGATGGTAGATAAGGACAAGGGGGACCCTCTCACTGCTGTTGGAGGGAAGAGAGGGGATGAAGTCTGAAGTACAGGAGAAGGGTCAGACCTGGCTAAGGGCCCTTTCAAACACAATGGTGGGGAATCCTCAGTTGAGGAAGAAGGTGGACGTTTTGCCGAGAGGGCATTTTGCCGAGAGGTGCAAGGGAGGAGCGAAGGTGAGTCTAACTGTTTAAAATACTTACTTCAGGCGTCAGGGCCTCCATTTGCCGAGAGGTGCAAGGGAGGAGCGAAGGACTTCTGCAAAGTTTTTAAGTGGGTGAGATCTAAACCCGAGACCCTACACTGTAGGGCCTCCCTCCCGCCCACCTCCTCTAACCTTACTAAGAATCTGTAAACTAGGTAAGGTTTCAGGTTTCTTGTTTTCCTTCTCTTCCTTTTGTTTAATTTTGTGTGGGCTTTCAGAATAGTGGGACATGGATGTTAGGGCAGTTGCATGTACCTCCTGCAGAATGTGGCAGGTGAGAGACACTTCACATGTCTCTGCCGACTACATCTGTGGGAAGTGCACCCAACTCCAGCTCCTCGAAAACCGAGTGAGGGAACTGGAGCTGGATAAACTACAGATCATTCGGGAGGCTGAGGGGGAAATTGAGAGGATGTACGGGGAGGTGGTCACGCCCCAGACACAGGATAAGGACAGCTGGGTTACTGTCAGGGGGAGGAAAGGGAACCAACAGCCAGAGCAGGGATCCCCTGTGGCTGTTCCCCTCAGCAATAAGTTTACCGTTTTCGATACTGCTGCTGCTGGGTACAGCCTACCAGGGGAAAGTCATAGTTATCAAGTCTCTGGCACTGAGGCTCAGAAGGGAAGGGGAGGAAATAGAAAAGCGCTAGTGGTAGGGCACTCAATAGTTAGACAGATTGACTGGAGGTTTTGTGGTCAGGAATGGGACTCCCGGAAGATATCTTGCCTCCCCGGTGCCAGGGTCCGGGATGTCACCGATCGGGTTTACAAGATTCTGAAGGGGGAGGGGGAGCAGCCAGAAATCATGGTACATTTTGGCACCAATGATATAGCCAGGAAAGGGATTGAGGATCTGAAAAGTGACTGCAGAGAGTTAGGTTGGAAGCTGAAGAGCAGGACGAGTAGAGTACAGTAGTGATCTCAGGTTTGCTACCGGTGCCACGAGATAATGAGATGAGGAACAGTCAGCGAATGCAGCTTAACACTTGGCTGCGAGGCTGGTGCAGGAGGGAGGGCTTCAGATACCTAGACCATTGGGATCCCTTCTGGGGAAGGTGGGACCTGTACATGAAGGACAGGTTGCACCTGAACTGGAGGGGTACAAATGTCCTGGGAGGGAGATTTACTCGTGCGATTTGGGCGGATTTAAACTAGTTTGGCACTAGTTTTGCTTTAACTTTACCTCATAGTGCAGATGCTTTTGTAATGAAGATGCCTTATGTTTACTGTTGTTGAAGGACTGCAGGAAAAGCAGTTTATATTGTTTGTGGCTATTAAAAGAGACCTTTGAAAGTTCATTGTGATTTTTCTCAAGGCTACCTCGAAATCACAAGACTGATAATTACCTGTTTTGCTGTCGACTAGGGCTTCCCAAAGTGGAAGGGGGGGGACGAGGTCAGGATCCCGTTTTGGGTCGCAATTTTGGCATCATAAGTTCTGAGGCGGCAATGGCTGCTGTGGAACTTTGACTAAGATAAAACAGACATACAGCTATCCTCCAGCTCTAATTGTCCTTTCTAAGATGATGCAGCAGTTTTCAGGGCTCAAATTGAGGTCACAGTGGGAAAAAGATTTGGGGGAACATGATTGTCGACCATGCGAGATAATGTTTGACCAGCAATTGGCTTGAAGAGTCTCTTGTTTTAAGTAGTGAGATGGAGAGATGCCTGCAAAAGAAAAAGCCTAGTTTAAGGAAAGTTTGCTATGATCAAGCTGCTCCACTTCTACACCAGTTCAGGAAGAAACTTGTTCTCTTGAAAAAGTGATTATATCTCTGCAAGACTTCAGAGATGCTTGACCAGTGATGACCACAGGTGGCTGAACCTCAGAACAACAGATTCTAGAATATCCTATTCTGTATCCTTCTGCTTTCAAGAATAACCCATTGACAGTGTTTCTTTTAATAAAATGGAAATATGTTGCTTTTAGAAGTATGAAAATATAGCATATTTTCGCACTTCTAAAACGTATAATTCCATCTAACAAAACAATAAGTCCCATTAATAGTCAAAAGTAGAGCACAGATGGCTACACATAATCCTTTATCTTTTTTCAATAAATCATTTTCAATAAATACATTATGACAGTTATTAGCCTGTTAGGATAGATGGAACAAACCAAAACTCTTTACTACACAAGACAAAACCAAGGAGTGACCGTATTAAAAATGTGCAGGACTTTAGGCATGTATCCCCTATTTGGGAGTTCAAAATATGAAGGCATGAATATAGGTTAGACATAAATAAATAAGTACAGAAAAAATTTGAGAGATTGGTTCGAAATTTGCTACTGTTTGGAACAATTGAGGCAAATAATAGATGCACTTCAGGGGAATGTTACAAATGAATTGTGTGCTTTTAAAAACAATTCTTTCTCCTTATTCTTACTACCTAACCGGGAATCAGTTTAACTCCATTGGCTGGATTGTTGGTTTACAGAATAATGTGATGTTAGCAGCGTGGGTTCAACTTCCATCACCGGTTTGAGATTACCATGAAGGACTCTCCTTCTTAACTTCTTCCCTTGCCTGAGGTCTGGTGGTCCTCAGGTTAAATCACCACCAGTCGCTTCTCTAATGAGAGAGCAACCCCTATGGTCTGATAAGACTATGGAGACACAACAACACCACCTAACCATAAGCAAATTATTATATAATCTTTCCTCTCTGTATTTAAACAGTGGAAGTATATTTCTAAATACTTCTGTCTCCACAACATACCCACTTGTTTCATGAACCTATGTATTTGTAGTATTGATAATTTTTCACAGGATTTTTTGGTCTGGAAGCTGGACTTCGTCTACAATTTTTGTTCTAACTTATTGGTCAATATTTAATTTTGAAAATACGATTGAATTCCTTATTGAAATACATTGTTAAATGCTTGCCATTGTGGTAGATTCTACCCAGGCCATAGTGACAAAGTAGGAAACTCTTATAATACGGCATCAGAATCATCAAGGACTGTTGCTACTTAAAGTTGACAAGGTATTGGAAGTGGATTGGATGCATCCAAAGATATTGAAGGAAGTGAGAGTAGAAGTTTCAGGAGCACTGGCCATAGTCTTCCTTACAGTCAAGAGGTACTGGAGAACTGGAAAATATTAGATATTGCACCCTTATTCACAAAGTTTGTAAGGAAAAGCTAAGTAAATCCAGATCAGTCGTGAGGAAGCTTGTAATATTCGGGATTTAATAATCCTATTGCAAAGGCTTTGCTAATCCAGAGCCAGAATGAATTTCTAAAGGTGTAATTGTGAATGACTAACTTGGCTCGGTTTTTCTGAACATCTAGTAGAAAGAATTGATGAGGCTAATACTGTTGATGTGGTGCTCATGAACTTTCAAAAGGAATTTAATAGATTATCAAATTATTGGCATGTGAGAAAGGTTGTAGGTTATGGAGTAAAAGAGATACTTACAATGTGGATCCAAAATTGACTGGGTGACAGGAAACAGTGAGAGTTAGTGGACATTTTTCTGTCTGGAGGAAGGTTTAGAGTGAAGTTCCCCAGGGTTGGCATTTGTCTTGATGTGTATTAATGATAAAGATTTTGATGTGCAGAGGACAATTTCAAAGTTTGCAAATGACATGAAACTTGAAGAATTGTAAATGTGAGAAGACAATTTATTTATAGAATGGACAGATATGTGACGGATGATGTTCACTGTGGAAAAGTGTAAGTTGTTGTATTTTGGTCAGAGAAAATTGAAAGACAGTATGAAATAAGTGAAAATGCAGGAACAGAGAGACTTGGGTATATATGTGCTCAGGTCAGTGAAGGTAGGAATACAGGTAGAGAGTAGAGAGTGTGATGCTGGAAAAGCACAGCAGGTCAG
The DNA here is from genome assembly GCF_037043375.1 of Chiloscyllium plagiosum. Classification (NCBI taxonomy): domain Eukaryota; kingdom Metazoa; phylum Chordata; class Chondrichthyes; order Orectolobiformes; family Hemiscylliidae; genus Chiloscyllium; species Chiloscyllium plagiosum. The sequence continues at coordinate 101,486,965 of NW_028270146.1, read as the reverse complement.
GCAGCATTGGAGGAGCAGGAGAATCGACGGTTTGGGCATAAGCCCTTCAGCAGGAATAAGGCTTGCGAGTCGGGGCTGAGAGATAAATGGGAGGGCGGTGGGGTTGGGGGAGGTAGCTGGGAATGTGATAGGTAGATGAAGGTAAGGGAGAAGGTGATGGGTCAGAGGTGATAGGTGATAGATGGGTCCAGAGGGCGGTGCCAAGTTGGAGGCTTGGGACTGGACTAATGTGGAGATGGGGGGAAATGAGGAAGCTGTTGAAATCCATATTTATCCCATGTGGTTGTAGGTCCCAAGACAGAATATGAGGCATTCCTCCTCCAGGTGTCAGGTAGTAACGGTTTGGCAGTAGAGGAGGCCCAGGACCTGCATGTCCTTGATCTGGTGGGAGGGGGGAGTTGAAGTGTTCAGCCATGGGGCAGTGGGGTTGGGGGGTGCAGTTGTCCCAGAGATGTTCTCTGAAACTATCCGCAAGAAAGCATCCTATATCCCCGATGTAGAGGAGACCACACCGAGTGCAACGTATGCAGTAGATGACATTGGTTGAGATGCAGGTGAATTTCTGATGGATGTGGAAGGATTACTTGGGGCCTTGGACGGAGGTGAGGAGAGTGGTTTGGCCGCAGATTTTGCACTTCCTCTGGTGGCAGGGGAAGGTGCCCAGGAGTGAGGTATGGGTTGGTGGGGGGTGTGGACCTGACCTGAGGAAGTCACAGAGGGAATAGTCTTTTCGGAACACTGATGGGAGTGGGGAGGGAAATATATCCAGTGGAGAAGATGCGCTGGAGGGTATCATCAACCACCTGGAAAGGGAAGTTGCGATCGTGGAAGAAGGAGGTCATCTGGGATTTTCTGAGGTTGAATTGGTCATCCTGGGAACAGATGCGGTGGAGGTGGAAGAATTGGGAATAAGGGATGGTGTTTTTACAGGAGGTATGGTGGGAGGAGGTGTAGTCTAGAGCTGTGGGAGTCGATGGGCTTGTAATATATGTCTGTGGTTAGTCAGTCGCCGGAGGCGGTGATGGACAGGTCCAGGAAGGGGAGGGAGGTTGCGGAGATGGTTGAACGTTTCTTCCGCCGCCTCCGTGCCTACTTTTTTAACCAAGACACCCACACACCCACCAAGGACCCCTTCTCCCACCTCCAACACACCCCATCCACCTGGACACGCTGTGCTGGCCTGCCACCCGGCCTCAATCTCTGCCTTTCAAACTGTTGCCGTGACATCGACTACTTCAACCTGTCCATCCTTCTTACCCACTCCAATCTCCCACCCTCACAACGCGCAGCCCTTCACTCCCTCCGCTCCAACCCCAATCTCATCATCAAACCCATGGACAAAGGGGGCACACTGACCTCTACACTGCTGAAGCCAGGCGCCAACTTGCAGACACCTCCTCCTACTGTCCCCTTGATCATGACCTCGCCTCCCATCACCAAACCATTATCTCCCAGACTATCCACAACCTCATCACCTCTGGGGATCTCCCATCCATAGCCTCCAACCTCATTGTCTGTGAATCCCGTACCACCCAGTTCTATTTCTTTCCTAAGATTCACAAATCTGACTGCCTTGGTCGAACCATTGTCTCAGCTTATGCCTGTCCCACCAAACTCATCTCTTCTGACCTCAACACCGTCCTGTCCCCCTTAGAACAGGAGCTCCTCACCTGCGTTTCTGACATCACCCATGCCCTTCACCTCCTCCAAGATTTTAGTTTCCCCAATGCCTCATCTTCACCATGGACATCCAGTCCCTGTACACATTGATCCACCACAATGAAGGTCTCCAAACCTTCTGTTTTTTCCTCTCACACCGCCCCAACCAGTACCCTTCCACCGACACCCTCATCCACCTGACTGAACTGGACTTCACCCTCAACAACTTCTCCTTCCAATCCTCCCACTTCCTCCAAACCAAAGGGGTAGCCATGGGCACCCACATGGACCCAGCTATGCCTGCCTGTTTGTCGGATAAGTGGAAAAATCCATCTTCCGCAGTTACACCGGCTCCACCCCCCCCCCACCTCTTCCTCTGGAGCATCGATGACTGTATTGGTGCCACCTCGTGCTCCCATGAGGAGGCTGAACAGTTCACCAACTTTACCAACAACTTCCACCCGACCTCGAATTCACCTGGACCATCTTGGCAACCTCCTTCCTCTTCCTGGACCTCTCCATTACCGTCTCTGCTGACCAACTAACCACAGACATATACTATAAGCCCATCAACCCCCACAGCTACCTAGACTACAACACCTCCCACCCTACCTCCTGTAAAAATGCCATCCCTTATTCCCAATTCCTCCGCCTCTGCTGCATCTGTTCCCAGGATGATCAATTCCACCTCAAAGTCCCAGATAGCCTCCTTCTTGCACAATCGCAACTTCCCTTCCCAAGTGGTTGACGATGCCCTCTAGCGCATCCCCACCACTTTAAATACCATCCCTCCCAACGCAACAAGGACAGAACCTCCTCCCCCCCTCTCCCGGTCCTCACCTCACCCCATCAACCTCCACATACAATGCATCATCCTCCGCCAAATCCGCCACCTCCAAACGGACCCCACCACCAGAGATATATTTCCCTCCCCACTCCTATCAGCGTTCCAAAAAGACCATTCTCTCGCGACTCCTTCATCAGGTCCATGACCTCCACCAGCCCACACCCCACTCCCAGCACCTTTCCCTGCCACCGCAGGAAGTGCAAATCTTCTGCCCACAGCACTCCCATCTTCTCTGTCCAAAGCCCCAAGGGATCCTTCCACATCTGTCAGAAATTCACCTGTACCTCTACCAATGTCACTGTTGCACCTGGTGTGGTCGCTTCCTCAGCAGAGAGACAGGGCGCCTTCTTGCGGATTGTTTCAGAGAATATCTCTGAGACAACCGGATCCACCAACCCCACTACCCGTGGCTGAAGACTTCAACTCCCCCTCCCACTCCGTCAAGAATACGCAAGTCCTTGGCCGCCTCCACCGCCAAACTGTTACCTCCTGACGCCTCATATGCTGCCGTGGGAGCCTGCAACCACATGGGATAAATGTGGATTTCAACAGCTTCTTCATTTCCCTTCCCCCCCACATTATTCCAGTCCCAAGCCTCCAACTCAGCACCACCCTCTGGACCTGTCCATCACTGCCCCTTCTGACCTATCACTTTCTCCCTCACCTTCATCCACCTATCGCTTTCCCAGCTACCCCCCCCAACCCCACCCCCCTCCCATATATCTCTCAGCTCCCACCAACAAGCCCTCACTCCTGATGAAGAGCTTATGCCTGAAATGTTGATTCTCCCGATCCTCGGATGCTGCCTGACCTGCTGTGTTTTTCCAGCACCACACTCTCGACTCTGATCTCCAGCATCTGCAGTCCTAATTTTCTCCATACAGGTAGAGAGATCAGTTAAAGCCAACAGTATGTTTTTCTTTCCCGATAGAACACAAAGGACAAGCACAAGATAATGATGTTGAACTTGTGTAAGCCTCCTACTATACACCTCAGTTGAAACGTTGTGCACAGTTATGGGTGCCATACAATAGGACAAATGTGAATGCATTGGATGCATTGAAGAGAGTGCAGGTTTGTAAGAATAATACCAGGGGTGGGAAACGTCAGTTATCTGGGCAGACTAGAAAAGATGAGAATGTTCTCATTGGAGAAAAGACGGATGAGAGTGATTTGATTGAAGTTTTTAAAGTCATGAGAGGTCTGAATATAGTAGGTAGGGAGAAACTGTTTCCACTTGAGAAAGGTTGAGAATCAGAGGACACGGATTTAAAGTGATTTTCATAAGAAGCAAATGTGATGTAAGAAAAAACCTTTTAAATGCAATGGCACCTGGAATGCACAGCTTTCAGGTGGGCAGGCAGGTTCAGTTGAGGCATTCAAGAGGATAGTAAATTAGTATTTGAATAGAAACAATGCTCAAGAATATGAAGGAATGGCACTAAATCATAACACTCATTTGAAAAGTTGGTACAGAGATGATGGGTCAAATGGCCTCCCCCACAATACAACACTTGTGTAATTCTGCAATAAAATTTGACTCATAATTGTGCTGGCATTTTGAAAGAGCAGACCCATTTTTTGGTGGTTTACTCTTCATTCTTATACCTCTGCAACTATTTTCTCCTTAAATATTTATCTAATTTTCTTTCAAAATTTGCACTGTACCTCCTAATGTTTTGAATTTTCTTCTGTATTAGTTAATTAGTGGATACTATTGACATACTTTGTACTCTTTCATTTCTAGGATACAGCAGTGGATGTAATTTTAAAGACCAAGGAGGAGAAAGATGCAGAACTGGATAAAAAGATAGAAGCATTACGGAAAAAGAATGAAGCACTTGTGAAAAGATATCAGGTGTGTTATTCATCATAAGGTTTTGCATCTTGAACATAGAAATAACTTCTTGCTTGCCTTTGCTTCCGACTATTGTGTTGCTTCTTTGCCTTTCTTGTGTGCCTCACGGCTTCCCTCCCCACTAACCTGCATCCTTGTTTTCTTTACTCCCTTGGACTGACAAAAGGATTAATGATAACTTTAATTTTTTTTTTACAACATAAAGCATTCTTCTGTTTGAATTATAATTTGAACACCAAAGTATGCAGTTAAAAAGTAAAAGTTAGTTTGCCATTTTCCAGCTTTTAGGTGCAAACAGTATTGTAGTTTGTGCCATTTCGTATCTCTTTGTGCAGTCGCCGCGTTTGATATCAAAATAGAGGTTGTAGCTCAAGGCTAGCACATTTATTCAGAATGTTATGATCTCTGATTGTATTAACATTAACTTGTACTCTTTGTAGGAAAGTGAAAGTGCAAATGCAATTTCAACTTCTGGGCTATTGTTTAGTTTTGAAACTAGTGCACATCTGCTTATCCCTCCTTCTCTTAGCAATAAATTGGTCGTAATGCAGTTGACAAGTTGTCCTTCACTATATGGGTTGATATGGTAATCTAAAGTTAGCCTACATAAAGTTTTTAATTCTATTAAGTTCTGAAGGAATTGGGATTTGAACATTGCAGGAAATTGAAGAAGACAAGAAAAAGGCAGAACTGGAGGGAATGGCTGTTACCACTCGAAAGAACAGACCTGAAAATCTCACCATCACTATTACAAAAGCCCCGAATGTAAGTGTTTCCTAAAGATTCAGCATAATACTATTCTGGTATGCTTTATGCCTTCATAATGAAGCCAAGAATTTTTTTTCCCAGCCATCTGAATTTGTCTTGCTACTTTTGATGAAATTTCAAGTCCATTATAACTCTTCTTCAGAGAAATCTGCCAGATATTAAGAGTTTATCCATGCTCTATAACTAATTTTGTTCCTGTTTTTAAAAAAACTGTAATAACTCTTGCAGTTCATTTTTAAATTCATACCTAACTTCTCTCATACTCTAATTTTTCCATCTTTTCATCATTCTCTTCTGTTTTCTAAATTCTGACCAATGATCTGACCTGTCACTCATCTTCACACTCATCTTGTTATCACTATTTTATTATGCTTTTCCTTATTTCAGTTAACCAAAGATAGTGGGTCTTTTTTTAAATAGTGGGAGTGTACTTATTCTGTGCATTCTGAAATAGCTCTTTAAATGTCTGCCACCATGCCTCCATTACTCAATCTCCTAGCTAGCCCAGAATATTTCAGCGAGTACAGCTTTCATACCCACATAAATTTACAATGTTAGTCTTAGTTGTCTCCTTTTCAAACTGGATGTAAAATTCAATCATATTGTAGTCACTCTACCTCAGAGTGCTTTAACACTTGAGGTCATTAATAAATCCTATCAAATTACACAATAATGTATCTAATATCTGTTTCCAGGTTGGTTTCAAATCAAGTTGCTGTAAGAAACTATCTTGGACGCATTCGATGCGCTTCTCATCCAGGCAACCACTGCCAGTCTGATTTTTCTGATTTATGTGTACTTTAAAGTTGGCCAGGATTGTTTCTGTCCCATTATTACAATAATTTGTTGTCACTATTTGTCATTGCACACTTTATTCCATATTGTGGTTACTGCTTGGCTTATAGACCACTTTCCTTTTCCCTAGATTTCTTTCCTATACTATTCCTTCTCTTCGCCCAATTTTATTGTGTTCTGGCATCTTAAATTAAGGTAATCTCTAAATATCACACAAATCCCATGCTTAATTAATAATGCTATCTCTTCATCTCTACCGAGCTCGCTATTTTGCTTTAATGTTATGTTCTGCCCAATATTCAAGACTGAATCTTTGGTGATCTTGAAGCCAGCTCTCCTTAAAAGCAACCAGATAATTTTGTATGTTGAACACAAAACAAATTGTTTTTTTTTCTCTCTTGCTTTCTCGCTCTCTTTTCCCCATTCCACCCTCCATACACACATGCATATACTTACACATGCACATACACAACACCATCATCACTATATCTGTCTGAAGAGAACAAGCAATTCCAATTCAACAAAGAAGAAGGTGCCAAATCTGGTCCTGGGGATGAGGAAGAACGAATAGACTATGCTTCAGAGAGAGTACAATTGTCAAAGTGATCATGATATTTTCAGACTTAGAATAGTTATGGATTAAGACAATGATCAGAGCATTCCTGAAGAAGGGTTTATGCCTGAAACGCTGATTTTCCTGCTCCTTGGATGCTGACTGACCTGCTGCGCTTTTCCAGCAACACATTTTTCAGCTCTGATCTCCAGCATCTGCAGTCCTCACTTTCTCCTTAAGACAATGATCAGTTGAGCATAGAAAGGCTGATTTCAGTGAGGTGAAAAAAATCTGCTTTAAATAGTTTGAAATGAAAAACTGGCAAAATAGAAACTGAACAACGGAAGTGCTTTAAGGGCAACTTCTTAAGGACGTGGAGCATATTCTGAAGAATTGGAAAAGAAGAGCATCAAGATTGTTTACTTGCACAGCTGTTGATGCTTTGCATGACAGCAATTCGTATTTTGTGTTAGACTGACAAGTATTGATTCTAGACTTCTAAGTTAAAAGCCTACTGTAGCATTCCTCTGTAGCACTGTAGCATCCCTCTTTTAGAGGTCAGTTTCTTGGAGCTCAGTTTGGTAGTGTTTTATCAGTCAGTATCATGGTCTTCCATTTTTGGACGTCCGTATAAATTAAATTTTAATTTAATATTCAGTGTCTCAGGAGATCAGATGTCAGTGCATTGATACCCTGGCAAGTCAGCAGGATTCCTTCGCTTGTGCATCTTGTTCTTTGTGGAAATTTCAGGACTCCTCTTAGGTAGCCACGTGTCCAAGAAATATCATCATTTCTTAAGCTCACATCGATGTACCATTTTTGGTGAAGACATTTCCATGAAAATTGTATTGGTTGTGCATCGTTGTCTGCTGGGCGCCAGGTTACATTTGAAAAGAGGAGCAGCTGAAATTCTTTATAGAGAACCCTTGATTATCCAGCATTTGATTAACCGAATTTCGGATAAACTGAACAAGATTGCAAGGTCCCGATGCACCAGCTATGTTATCCGGTATCGATTATCCGGCATTCGATTAACCGAATGAAATACTCTCCGCTGGTGTCGTTCGGATAATCAAGGTTCCTCAGTATAAGGAAGGCAGAGAGATTTTGTTTTGGGGGTCTTGTGGTGCAGTGTATTGTCCTTACCTCTGAGCCAGTAGACCTGGTTCAAGTCCCACCTGCACCAGTGGTATGTAATAATGTCTTAGAACAGGTTGGTTAGAAAAAAAGGATTCTGTGTTAGGGTGACTGTTGTGGTGCAGTGGCAATGTCCCTACCTTTGAGCCAGGAGGCCAAGTTCAAGTCCCATCAGATCCAGATGTGTAATAAATCTCAGAACAGATTGATTAGAAAGTTTTGACATCCATTTGCCTATGGATAAAATATAATTTAAGGACTTTTGTGGAGCAGTGGTTGTGCCTCTACCCTTAAGCCAATAGGCCTGGGTTCAGGTCCCACCTGCTCAAGAGACCATAAGATATAGGAGCAGAATGAGGCCATTCAGCCCATCAAGCCTGCACTGCCACTCGATTATGGCTGATAATGTTGCTCAACCCTTTTCTCCTGTGTTTTCCCTATTATCGATCCTCTTAATAATTAAGAACATATCTACTTTAAATACACTCGGTGTCTTGGCCACCGCTGCAATGAGGAGGAACCTGTGTGGGAGAGCTCACAGCACAGGAACAGATAAGTATCTAGCTTTTACTTGTAACCTTGCTGTAAGTCTACAGTAGTGAGTAGCGTGGGTTCTTTCTTGATTATGTTTTATTGAGATCATTAAGATGATCTTAGAGTCATTAGATGTACAGCACGGAAACAGATCCTTTGGTTCAACTCGTCCATGCCGATCAGGTATCCTCACCTAATCTAGTCCCATTTGCCAGCACTTGGCACTTATCCCTCTCAACACTTCCTATTCATATACCCATGCAAATGCCTTTTAAATGTTCTAATTCTACCAGTCTCCACCACTTCCTCTGGCAGCTCATTCCATAGAGGTAAAAACAATGACTGCAGATGCTGGAAACCAGATTCTGGATTAGTGGTGCTGGAAGAGCACAGCAGTTCAGGCAGCATCCAAGGAGCTTCGAAATCGATGTTTCGGGCAAAAGCCCTTCATCAGGAATAAAGGCAGTGTGCCTGAAGCATGGAGAGATAAGCTAGAGGAGGATGGGGGTGGGGAGAAAGTACCATAGAGTACAATGGGTGAGTGGGGGAGGGGATGAAGGTGATAGGTCAGGGAGGAGAGGGTGGAGTGGATAGGTGGAAAAGGAGATAGGCAGGTAGGACAAGTCCAGACAAGTCATGGGGACAGTGCTGAGCTGGAAGTTTAGGACTAGGGTAAGGTGGGTGAAGGGGAAATGAGGAAACTGTTGAAGTCCACATTGATGCCCTGGGGTTGAAGTGTTCTGAAGCGGAAGATGAGGCGTTCTTTCTCCAGGCGTCTGGTGGTGAGGGAGCGGCGGTGAAGGAGGCCCAGGACCTCCATGTCCTCGGCAGAGTGGGAGGGGGAGTTGAAATGTTGGGCCACGGGGCGGTGTGGTTGATTGGTGCGGGTGTCCCGGAGATGTTCCCTAAAGCGCTCTGCTAGGAGGCGCCCAGTCTCCCCAATGTAGAGGAGACCGCATCGGGAGCAACGATACTTAAATGATATTGTTGGATGTGCAAGTAAAACTTTGATGGATGTGGAAGGCTCCTTTAGGGCCTTGGATAGAGGTGAGGGAGGAGGTGTGGGCACAGGTTTTACAGTTTCTGCGGTGGCAGGGGAAAGTGCCAGGATGGGAGGGTGGGTTGTAGGGAGGCGTGGACCTGACCAGGTAGTCACGGAGGGAACAGTCTTTGCGGAGGGCGGAAAGGGGTGGGGAGGGAAATATATCCCTGGTGGTGGGGTCTGTTTGGAGGTGGCGGAAATGTCGGCGGATTATTTGGTTTATGCGCAGGTTGGTAGGGTGTAAGTTGAGCACCAAGCGCGTTCTGTCCTTGTTACGGCTGGAGGGGTGGGGCCTGAGGGCGGAGGTACAGGATGTAGACGAGATGCGTGGGAAGGGAAATTGTGGTCTCTAAAGAAGGAGGCCATCTGGTGTGTTCTGTGGTGGAACTGGTCCTCCAGGGAGCAGATCCGGCGGAGGCGGAGGAATTGGGAATATGGGATGGCATTTTTGCAAGAGGTTTTGCAAGAGGTAGGGTGGGAAGCTCGTTCCATACACACACCAACCTCCTCGTGAAAACGTTGCCCCTTAGGTCCCTTTTAAATCTTTCCCCTCTTACTCTAAACCTATGACCTCTAGTTCTGGACTCACCACCCCAGGGAAAGGACCATGTCTGTTTATCCTGTCCATGCCCCTCATTATTTTATAAACATCTATGAGGTCACCCCTCAGCCTTCGAAGCTCCAGGGGAAACAGCCCAGTCTTTCAGCCTCTCACTATAGCTCAAATCCTCCAACCCTGTCAACATCCTTCTCCTTCCTGAGACTCTAAAGTACTTTTTCTCTCTTAATATTCCAGATGCATCACTCAAGGAGGCACTTAGCCATATCCCTCTATAACAACCCTTAAACCCCCGAGAACAAGAACCCTACTGACAACGCGCCGCATGTAAATAAATGGAGACTCATGGAATCTAAAAAATACACGCACTAAAACTGTGTTAACAAAACTTCCAAAAACCACCTCAACTAAAAGCCAACAAACTATATCAGTTACAACATACAAAACACACTTGATGGGAGACTCTGCCCCTTGCCCACAGGGGGTGCTTACACCACCTGCATACACCTCTATACCTCCTCCAAGTTTGAACCGTGCCCCAAACTCGGGCGAAGGATTCACCCATCCCAACTCAATATTGACTTCCATTATCACTGGGAAGAAAAAAAAACACTTTTCTGTAATAAAAATAATGAAGAGAAAGGAGAAGTACATGAGGTAGTGGAAAAATAAAGGGAAAAGAAAAGAGAACCATTATTGTCCATGTCTTTTGGACCATCCAGTCTATTTCAAAGTGTCCAGAAAGTACTTCACATTTTCTAAGGAGTCAAATACATGCACGGACCCTTTGTGGTTAAAACTGAGCACCGCCAGGTACCTGATGGAATATTGAATATCCAGATCCCCCTCAGACTCTTCTTCACTTCACCAAAGGACTTCCTCTTTTGGATCACAGCCGCAGCAAAGTCCTGAAAAAATATAATCTTTGATCCTTTATAAATCAGAGCCTGAAGATCCTTTCCCATCGATCTGGAGCCTTCCATTACTTTTTGTTTGTCCCTATAGGACTGGAATTGCACTTGGACCAGGCGGGAGCGCAGTCCGAACCAGGTCTGCGCGCTGCCACCCGGTGAGCTCTCTCAATCCGCATCCGGCCTGCCTCGGGCTCACAGCCCAGAAATTGAGGCAGCCATTCTTCAAAAAACTGGCTGACTGCTTGTCATCCTATTGCTTCGGCAGCCCGACTACCCAGATGCTTTTTCTTTGACCTCAATTCTTGAGGACGTCAACCTGTTCTACAAAGGCCCGTACCTGCAGGGCCTGGCTATGTCTCGTTGAGGACTCGACCGTGGTCTTTGAAGTCCCCGCTTAATGGTAAGGTCCTGGGAGTGTTGCTGAACAAAGAGACCTTAGAATGGAGGTTCATAGTTCCTTGAAAGTGCAGTCGCAGGTAGATAGGGATAGTGAAGAAGGCGTTTGGAATGCTTTTCTTTATTGGTCAGAGTATTGAGTATAGGAATCGTTGCAGCTGTACAGGATATTGGTTAGGCCACTTTTAGAATATTGCGTGCAGTTCTAGTCTCCTTCCTATCGGAAAGATGTTGTGAAACTTGAAAGGGTTCAGAAAAGATTTACAAGGATGTTGCCAGGTTTAGAGGATTTGAGCTATATGGAGAGGCTGAATAGGCTGGGGTTGTTTTCCCTGGAACTTTGGAGGCTGAGGGGTGACCTTATAGAGGTTTATAAAATCTTAAGAGGCATGGATAGGATAAATAGACAAGGTCTTTTCCCTGGGGTGGGGAGTCCAGAACTAGAGGACGTAAGTTTAGGGTGAGAGGGGAAAAATTTAAAAGGGACCTAAGGGGGAACTTTTCATGCAGAGGGTGGTACGTGTATGGAATGAACTGCCAGAGGGTGGTAGAGCCTGGTGCAATTACAACATTTAAAAGACATCTGGATGAGTGTATGAATAGGAAGGAAGGGTTTAGAGGGCTGTGGGTCAAGTGCTGGCAAATGGGACTAGATTAGGTTAGGATATCAGGTTGGCATGGACAAGTTGAACCAAAAGGTCTGTTTCCATGCTGTATATCTCTATGACTCTATTAACCATCCTTTGGTTAACGACATTCCTCCTCCTCTCAATTCTAAATGGTCTTCCTCCCTTCACTGTGTTCCCTTGGTTCCTAGTCTCTCCTACTAGTGGAAACATTTTCTCATCCATTCTTTCCAAGCATTTCAGCATGAGAAGTGAGTGATGATATCTCTGAAGAGATCGACCTTTTTTTGAAACAAAAAAGGGTTTTATGTTATTGTTGATGTTAGACGTGCTGAGTAAACAGCCAAGCCGATTTGCAAGATCTATCATGGAGTATTTACCGTAAATGTAGAAGATTGGGGCAGGTGTGTGCCATTCAACCCCTCAAGCCCACTCTTACATTCATTATAATCATGTTTGATTATCGAAGTCCGTACCCTAACGTCATCCTCTCACCAGGTCCTATAATCTCTTTGGCCACAACCGCTATTATCTGCCTGCTTCTTGAATGTTTTGGCCTCAACCACTTTTTCAGGTGGTGAATTCCACAAGTTCTCTAGTCTCTGGGTGAAAAGATTTCTCCTCATCTCAGTCCTGAAAGGTTTACCCCTTATCCTTAAATTATTATTCCTGTATCTGGACACCCTGATCATTAGGAACATCCTTCCTGCATCTAACCTGCTAGAATTTTATAAGTTTCTATAAGATCATCCCTTGTTCTTTTAAACTCTGGTGAATATAATCCTAACTAATTTAATCTCTCCTCATACGTTAGTCTTGCCATCCCAAGAATCAATCTGATAAACCTTCACTGCCATGCCTCTATTGCCCGGACATCCTTTCTCAGATAAAAAAGACCAAAACTTAGCCTGCTTGGCACACCTTCCTCAATCCTGAAGAAGGGCTTATGCCCAAAACGTCGATTCTGCTGCTCCTTGGATGTTGCCTGATCTGCTGCGCTTTTCCAGCAACACATTTTTCAGCTCTGACCTCCAGCATCTGCAGTCATCACTTTCTCCCAATATTGAATATTCCCCTCTGTCAATTGACAGTCATTCCCATCATAATCTTATTTCCTGTTTTTTCTACCAAAATGGATAACCTACATTCATCCATATTCATCAGCCAAGCATTTACCTATTCAGCTGACCTGCATCCTCCTCACAGCTCACCTTTCCACCCCGCTTTGTGTCATCTGCACATTTTGTGGTATTATGTTTAGTTTACTTGACTAAATTTTTACTATATATACCATTGTGAATAGCTGGAGTCGGAGTACCAAACTCTGCAGGACCCAACTAGTCACTGCCTGCCATTCAGAAAAAGACAACGTTTTCTTACCTTGTTTCCTGTCTGCTAACCAATTTTCTATCCATCTCAACTTAGTACCCTCAATACCACACACTTTAATTTTACGTATTAATCACTATGTGGGACATTGTCGGAAATCTTCTGAAAATCCAGTGTTACAACACTGGGTAAACCCCTCTGCTAATTTAAACCTGACACACTGAGAAGCTCATCTCATGCTATAATCTGTTAAATTTCAAGAGGCAAAGCACCATCCCAGAGGTCGGTATTTAAAGTAAAAATTAGCTATTTTATTCTTCAAGTCCAACAGAGAATATTAAAACCAACAACTGTTTACAACTCCTTTCTCTTAAAACTATTTCTTACCTCCCCACTCTGCAATACTGATCCGATTAAAAACCCTGATTAAGATTTTCAAAAAAAAATTCAAATTTCAAAACCAGCCAGCTGTCGAATCTTTGAGTACAGGAGTTGGGAGGTCATGTTGCAGCTGTACAGGACTTTGGTTAGGCCACTGTTGGAATATTGCGTGCATTTCTGGTCTCCTTCCTATTGGAAAGATGTTGTGAAACTTGAAAGGGTTCAGAAAAGATTTAGAAGGTGTTGCCAGGGTTGGAGGATTTGAATTATAGGGAGAGCTTGAATAGGCTGGGGCTGTTTTTCCTGGAGCGTCGGAGGCTGAGGGGTGACCTTATAGAGGTTTCTGAAATCATGAGGGGCATGGATAGGATTAATAGACAGTCTTTTCCATGGGGCAGGGGAATCCAGAAGTAGAGGGCATAGCTTTAGGGTGAGAGGGGAAAGATATGAAAGAGACCTAAGGGGCAACTTTTTCACGCAGAGGGTAGTATGTGTATGGAATGAGCTGCCAGAGGAAGTGGTGGAGGCTAGTACAATTGCAATATTTAAAAGGCATCTGGATGGGTATATGAATAAGAAGGGTTTGAAGGGATATGGACTAGGTGCTGGCAGGTGGGACTAGATTGGGTTGGGATACCTGGTCAGCATGGACAAGTTGGACCGAAGGGTCTGTTTCCATGCTATGCATCTCTAAAACCTGACTCTAGATTTTCCTCTGTCATCTTTTCTTTAGTATTCTGCTTCACAGGTCTTTCATATGAACAGGTACCTTTCAGAGAGCTATCCAGCTAGCAGTCTGTAGTTGTTGATTTTATTGGCAGTTCTCCCCCTAACTGTTCAAAATGTCTCGGTTTATACCCCAAAACATTGGATCGTTTCATTGATTTATTGTCAAAGTACTAAATTCAAATTTGATTGGATTTTGGTATATGGGAGCATTTTAAAAACTGATTGAACGAGTTTGAATGTGTTTTATATCATTGCAACTCTTGCACCATTGGTTTCATGGTCGAATGTTACATTTTAAATTCTTTCAGTACACTTTGTGCCAGCCAGAAATTTCAGCTCCCTTAAAAGTACAGTCTACGTCTACAACTTCATAACACTAATAAATCACATCTACTAGCTCCCTTTATCTTGACGATTTCCAGTTGATTTAGATTAGATTAGATTACTTACAGTATGGAAACAGGCCCTTCGGCCCAACAAGTCCACACCGCCCCGCCGAAGCGCAACCCACCCATACCCCTACATCTACCCCTTACCCAACACTACGGGCAATTTAGCATGGCCAATTCACCTGACCTGCACATCTTTAGACTGTGGGAGGAAACCAGAGCATCCGGAGGAAACCCATGCAGACACGGGGAGAACGTGCAAACTCCACACAGTCAGTCGCCTGAGGTAGGAATTGAACCCAGGTCTCTGGCGCTGTGAGGCAGCAGTGCTAACCACTGTGCCACCGTACCACCCACTTTGTCAGGCACAATTTCCCCTTTGTGAATCTATGCACACTGTGTCTGATTCTACCACTGTTTTGTAAGTGCGCTGCTGTAAAGTCCTTGATAATGGACTCCAGCATCTTCCCTGCTATTAATGTCATGCTCACTTCTCCGTAAATCGAGTTTCTATCTCCTTTTTAAATTGTGTGGATATATTAGCTAACCTCCAATTTGTAAAAATTGTTCGAGTCTAAAAAATCTTGAAAATGACCACCAACGTATCGAAGTACATTTCCTTAAGTACTCTGAGATGTGGATTATTAAGTCCTGGGAATTTATCAGCCTTTAATCTATCAATTTCCACAATATCCTTTCTTTACTAATGCAGATTTGCTTCAGTTCATACCTCTCGTTAAGCCCTGTGTTCTCCATCATTCATGTACTGCGCATTGGTACAGTTTATTATCAACTGCAACATGCCTTTTACTGCGACATGCTTGCAGCATGGATAGTTACTTGGGACTTCGATGTTGTGGCCATTTCGGAGACATGGATTAGAGCAGGGTGAGGAGTGGATGTTGCAGGTTCCAGGATATAGATCTTTCATTAAAAACAGGCAAGGCGGTAAAAGAGGGGGAGGCGTAGTCAAAGATAGTATAACGGTGGATGAGAGAGGTTTTGATGAGGACTCGTTTACTGAGGTAGTGTGGGCTGAGGTTATAAACAGGAGAGAGGTCACACTGCTTGGAGATTTTTTATAGGCCTCCGCAGAGTTCCAGGGAGGTGGAAGAGAGAATTAGCAAAATTATTCTGAGTAGGAGTGAAAGGAACAGGGTGGCCATTATGGGGGACTTTAACTTCCCCAGCATTGACTGGAAATGTTATAGCTGTAGTATGTCAGATGGATCAGTTTTTGTCCAATGTGTACGGGAGGTTTTCCTGACACAGTATGTCAAAGGGCCAACAAGAGGTGAGGCCACACTGGATCTGGTGCTTGGTAATGAACTAGGCCAGGTGTTTGATTTAGTTGTAGGTGAGCACTTTTGAGAGAGTGACCATAATTTAGTTACATTTAGTTTAGCGAGGGAAAGAGATGCCACAGGTCAAGAGTTATTGATGGGGCAAGGGCAATTATAATGCGATTAGGCAAGAATTAGGATGCATAGAATGGGGTAGCAAAATGCAGGGGTTGCAGACAGTCGAAATGTGGAGCTGGTTTAAGGAACAGATATTGCGTGTCCTTGATAGGTATGTCCCTGTCAGGCAGGGAGGAAGTGATAAGGTAAGGGAACTGTGGTTTACTACAGAAATTGCATCTCTTGTTAAGAAGAAGGAGGCTTATGTATTGATGAGGCAAGATGGTACAGATGAGGCGATGGAGAGTTACAGATCAGCTAGGATGGATTTAAAAAGAGAGTTAAGAAGAGCAAAGAGAGGACACGAGCAGTCTTTAGCAAATAGAATAAAGGAGAACCCTAAAGCTTTCTAAAGGTATGTGAGGAATAAAAGGATGATTAGGGTAGGAATAGGGCCAGTCAAAGACAGAAGTGGGAAGTTGAGTGTGGATCCTATAGACATCGGAGAGGTGTTCACTCAGGTAAAGGAGAAGATTGAGATATGAGATATTAGATTAGAAAGGATCGAAGTTAGTTACGCACAGGTGTTATCAATTCTAGAAGGAATGAAAGTAGACAAGTCCCCTGGGCCGGATGGTATTTATCCAAGGATTCCCTTGGAAGCTAAGGAGGATATAGCAGAGCCTTTGGCTTTGATATTCCAGTCATCATTGTCTACAGGTTTAGTACCTGAGGACTGGAGGATTGCAAATGTTGTGCCCTTGTTCAAGAATGACAGCAGAGATGACCCAGGTAATTATAAGCCTTACTTCTGTTATAGGAAAGGTTTTGGAAAGGATTATAAGAGATACGATTTATAATCATCTAACAAGGAACAATTTGATTTCAGATAGTCAACGTGGTTTCGTCAAGGGCAGGTCGTGTCTCAGAAACGTCATTGAGTTTTTTTGAGAAGGTGACCAAGCATGTAGATGAGGGTAGGACAGTTGACATGGTATACATGTACTTCAGTAAAGCCTTTGATAAGGTTCCACATGGTAGGCTGATGGGGAAAATGCAGAGGCATGGAATTGAGGGTGATTTTGCAGTTTGGATTAGAAACTGGCTTTCTGAAAGAAGGCAGCGAGTGGTTGTTGATGGAAAATATTCAGTCTGGAGTCCAGTTACTAGTGGTGTGCCATAAGGATCTGTTTTGGGACCACTGCTGTTTGTCATTTTTATAAATGACTTAGACGTAGGCATAGTAAATTTGCAGACAACATTAAAGTCAGTAGAGTAGTGGACAGTGTGGAAGAATGTTACAGGTTGCAGGGGACTTGGATAAATTGCAGAATTGGGCTGAGAGGTGGCAAATGGAGTTCAATGCAGCTAAATGTGAGGTGGTGCACTTTGAGAAGAATGTTGTAGTTCTGTTTGCTGAGCTGGGAATTTGTGTTGCAGACGTTTCGTCCCCTGTCTAGGTGACAACCTCAGTGCTTGGGAGCCTCCTGTGAAGCGCTTCTGTGATGTTTCCTCCGGCATTTATAGTGGTTTGTCTCTGCCGCTTCCGGTTGTCAGTTCCAGCTGTCCGTTGCAGTGGTTGGTATATTGGGTCCAGGTCGATGTGCTTATTGATTGAATCTGTGGTTGAGTGCCATGCCTCTAGGAATTCCCTGGCTGTTCTCTGTTTGGCTTGTCCTATAATAGTAGTGTTGTCCCAGTCAAACTCATGTTGCTTGTCATTTGCGTGTGTGGCTACTCAGGATAGCAGGTCGTGTCGTTTTGTGGCTCGTTGGTGTTCATGGATGCGGATCGTTAGCTGTCTTCCTGTTTGTCCTATGTAGTGTTTTGTGCAGTACTTGCATGGGATTTTGTACACTACATTGGTTTTGCTCATGCTGGGTATCGGGTCCTTCGTTCTGCTGAGTTGTTGTCTGAGAGTGGCTGTTGGTTTGTGTGCTGTTATGAGTCCTAGTGGTCGCAGTAGTCTCGCTGTCAGTTTGGAAATGCTCTTGATGTATGGTAGTGTGCCTAGTCCTTTGGGTTGCAGCATGTCCTCGTTCCATTGTCTTTCCCTTCGGCATCTGTTGATGAAATTGTGCAGGTATCTGTTTTTGGTGAATACATTGTATAGGTGTTCTTCTTCCTCTTTTTGCAGTTCTGGTGTACTGCAGTGTGTTGTGGCTCTTTTGAACAATGTCTTGATGCAACTTCTTTTGTGTGTGTTGCCTTTTAATCATGACTGATGGGCATTTCAACTCCACTTAGCCGCACTCTCCCCATAGTCCTTAGTTCCTTTTGAGATCAAGAATTTATCAATCTCTGCCTTGAAGAGATTTAACGTTCCGGCCTCCTCTGCGTTCCATGGCAATGAATACCACAGGCCCACCACTCTGTGGCTGAAGAAATGTCTCCTCATTTCCGTTCTAAATTGACCCCCTCTAAGGCTGTGCCCACGGGTCCTAGTCTCTCCGCCTAATGGAAACAACTTCCCAGCATCCACCCTTTCTAAGCCATGCATTATCTTGTAAGTTTCTATTAGATCTCCCCTCAACCTTCTAAACTCTAATTAATACAATCTCGAGATCCTCAGCGTTCATCATATGTTAAGTCTACCATTCCAGGCATCATCCGTGTGAATAACCATTAGACATGCTCCAGTGTCAGTGGGGCCTAACTTGGACACAATATTCGAAGTCGGGCCTCACTAGAGCTTTATATTCCAACCCTCCAAATTGTAATGACCACTGGCATACACACCAAATGGGTGATGAAATGATTATATGTGTAGTTAAGGTTTGCAAATGGCTGCTTTATGTACAGTTCTGCAATGTTTGAACCTTCAGCAAGAATGTATCCCATGTTTTTGTACATTGGAGTGACTACACTTGGTTTGCCCACTCTGGTCATTGTCCCTGCCATTTTCTAGTAGCACTTTGCATATAGACAACAGAAAATTTTGGCAGGACGTGCAGCTCATTATGGACATCGTCTGATTGCTGTGAACACACCCCTCCACCCCCAAAAGACGTCCATGTTCCTTATTACCTCGCACTACACCAAAAGCCAATTTTCACCACACTAAATTTTGCTGTTGTGGTTCTGTTCGCCGAGCTGGAAGTTTTTGTTGCAAACGTTTCGTCCCCTGGCTAGGCGACATCATCAGTGCTTGGGAGCCTCCTGCGAAGCGCTTCTTTGATGTTTCCTCCGGTGTTTATAGTGGTCTGTCCCTGCCGCTTCCGGTTGTCAGTTTCAGCTGTCCGCTGTAGTGGTTGGTATATTGGGTCCAGGTCGATGTGTTTGTTGATGGAGTTTGTGGATGAATGCCATGCCTCTAGGAATTCCCTGGCTGTTCTCTGTCTGGCTTGCCCTATGATAGTAGTGTTGTCCCAGTCGAATTCATGTTGCTTGTTGTCTGTGTGTGTGGCTACTAAGGATAGCTGGTCGTGTCGTTTCGTGGCTAGTTGGTGTTCATGGATGCGGATCGTTAGCTGTCTTCCTGTTTGTCCTATATAGTGTTTAGTGTGGTACTCAGTGTAGTTCCAGTAGTGACCACTGTTCCCACTGGACCCTCTGAGCTAAAGAACTACTGGCCGATTTGATTGATTAACAACTCTCTGAAGTGTACCCTCCTGTCCAGAAAGGACTAAAGTCCATCCTTTGTCCAGTTAGCTGCAGGAAAAGTGTCAGGAGTGAGCGTGTATTCTCACCAACATTTCCGGTGCCATTTGAAATTATCCACCTTTGTAAATGTTTTAAACATTCTCTCCACCCCTTTTCCTTTAGACATTATTTTCTAGTCTTATATTAGGATAATTAAAACTACCACGTTATCTGTTTTTCTAGCATTTTTCTTTCATTGTAAATAGTTAAAAAACTAATGCGGTGAAATTTTCTGTATTGGGTGGAACAAAGATTTTACAATTTCTGCTCTTCTTCAAGATTGCTCATTTATTTATGTTAGAGAGCAATTTTAGGCACGATAACCTAAGCATATGCTGAATTTGGATGGTGTATTCTGTTACCAGGTAGTCTAGTGAAGCTACAGATAATGGGCAAGGGTTTATGAAATGGCCAAAAGATGAAATCCTAATTCTTTGCAACCAATAACTGGAAGAATTTCTGACTCATTCAACACTGCATGTTAAATGGGAGATTTGACAAAAAGACAACAGATAGCTTACGAGCTGTGATGAAGAGTTCAAGTCGGAGGTATTCAGCATACATGCAACTTTAAATGTTGTTGCCATGGTAAATCATGTGCACCAGCATTAAAGAAGGTGAAGGATGTATTGCTAGGGTACAAAAAGATTGATAGTGGGGTAAGGAAGAGCAATCTTTGCCAGAGTTACTCTAACCATAATGGAATCGGTAAGATATTTGAAGATAGGCTGTTTAAGGAGAGAAGAATATATAAATTTTTTAAAATTGTTAAAATCATAGAAGTTTAAATATGCCTGACCAGCAAAATTAAAGTATGTATAAGAGCAGCTTATTTGTATGATTCAATTATTTTTGTGCTACCTTCATCTTTTATGCATATCTTGTTGATATATTAATAAAATTACATTGAGCTGTTTGTTAAGGAAAAGCTAAATATTCGCTGCCTTTTACCTGTTCTTGCAAGATGGGGAATGTATGTGTATAAGGTTATTTGTTGTTGCTGCTGTGGTCTGATTTATTTGTACCACTTCACATTTACAGGAAAAGAGGGTGGTCAGTGAGAAACGGACATTTGGACCAACAAGCAGTCTTAGAGGGAGTGAAGCAGATGCAGGTCAAAGATTTTCTGTAGGAAGAGGACAAAGACTTCGTAAATTTGTTGTGGAGGAAAGCAAAGCAAAGGTAGGAATTAACTAATGCTATTTTTTTGGACCCCTTTATTAAAAGAAAACTCTCGCACTCCAAATTGACCAGTGTACCCAATCTGAGGAAAAAGGCTCTCAGTATCCACCCTATATAACCCTCTGATTATCTTTTCTGTCTCAATTAAGTCACCTTCTTCTCTGCAATTAAAAAAGACTCAAATCCCTCAGCCTTTCTTCATAAGATGTTCCCTCCATACCAGGCAACATCCTAGTTAATGGGATGGGAACCGAAATTGTATTTTGAGTATGCAGGAGGTTGAGAGCAGTGAGGTTAGAATTAAGGTTTCAAGGTTGCAAGAAGGCACCAGCAAGCAGAACATTGGTTTGAAGTGTGTCTACTTCAATGCCAGGAGAATCGGGGTTTAAGGTGGGTGAATTGCAGCATAGGTTGGTACCTGGGATTTCGATGTTGTGGTCATTTCAGAGACATGGGTAAAGCAGGGACACGAATGGTTATTGCAGATTCTGCGATTTAGATGTTTCAGTAAGAACAGAGAAAATGATAAGGGGTGGAGGTGTGACATTGATAATCAAGGACAGTATTACAGTTGCAGAAAGGGCGTTTAAGGACTCGTCCATTGAGATAGTATGGGCTGGGATTAGAAACAGGAAAGGAACTTTCTATAGGCATCCAAATAGTTCCAGTGATGTAGAGGCTAGGGTAGCAAAGATGATCCTTGATAGGAGCGAGACTGGAGGATAGCAAATGTTGAAAAGGTGACATATATCCTTCATCACTATCCACAACTCTACCAACCTTAGTGTCATCCGCCTAAATTTACTAACCCTACCTTGTGCACCCCCATCCAGGTAATTTATAAAAATGACAAACAGAAATGGCCCCAAACCTTGCAGTACATCACTAGTAACTGAACTCCAAAATAAACATTTCCCATCAAACACCACCCTCTGTCTTCTTTCAGCTAGCCAATTTCTGATCCAAACCGCTAAATCACCCTCAATCCCATGCCTCTGTATTTTGTTCAATAGCCTACCGTAGGGAGGAGAAAGTGAGGTCTGCAGATGCTGGAGATCAAAGTTGAAACTTTATTGCTGGAACAGCACAGCAGGTCAGGCAGCATCCAGGGAACAGGAGATTCGACGTTTCGGGCACAGGCCCTTCTTCAGGAAACCGTAGGGAACCTTATCAAACGCCTTACCAAAATTCACATACACCACATCAATGGCTTTACCCTCATCCACCTGTTTGGTCACCTTCTCAAAGAACTCAATAAGGTTTGTGAGGCATGGCCTATCCTTCCCTAATCAACTTATTCATTTCTAGATTATTATAAGTCCTATCTCTTATAAGCTTTTCCAACACTTTTCCCACAACCAAAGTAAGGCTCACTGGTCTATAATTTCCAGGGTTGTCTTTACTCCCCTTCCTGAACAAGGGAACAACTTTGCTATCCTCCAGTCTTTTGGCACAGTGACGACATAAAGACCAAGGTCCAAGACACTACAATCTCCTCCCTGGCTTCCCAGAGAATCCTAAGATAAATCCCATTTGGCTAACACCACCTCCTTGTGAACCTCAATCCCATCTCATCTAGTAACCTGTATCTCAGTATTCCCCTCGACCACATTGTCTTTTTCCAGTGTTAATACCGACGAAAAATATTCATTTAACACCTCCTCATCTCCTCTGAGTCCACCCACAACTTCCTACTTCTATCCTTGATTGGCCCTAATCTTACTTTCGACATTCTTGTATTCCTGATATACCTATAGAAAGCCTTAGGGTTTTTCTTGATCTTATCCGCCAATAACTTCTCATGAACCTTCCTTACTCTTCTTAGTCTCTCTTTAGATCTTTCCTGGCTGGTTTGTCACTCTCAAGCACCCAACTGAGTCTTCATGTCTCATCCTAACGTCAGCCACCTTCTTCCTCTTGACAAGACATTCAACTCCCTTAGTAAAGCACGGCTCCCTTACTCGACCACTTCCTCCCTGCCTGACAGGTGCATACTTATCAAAGACAGACAGTAGCTGGTCATTGAATAAGGTCCACATTTCAATTGTGCCCAGCCTATGCAGTTTCCTTCCCCATCGTATGCATCCTTAATCTTACCTCATTGCATAATAATTGCCTTTCCCCCTGTTATAACTCTTGCCCTGTGGTTTATACCTGTCTCTTTCCATCATTAAAGTAAACATAACTGAATTGTGGTCACTATCACCAAAGTGCTCACTTACCTCCAAATTAAGACCAGTCCAGGTACATTATCTAGTACCAAATCCAATGTGGCCACACCCCTTGTTGGCCTGTCTCCATACTGTGTGAGGAAACCCTCCTGCACACATTGGACAAAAACTGACCCATCTAAAGTACTCAAACTATAGTGTTTCCAGTCAATATTTGGAAAGTTAAAGTCCTCCATATCAACTACCCTGTTACTCTTGCTCCTATCCAGAATCAACTTTGCAATCCTTTCCTCTATGTCTCTAGAACTATTCGGAGGCCTGTAGTAAACTCCCAACAAGGTGACCTCTCCTTTCCTGTTTCTAACCTCTGCCCATACTACCTCACTAGACAAGTCCTCAAACATCCTTTCTCCAACCGTAATACTGTCCTTGAGTAACAATGTCACACCTCCCCCTCTTTCACCATCTTCTGTGTTCTGTGTTACTGAAACATTTAAATCCTGGAACCTGCAACAACCATTCCTGTCCCTGCTCTATCTATGCCTCTGAAATGACCACAACACCGAAATCCCAGGTACCAACCCAAGTTCATCCACCTTATTTCGGATGCTCCTGGCACTGACGTAGACACACTTCAAATCACCTTCCTGCTTGCCAGTGCACTCTTGTGATCGTGAAACTATATTTCTTAACTCACTACTCTCGATCTCCTGGACACTGGAATGACTAATTCGGGTTCCCATCTCCCTGCTGGATTAGTTTAAACCCTCCCGAAGAGCACTCCCGGGATATTGGTACCCCTCTGCTTCAGGTGTAAACCATCCTGTTTGTAGAGGTCCCACCTACCCTAGAAAGAGCCCCAATTATCCAGGTATCCGAAACCCTCCCTCCTGTATCACCCCTGTAACCTTGTGTTCAACCCTTCTCTCTCCCTATTCTTCCCCTCACTAGCATGTGGCATGGGTAACAAACCAGAGGTAATAACTCTGTTTGTCCTAGCTCTTAGCTTCCACCCTAGCTCCCTGAATTTCTGCTTATGTCATTAGTGCCTACGTGGACCACGACTTGGGGTTGCTTCCCCTCCCCTTCAAGGATCCCAAAAACACAGTCTGATATATCACGAGCCCTGGCACCTGAGAGGCAACACACCAACTGTGAGTCTCGCTCATTCCCACAGAACCTCCTATCTGTCCCCCTAACTATGGAGTCCCCAATGACTAATGCTCTGCTCCTCTTCCCCCTTCCCTCCTGAGCAACAGGACAGACTCTGTGCCAGAGACCTGTGCCCCATTGCTTATACCTGGTAAGTAGTTCCCCCCAACAGCATCCAAAATGGCATACTTGCTGAGGGGAATGGCCACAGGGGATCCCTGCACTGTCTGCCTGTTCCCTTTCCGTCCCCTGACAGTAACCCATCTGCCTCTTTCTTACACCTGAAGTGTGACTACCTCCTTGTAACTCCTGTCATTAACCCCCTCCGCCTCCCGAATGACCTGAAATTCATCCAGGTCCAGCTTCAGTTCCAGTTCTACAAGGTACCTAATAGGAGGCTCTTTCAGAAGACTAAGATGCATGGGATCCATGGTGACTTGGGTGCATGGATTCAGAATTGGCTTGCCCATAGATAGCAGCGAGTACTGGTGGAGGTGTGCTTTTCTGGCTGCAAGTCCGTGACTAGTGGTGTTCCACAGGGATCGGTATGTTGACCTCTCTTGTTTGTGATCTATGTAAATGATTTTGATGAAAATGTAGAAGGGTGGGTCAGTAAATTTGCAGACAAGACACATCTGTGGAGTTGTGGATAGTGTAAAAGCTTGTCAAAGGATACGGCGGGGTATAGATCAGCTGCAGATACAGGTGGAGAAATAGTAGATGGTCTTTAATCTGGGCACATGTGAGGTACTGCACTTTGGAAGATCACTTGTCAAAAGCATACAGTTAATGGCAGTACCCTGAGCAGCATTGAATTACAGCGGGATCTGGGGGTCTAAGTCCATAGAGGCCACATAAGTGGCCACATAATTAGCTAGAGTGGTAAAGAAGGCATATGGCATGCTTGCCTTTATTGGTCAGGGAACTGAATACAAGAGTGAGGGTGTTGTAGCTTTATAAGACGTTGGTTAGGCCACACTTAGAGTGCTCCATTCAGCTCTGGACACCACATTACAGGAAGGGTGTGAAGGTTTTGGAGAGGCGCAGAAGAGATTTACCAGGATACTGCCAGGATTAGAGAGTATGAGCTATATGGACAGGCTCGTAAACCCGGGTTGTTTTCTCTAGAGTGGCTGAGGCTGATGGGAGACTTGGTAGAAGGCTTGATAGAATGAACAACTGGAATCAGCAACTGGAAGAAGCAGGAACGGAACCAAATAAATTCCAGAAGATACAGTACAGCAACGCTTCACAGGAGGCTCCAAAGCACTGAAGATGTTACCTAGACAGGGAATGAAATGTCTGCAAATCAACTTCCCAGCTCAGCGACCATACCCAGAATTACAACAACTGGCACCCGAGCTACAAATGTTTATGCAAACCTTGAGAAGGCTATAAAATTATGAGATGTATAGATAGGATGGATGGTCGGAATATTTTTCCCAGAGTTGAAATATCTTATACTAAGGGGCATGTATTTAAGATGAGAAGGGGAAAGTTCAAAGAAGATGTGAGGGGCAAGTTGTTTTTACACAGTATGGTAGGAGTCTGGAACATGATGCTGGGGTGCAGACAGGGGTAGTAGGCAGACATGAAAGAGGCATTTAAGGGACTTTTACATAAGCACATGAATATGCAAGAAATGGAGGCATATGGACCAAGAGCAGGCAGAAGGGATTAGTTTAATTTGGCATCATGTTCATGTAGGGTTCTCTCAATTTCTCTGTCCCCCGACCCATTCCAACCTCATCTTTTCATACCTGGATCATTATCTACTCCTTTGTCTGTCCAACTGTTTTTTAGATTAGATTAGATTGCATACAATGTGGAAACAGGTCCTTCAGCCCAACAAGTCCACACCAATCCTCCAAAGAGTAACACACAACCGGTTTTCTCTGACTATGGGCTATATCCCCACCTACCATTTACTCCTTCAAACACTCTCTCTCTCCCCCACCCCCACCCAATGTGTCTTCTGGGTATAAACCAACACTTTACCATCAGTTATGATGAAGGGTCACTTGACTCGAAAAGTTAATTCTGATTTCTCTCCACAGATGCTGCCAAGCCTGCTGAGCTTTTCCAGCAATTTCTGCGTTTTTTTTTCCTGATTTACAGCATCAATAGTTCTTTCTATTTTTATTCAACAGTAATATGAGCCTGGTATCTGTGTCTGAAACACCAAGCACAAAAAAACTGGTCTGACTGCATTTGATTATTGTGAGCAGTTTTCGGCCCTTTC
This sequence comes from Chiloscyllium plagiosum, assembly GCF_037043375.1. Taxonomy (NCBI): domain Eukaryota; kingdom Metazoa; phylum Chordata; class Chondrichthyes; order Orectolobiformes; family Hemiscylliidae; genus Chiloscyllium; species Chiloscyllium plagiosum. The sequence continues at coordinate 101,460,660 of NW_028270146.1, read as the reverse complement.
TATAAGAAAGGAAGTGCTGGCTTTAGAGGAGGTTCAGCGGAGGTTTACAGCAATGATCCCAGGGTTGAAGGCTTGCAGTCTGAGGAGCAGTTGAGGAGTCTGGGTCTGTACTCAGTGGAGTTTAGAAGGATGAGGAGGGATCGGATTGAAACTTATAGAATACTGAGAGGAGTGTAAAGATGTTTCCATTAGTAGGAGAGACTATGACGCTAGTGCACAACCTCCAAGGGAAGAGGCAACCCTTTAGAACTGAGACGAGGGGGAATGTCTTCAGCCAAAGGGTACTTAGTCTGTAGAACTCATTGCCACAAAGAGCTGTGGAGGCCAAGTCATTGAATGTATTTAAGACAGCGATAGATAGGTTCTTGATTAGTAAGAGGATCAAGGGTTATGGGAAAGAGGCAGAAGAATGGGGTTGAGAAACTTTCAACTATGGTTGAATGGCAGAGTAGACTCAATAGACTGAATGGCCTAATTCTGCTCTTACATCTTATAGTCTATGGTCTAATGGAACACATTAGCCATAATCAAATAGCAGAGCAAACTCAGTGGGCTGAATGGCCCATGGCCTCCTCCTATGGTCTTATAGTCTAAGGCAAGACAAGACTATGCAAGGCAGGGATGCTGTGAGCATCCATGGAGGCATCCATGAGTAAATGCTATGAGAGTGAGCAAAGATGCAGCCTTATCCAATCCTTAAGCTGGGTGTGTCCCCCTGAATGAAGAGGTACAATGGTAGCTATCACCCCAAGATCCAGCATTTAAATGCATAAGCATCCTGTAAGTGAGCTACAGGTATGCCATGTAGGTTCTTAGAGGGTGATACATATCAGGTGATAATATCTGTGGACTTAGGTATGCGTACTGAGTCTGAGCTGAGATGTTGGTGTCCAGTTCCCTATCACTAGGTGGGTTGGCTCATTGACAATTCGTCACTTCCTGGTTTAAAAAAAAACTCACCATGCCGCTGTGGAAAGCATTAAAAAATGGTGTGAATTGCTCTCAATGTTGAGATGGGTCCAACTGCATTTGTTGTCCAATTATGCCATACATCCAGGCATAGCCCACGTCACTCAGCCTTCTGTAGGTTTCTACATTTGTTTTTGTTGTTTCAGTGAACGATTGTGCAATGGAGGGGTTATAAAATACATTGTTTAATATTGTTAGATGGGTTTATAGAATGGTTTTGGAGTGACTGCTGTCAAATATGGTTAAAGAAAGAAACTGTGAAACCCACTGCTAGTCTTGTAACAGTCTGTTTATTGGTCTTTAACTATGAAAAATAAAATTTATAATTATTAGTTTTTCTGACATACTTCATTGTTAAGAGGATTCTGAAGTCTTGGGGATGTATTTCTATCACTCATTATTCTGAAACTGAAGGTGATTTACTCCAAAAGAATTTGAAGTTAACTTATCTTTGTTAAAGTCTCAGATTGAAATTGGAGCTTCTCTGTACTGTTAATAAATGAGATTAGAATAGGTTCTGACAAAGTGTATTGTCTCATAATTAGAGAAATTTAGTATCTTGATGTAACATGCATAATCTAAAAAAAGAAAATTATTTTTTATTTACCAAATTATATATTTATCCCAGTTTATTGTTGTGGTTCTGTTCGCCGAGCTGGTAATTTGTATTGCAGACGTTTCGTCCCCTGTCTAGGTGACATCCTCAGTGCTTGGGAGCCTCCTGTGAAGCACTTCTGTGATCTTTCCTCCGGCATTTGTAGTAGTTTGAATCTACCGCTTCCGGTTGTCAGTTCCAGCTGTCCTCTGCAGTGGCTGGTATATTGGGTCCAGGTCGATGTGCTTGTTGACTGAATCAGTGGATGAGTGCCATGCATCTAGGCCTTCGCACAAAATTTGAATCCCAGTTTATTAATTATTTAGAATCATAGCTGTGTGTTTGGTTAACTTGAATTCTGTTCAATCCTTGAGGTAATTGAATTCCTCAATAAATAGCTATTTTACTTGTTATGTACTGTCTTACCGAAGCATTTTTTACCTTTTGGCTCCCTTCATTTTCCCAAGAGGTCAATGACATTATCTCAGAGTCCATCAAACACTCTGTGTTGCAGGCAAACCACTTAGATTAAGCAAAATGCTATAGAAGCTATGGATCTGAAGTGCAGACATTTCTGGAACTAGTCAGCAGGTTGGAACATCAGCTATAGAGAGAGAAATAATTGGGTTTTAGTACTATAGTCAACAACAAATTATTGATTTCTTTTGATACAGTTTTTTCAGAATCATAGTAAATGGATAGGATTAGAGGCTTGGGTACACATTGGCAGAGATTGGGTATTGGTAGAGATTGTTGATATATGGGTGATTTGGGTTGAGGGAACAAGCCTATTGCAGCAATGGAAGGGATAAGCCACTTGAAGTTGAATTACCTGTTTTGAGAATTTGAGTAAGAATGTTCAACTTCTTTCAACAGTGCATTGGTGATGTTGGGGTAAAACTGAAAAATGTGTTGCTGGAAAAGCGCAGCAGGTCAGGCAGCATCCAAGGAGCCGGAGAATCGACGTTTCAGGCATAAGCCCTTCTTCAAGATGTTGGGGCAAGACTTGTAACACTTCAGTCCATGCCTACTTCTTTTCATTGCATCCTGAACATCTTTCTGGAGAGCCTCATGCTCATTCCAGATATAGGACTTTTCTCCTTTCCACTTTTTTCACCAACAACTCTAATTCATTGTCCCAGCTCTAGTTCACCATTGCTACTGAGTTATCTGACTGCTCATTTGACATCCAGTACTGAGTGAGCAAACATTTATTCGAATTAAATGCTGGGAGACAGAAATCATTGTTTTCATTCCAGCTCTAAATTCCAATGTCTACCAACCAACTCCATCCCTCTCTAGGCAACGGTCTGTGATTAAGCCGGTCTGTGACCCTAAGATGAGCTTCCAACCTCATATTTGTGCTATTTCTAAGATCGCTAGCTTCCAGTTCTGTTGTTTAATTTAACCCCATGTTTTGTCTCGGGCTGCTGAAAGCCTCCTTCGTGCGTTTGTTATTACTGGATGTGACTATTCCAGTTCACTCCTGATTGATCTCCCACATACTATTCTCTGTAAACTTGAGCCCATTCAAAATAATGCTGCTCGTGTTTTAACTCGTAGCAAGTCATTTCTCCTAATGTCCCTGTGTCCGCCAACTCTGGATCAAGCAAAGTCTTGATTTTAAATTCCAATTTTTATCTTTAAATCACAATAGAGTGTCATTCCTACCTATCTCTGTAATCTTCTCTAACCTCATAATCTCTGTCTACGTTCCTCTAATTCTGGCTTCTTGCACATTCCCAATTATTCTTGCTCTATCATTTCAATTGCCTAGGCCTCAAACTCTAGAATTCCCTCCCTAACTCTCTCTGTGCCTCTGTACCCCACCTTGCTTCCTTGTTACATGTCTGTTTCATCAAGCTTTTGATCATTGGATCTAATAACACCCCGTGACTCAGTATCATCATTTGCTTGACAAACCTCATGGGGGTTCTGTATGATGTTAATGGTACTAGAACCTTGTCATAAAACTATGGTGCATTTTCTCATGTTTAACCATTCCTTAATGTCTGAGTAGGTTTAGTCTTCAAATGACTCCCACTCCTTGCTACCTCAGTGCACCTTTAAGGAAGTGCAGCTTGCCTTTAAATAGTATTGGCTACACCCAACATGCCATGACTCAATGGGATGATGCTTTGAAGGTCAAGCTCCACAATTCAGAATTGTCACCAGAATTCACCACTTCGCCTGATTTCCAGGCCCAGGTTGGTAGAGAGCACAGGTCAGGTTTTTGTACTTAAGAAGAATTACTATTTATTTCAAGATTGAGAGATTTGGTGTTGGAGTGGGGTGTACAAAGCTAAAAATCACACAACACCAAGTTACAGGTTTAATTGGAAGCACTAGCTTTCAGAGTGCTGCTCCTTCACCACCTGATGGTGTTATTTATTTCAAATAATTAGACTCAAGCTACAAGTAAACAGATGGCACATAGCAGTACAAATTACAACTCCAATCCCTTGATAAATGCAAAACACACAAATGTGCAGACAAGGAAATCATTATGGGAACTGGGAGGCAGTTTGGTTCTTATTCACAGGTTGTTGAGATGGTCCTTATACTGGTCAGAATGTTGCGTTTTAGTTATCTTTCTCTGGATGCTTCCACTGGTTTGCAAGAGATAGAAGACTAGAAGACTGGTTATTCTGGTTATTCCATAGGAGGTATTTGACTTATCAATAAAGTCTCAGCTTATGTTAACTGCAGGAAAGATAAATTGGTTTTCTTCAGGTTTAACATACGTTTTGAACACAGAGACAGCTCCTGAACTGGTGGAGATCAAAACACTTCTCTCTATATCTTGTTCTGAGTGCCATGCTGTTCAGTTACTTGAGAACCAATTGCATGGTTCTTGGCAGCCAAAAGACTTTCATCATCAATAACTGGTCATTTGTCCCAGGATCAATCAACTTCTTGTTGCCACCTAGTTGCATCTGTATACAACCCCTCGACTTCACTTCTGCGATCAAAACTTCAGTTATTGATTGTTCAAACAGTTGTTTACAAGACTTGAGGCATGTGATCAGTGAAGTGCTATGTGAGCAGATGTCAGGACACACAGCAATAATTTAAAACACTCCTTTTCTTCATTTCAGCACACAAATTGTAAAAAGCACAAAATAAAACATAGAACAAGGAAAGGCTGGTAGGTATAGGGAATGCTGGATGACTAAAGAAATTGAGGGTTTGGTTAAGAAAAAGAAGGAAGCACCTGTAGGGTATAGACAGGCTGGATCGAGTGAATCCTTAGAAGAATATAAAGGCAGTAGGAGTATACTTAAGAGAGAAATCAGGAGGACAAAAAGGAAACGTGAGATAGCTTTGGCAAATAGTGCTAAGGAGAATCCAAAAGGTTTTTACAAATACATTAAGGATAAAAGGGTAACTAGGGAGAGAATAAGGCCCCTCAAAGATCAACAAGGCGGCCTTTGTGTGGAAATGGGGGAGATACTAAACAACTATTTTGCATCAGTGTTTACTGTGGAAAAGGATATGGAAGGTATAAAATGTCGGAAAATAAATGGTGACACCTTGCAAAATGTCCATATTACAGAGGAGGAAGTGCTGGATGTCTTGAAACGCATAAAGGTAGATAAATCCCAGGACCTGATCAGGTGTACCCTAGAACTCTGTGGGAACTAGAAAAGTGATTGCTGGGCCTCTTGTATTATCGATAGTCACAGGTTAGGTGCCAGAAGACTGGAGGTTGGCAAACGTGGTGCCACTGTTTAAGGGTGATAAGGACAAGCCAGGGAACTATAGACCAGTGAGCCTGACTTTGGTGGTGGGCAAGTTGTTGGAGGGAATCCTGAGGAACAGGATGTACATGTATTTAGAAAGGCAAGGTCTGATTAGGGATAGTCAACATGGCTTTGTGCGTGGGAAATCATGTCTCACCAACTTGATTGAGTTTTTTGAAGAAGTAACAAAGGATTGATGAGGGCAGAGTGGTAGATGTGATCTATATGGACTTCAGTTAGGCGTTCGACAAGGTTCCCCATGGGAGACTGGTTATCAAGGTTAGATCTCATGGAATACAAGAAGAGCTAGTCATTTGAATACAGAACTGGCTCAAAGATAGAAGACTGAGGGTGATGGTGGAGGGTTGTTTTTTAGACTGGAGGCCTGTGATCAGTGAAGTGCTACAAGGATCGGTGCTGGGTCCACTACTTTTTGTCATTTCCATAAATGATTTGGATGTGAGCAGAAGAGGTACGGTTAGTAAGTTTGCAGATGACACCAAAATTGGAGGTGTAGGGTGAGATGGGGAAAGATATAAAAGAGACCTCAGGGACAACCTTTTCACACAGAGGGTGGTACGTGTATGGAATGAGCTGCCCGAGGAAGTGATGGAGGCTGGTACAATTGAAACTTTTAAAAGGCATTTGGATGGGTATATGAATAGGAAGGGTTTGGAGGGATATGGGCTCGGTGCTGGCAGGTGGGACTAGATTGGGTTGGGCTATCTGGTCGGCATGGACGGGTTGGACCGAAGGGTCTGTTTCAATGCTGTACATCTCTATGACTCGATAACCATACAGCACAGCACAATACAGGCCATTCGGCCCTCGATGTTGCGCTGACCCATGAAAGCGATCTGAAGCCCATCTAACATTCAATTCCCGCCTCAGGCGACTGACTGTGTGGAGTTTGCACGTTCTACCCGTGTCTGCGTGGGTTTCCTCCCACAGTCCAAAGATGTGCAGGGTCAGGTGAATTGGCCATACTAAATTGCCCGTAGTGTTAGGTAAGGGGTAAATGTAGGGGTATGGGGTGGGTTTCGCTTCGGCGGGTCGGTGTGGTCTTGATGGGCCGAAGGGCCTGTTTCCACACTGTAATCTAATCTCATCTAAATCTAACCTACACAATTCCATTATCATCCACATATTTATCCCATGACCATTTAAGAGTCCTTAAAGTTGGCGAGTCTACTACTGTTGTAGGCAGGGCATTCCACGCTTTTACTACTCTCCCAGAAAAGAACCTACATCTGACATCTGTCCTTTATCTATCACCCTTCAGTTTGAAGCTATGTCCCCTTGTGCTAGCCATCACCATCCGAGGAAAAAGGCCTCTACCCTATCTAATCCTCTGATCACCTTGTTTGCCTCAATTAAGTCACCTCTTAATCTTCTTCTCTTTAACGAAAACAGCCTCAAGTGCCTCAGTCTTTCCTCATAAGACTTTACCTCCATACCAGGCAACATCCTAGTAAATCTCCTCTGAACCCTTTCCAATACTTCCATATCCTTCCGATAATGCTGCGACCAGAACTGTACGTAATACTCCGAGTACAGCTGCACCAGAGTTTGGTACAGCTGCAGCATAACCTCATGGCTCCAATATTCAATCCCTCTACCAATAAAAGCTAGCACACCATGCACCTTTTTAACCCTATCAACCTGGGTGGCAACATTCAGGGATCTATGCATTCGAATGCCGAGATCATTCTGCTCATCCTCACTGCCAAGAATCTTACCATTAGCCTAGCACTCCTGTTACTCCTTCCGAAGTGAATCACCTCACACTTTTCCGCATTAAACTCCATTTGCCACCTCTCAGCCCGCTTTGTAGCTTATCTTTGTCCCTCTTTAACCAGCAACATCCTTCCACACTGCCCACAACTCCACCAACTTTTAGTGTCATTCGCGATTTTACTAACTCCTCTTTCTACACCTTCATCCGGGTCATTTCAGCATTGGCCCCAAACAGATCCTTGTGGGACACCACTAGTAACTGAACTCCAGGATGAACATTTCCCATCAGTCCTCTGTCTTCTTTCAGCTAGCCAATTTCTGATCCAAACCCCTAAATCACCCTCAATCCCATGTCTCTGTACTTGTGCAACAGCCTTATCAAATGCTTTACTGAAATCCATATACACCACATCGACAGCTTTACCCTCATCCACCTGTTTGGTCACTTTCTCAAAGAACTCAATAAGGTTTGTGAGGCATGACCTATCTCAAAACCACTTTGACTATCCCTAATCAAATTATTCCTTTCTAGATGATTATAAATTCTCTTATAATCCTTTCCAACACTTTACCCTCAACCAATGTAAGGCTCACTGGTCTATATTTACCAGGGTTGTCTCTACTCCCCTTCTTGAAAAGGGGACAACATTTGCTATCCTCCAGACTTCTGGCACTATTTCTGTTGACGAAAGCAACAATCTTTACAGATATTAGACCTGTGCTCACGGGCAGTCGATAAATCTTCTGACATGATAGCCGCCTTGTACCAGTTATGAGTCAAGAGAACCTTCTCAACATTGTTGGTTGGAAAGGGACCATGACAACCAATTTGCTTTTCAAATTCCTTGCAGCGTATTCACTTCTGTGATGTGTGTACAACATATTACAGTTTTTCATCATTTAAAATATATTCCGCTTTCCTACTAATGCACATAACTTTGTATTTTTCCACATTACTTTCCATGTGCCACGTTTTCATGCGTTTAACCTGCCAACATCCCAGTCAAATCTCTTTGTAACCCTCCCTGATGATTGTAAATAGCTGACATCCAAGCACTGATCTTTTCAGTAACCTGCTAGTCCTTTCAGTACCCTCAGAGGAAGGTATTGGCATTGTGATATTGTCACTGGGCTAGTAAACCAGAGCTCCAGGTTAATGTTCTGAGGAACAAAAGCAGAAATTGTTGGAGAAACCCAGCAGGTATGGCAGCATCTATGGGAAGAAATAAGAGTTAACATTTTGAATCTGATGATTAGAACAGAGCCACCAGAAAAAAGTGGTATTTATGGGGAAGATGGGTTGTTTTTTGAGGGGAAAGGGTTGGGGTTCGTGGAGATGGAGCCTGGAGAGAGAGAGAGAAAAAGAGAGAGATGCAACCTGAAACTCAGGGACATTTTTGCACACAGGACACAGGTGTTCTGCAAAACGGTCATGCAGACTGCATTTTGTCTCCCCACTGTAGAGAAGACAAGATTGTGAACAGCTAAGACAGTAGACTAGATTGAGCGAAGTGCAGGTAAATCACTGCTTCACCTGGAAGGTGTGTCCTGAGCCTTGAATGGTGAGGAGAGAGGAAGTAAACAGATAGGTGTTACACCTTCTATGGGAAGGTGCCATGGGGGTGTTGGGAGTAGAGGAGGACATCCTGATCCACTCCTAGAAGGAATGGCCCTTCAGGAATGCTGACAGGGGAGGGCAGTAGAAGATGTATCTAGTAAGTGAGGACCGGGGGACCCAATTGTTGTGGGATGGAAAGAGAAGGAGTCAGGGCATAAGTATGGGAGATGAGTTGGACACTGTTGAGGGCCCTGTCAGCCAAGATACTGGGGAGTCCTCGGTTGAGGGAAAGACGAGTGTTTCTGAGACCCTCTGTGGAGGTTGGCAATATTATGTTTTGGAGAAGTGATTCAATTCCCACCATGAGAGATGGTGAAATTTGTATTCGATAAAAATCTGAAATAAATAGCGAGCCTGGTGGTGACCAAGACCCATTTACTGAACTAATGTCCTTTAGGGAAATAAATCTGTCATCCTTACCTGGTCTGGTCTACATGTGACTCCAAAAACAAAGTTATGAGATTCAGACTGTAATTTTGTGATCATACTTCAGAATATTTCGCAACTAATATTCTACTTTAATTTCAAAGATTTCCTTCATAGATAACCAAACCTTTGAAATCTTCTGTAGGATTCTGGGTAATCCAAGATACAGGATGGGAAAAAGTTTTGGCTGGAACAGGCTGCTCCTTTATTGAGGTATTTTAGGTGTTGGAGGTGATTTCCTTGAATTCCATGAGCAGCAATTAGTATTCTATATGCTGTTGCAATTGTTTTGGAACTTTGAAAAAAAAAGTCAAAACAACAGCACTGTTAAAAGGGCGAAAGACAGACAAAGACAACAAGCACATGGTCTGTAAGGGAGAGAGGGAAAGAAACCCACACTACTAACTGACACAGCAGTGAGTCTGCGCAGTTACAGCCTTTGCTGTTTGAATTCATGTATCGCTGGACATCAGAGTGTGTCTAGGAAAACTTAACAAACAGCAAAATTCACAACTGATCTTGGAAGAGCCTGCTTGGGAGAGGTTACAGCACAGAAACAGATAAGAGAATAGTTTTAAGTAGAGCCTTGCTGTAAATCTACAATAGTGAGTAGAGTGGGTTCTTTCTTGATTATATGTTTTTATTGGGATCTGTCTCTTGATTAAATTATAAAAGTATATGCCATAAGTATTAAGTTAGCCTGGAGCAGTGTGTTGTAGAGCAGTAAGACAGTGCTATTTTCTGGGTCTGTAACTTGGAGGAAGCCTAATAGCCTATAGTAGAGTGATATGCTCCTCTTGTCGGATGTGAGAGTTTAGGGAGAGTTTACGGGTTACTGAGGATTATATCTGCAATAAATGTTGGTTGCGAATCCTGTCAGATCGAATGGATCGGTTGAAGCGACAGTTAGAGGCAATGAAGAATTTACAAGAGCTGGGGGTGTGATGGATGGCAGTTATAGGAAGGGACAAAAGCCGCAGATACAGTCATGATTAACTCCAAGAAAGGTAGGTGGTTGTACAAGAGTGTTCTGTGGCTATCCCCATTTCAAAAAAAAAATATGCTGCTTTGGAAAATGTAGGGATGATGGACTTTCAGGGGAATGTAGCACGAACAATCAAGTTTCTGGTATCAACGCTGGCTATACTGTAATGAGGGGTACATCGGGTTCTAAGCGATTGATTGTGTTAAAGGACTCACTAGTCAGGGGCCGTTTTGGCCAGCAGCAAAAAAATCAGAATGGAGTGTTGCCTGGAATGAGGATCAAGGATGCCTCACAGAGGGTGCTAAATGTTCTCAAAGGTAAGAGGGACCAGCAGAAGGTCACTGTTACATTGGAATCAACGACATAGGAAGGGAAAAGGATGAAATTCTGAATGGAGATTACAGGGAGTTCGGCAGGAATTTAAAAAGGAGGTCATAGAGTTATAGAGATGTACAGCACGGAAGCAGACCCTTTGGTCCAACCAGATATCCCAACCCAATCTAGTCCAACCTGCCAGCACCGGCCCATATCCCTCCAAACCCTTCCTGTTCATATACCCATCCAAATGCCTCTTAAATGTTGCAATTATACTAGCCTCCACCACTTACTCTGGCAGCTCATTCTATGTACGTACCAGCCTCTGTATGAAAAAGTTGCCCCTTAGGGCTCTTTTATATCTTTCCCCCTCTCACCCTAAATATATGCCCTCTAGTTAGTAATATCTGGATTACTCCCAGTGCTATGAGCTAGTGAGGGTAGGAATAGGAGGATCGAGCAGATTAATGTGTGGCTGAAGAGCTGTTATATGGGAAGAACATTCACATCTTTGGATCATTGGAATTTCTTAGAGTCATAGAGATGTACAGCATGGAAACAGACCCTTCGGTCCAACCCGTCCATTCTGACCAGATATCCCAACCCAATCTAGTCCCACCTGCCCGCACCCGGCCCATATCCCTCCAAACCCTTCCTATTCATATACCCATCCAAATACCTCTTAAATGTTGCAATTGTACCAGCCTCCACCACATCCTCTGGCAGCTCATTCCATACACGTACCACCCTCTGCATGAAAACATTGCCCCTTAGGTCTCTTTTATATCTTTCCCCTCTCACCCTAAACCTATGTCCTCTAGTTCTGGACTTCCTGACCCCAGGGAAAGGACTTTGTCTACTTATCCTATCCATGCCCCTCAATTTTGTAAGCCTCTATAAGGTCACCCCTCAGCCTCTGACGCTCCAGGGAAAACAGCCCCAACCTGTGCAGCCTCTCCCTGTAGCTCAGATCCTCCAACCCTGGCAACATCCTTGTAAATCTTTTCTGAATCCTTTCAAGTTAGGAAGGAGACCAGAAATGCACGCAATATTCCAACAGTGGCTTAACCAATGTCCTGTACAGCTGCAACATTACCTCCCAATCCCTGTACTCAATACTTTGACCAATAAAGGAAAGCATACCAAACACCTTCTTCACTATCCTATCTACCTGCGACTCCACTTTCAAGGAGCTATGAACCTGCACTCCAAGGTCTTCTTGTTCAGCAACACTCCCTAGGACCTTACCATTAAGTGTATAAGTCCTGCTAAGAATTGCTTTCCCAAAATGCAGCACCTCACATTTATCTGAATTAAAGTCCACCTGCCACTTCTCAGCCCATTGGCCCATCTGGTCCAGATCCCATTGTAATCTGAGGTAACCCCCTTCGCTGTCCACTACACCTCCAATTTTGGTGCCATCTGCAAACTTACTAACTATGCCTGTTATGCTCGCATCCCAATCATTTACGTAAATGACAAAAAGTAGAGGGTCTACCACCGATCCTTGTGGCACTCCATTGGTTACAGACCTCCAGTCTGAAAAACAATCCTCCACCACCACATTCTGTCTTCTACCTTTGAGCCAGTTCTGTATCCAAATGGCTCGTTCTCCCTGTATTCCATGAGATCTAACCTTGCTAATCAGTCTCCCATGGGGAACCTAGTCGAACACCTTACTGAAGTCCATTAGGATCATATCTACTGCTCTGCCCTCATTAATCTTCTTTGTTACTTCAAAAAACTCAATCAAGTTTGTGAGACATGATTTCCCATGCACAAAGCCATGTTGACTATCCCGAATCAGTCCTTGCCTTTCCAAATACATGTACACCCTGTCCCTCAGGATTCCTTCCAACAACTTGCCCACCATCAAGGTGAGGCTCAACGGTCTATAGTTCCCTGGCTTGTCCTTACCACCTTTCTTAAACAGTGGCACCACGTTTGCCATCCTCCAGTCTTCCGGCACCTCACCTGTGACTATCGATGATACAAATATCTCAGCAAGAGGCCCAGCAGTCACTTGTCTAGCTTCCCACAGAGTTCGAGGGTACACCTGATCAGGTCCTGGGGACTTATCCACCTTTACCTGTTTCAAGACATCCAGCACTTCCTCCTCTGTAATCTGGACATTTTGCAAGATGTCACCATCTACTTCCCTACAGTCTATATCTTCCATATCCTTTTCCACAGTAAATACTGATGCAAAATATTCATTTAGTATTTCCCCCATTTTCTGTGGCTCCACACAAAGGCCGCTTTGCTGATCTTTGAGGGGCCCTATTCTCTCCCTAGTTACCCTTTTGTCCTAAATATATTTGTGAAAACCCTTTGGATTCTCCTTAATTCTATTTGCCAAAGCTGTTTCATGTCCCCATTTTGCCCTCCTGATTTCCCTCTTAAGTATACTCCTACTTTCTTTATACTCTTCTAAGGATTCACTCGAACTGTCCTGTCTATACCTGACATATGCTTCCTTCTTTTTCTTAACCAAATCCTCAATTTCTTTAAGGAAGGCTCCGGAGGGAGGTCTGTTGCTGGAGGCTTCGGATTTGTTGTAGGTACTGGTTGTCCTGGTTGGGTCCAAGTTTTGTTGGTCGGAACGTAGTCCGGAGTCCGTGCGGGATAAGTCGGTTCCGTAGGCAGGTGCTCAGGAAGGAGATGTGGCTGTGGTAGCGAGTCTGTTTGAGAATGTGGCTGAAGAGCTTCTGTGCAGAGGAGATGACCTGGGGGGTGCAGTGAGAGAGGGACTCACTGAAATCTTTGTAGAGGGAGGAAGAGAGCTTCTTCAAGGAAGGTGTTTCTATTTCTATCTCAGGCGTTCCTCCCTCCCCTTCCTCGACCTTTCTATTTCTATCTCAGGCGTTCCTCCCTCTCCTTCCTCGACCTTTCTATTTCTATCTCAGGCGTTCCTCCCTCCCCTTCCTCGACCTTTCTATTTCTATCTCAGGCGTTCCTCCCTCCCCTTCCTCGACCTTTCTATTTCTATCTCAGGCGTTCCTCCCTCCCCTTCCTCGACCTTTCTATTTCTATCTCAGGCGTTCCTCCCTCCCCTTCCTCGACCTTTCTATTTCTATCTCAGGCGACCGAATCAACACGGACATCTACTACAAACCGACCGACTCCCACAGCTACCTGGACTACACCACCTCCCATCCTGCCCCCTGTAAAAACGCCATCGCATTCTCCCAATTCCTTCGACTCCGCCGCATCTGCTCCCAGGAGGACCAATTCCAAAAACGCACAACCCAGATGGCCTCCTTCTTCAAGGACCGCAATTTCCCCCCCGACGTGGTCGACGATGCCCTCCACCGCATCTCTTCCACTTTCCGCTCCTCCGCCCTTGAACCCCGCCCCTCCAACCGCCACCAGGATAGAACCCCACTGGTCCTCACCTACCACCCCACCAATCTCCATGTACAGCGCACCATCCGCCGTCATTTCCGCTACCTCCAAACGGACCCCACCACCAAGGATATATTTCCCTCCCCTCCCCTATCAGCATTCCGTAAAGACCACTCCCTCCGTGACTCCCTCGTCAGATCCACACCCCCCACCAACCCAACCTCCACTCCCGGCACCTTCCCCTGCAACCGCAGGAGGTGCAAGACTTGCGCCCACACCTCCCCCCTCACCTCCCTCCAAGGCCCCAAAGGAAACTTCCATATCCGCCACAGATTCACCTGCACCTCCACACATATCATCTATTGCATCCTCTGCAGCCGATGTGGCCTCCTCTATATTGGGGAGACAGGCCGGCTACTTGCGGAGCGTTTCAGAGAACACCTCTGGGACACCCGGACCAACCAACCCAACCACCCTGTAGCTCAACATTTCAATTCCCCCTCCCACTCCACCAAGGATATGCAGGTCTTTGGACTCCTCCATCGTCAGACCACAACAAAACGACGGTTGGAGGAAGAACGCCTCATCTTCCGGCTAGGAACCCTCCAACCACAAGGGATGAACTCGGATTTCACCAGTTTCCTCATTTCCCCTCCCCCCACCCTGTCTCAGTCAAATCCATCAAATTCAGCACCGCCTTCCTAACCTGAGATCTTCTTCCCGACCTCTCCTCCCCCACCCCAGTCTGACCTATCACCCTCACCTTGACCTCTTTTCACCTATCACATTTCCGACGCCCCTCCCCCAAGTCCCTCCTCCCTACCTTTTATCCTAGCCTGCTGGACAAACTTTCCCCATTCCTGAAGAAGGGCTTATGCCCGAAACGTCGATTCTCCTGTTCCCTGGATGCTGCCTGACCTGCTGCGCTTTTCCAGCAACACATTTCCACCTCAATTTCTTTAGTCATCCAGCATTCCCTATACCTACCAGCCTTCCCTTTTACCGTGACAGGAATATACTTTTCTGGATTCTTGTTATCTCATTTCTGAAAGCTTCCCATTTTCCAGCCGTCCCTTTACATGCGAACATCTGCATCCAATCAGCTTTCGAAAGTTCTTGCCTAATACCGTCAAAATTGGCCTTTCTCCAATTTAGAACTTCAACTTTTAGATCTGGTCTATTCTTTTCCATCACTATTTTGGTCGCTGGCCCCAAGGTGCCCCCCCACTGACACCTCAGTCACCTGCCCTGCCTTATTTTCCAAGAGTAGGTCACGTTTTGCACCTTCTCTAGTAGATACATCCACATACTGAATCAGAAAATTGTCTTGTACACACTTAAGAAATTCCTCTTCATCTATACCTTTAAGACTATGGCAGTCCCAGTCAATGTTTGGAACCACCCATAACCACCCTATTTTTCTTACAGAAAGCTGAGATCTCTTTACAAGTTTGTTTCTCAATTTCCTTCTGACTATTGGGGGGTCTATAATACAATCCCAATAAGGTGATCACCCCTTTCTTATTTCTCAGTTCCACCCAAATAACTTCCCTGGATGTATATCCGGGAATATCCTCCCTCAGCACAGCTGTAATGCCATCCCCTATCAAAAATGCCACTCCCCCTCCTCTTTTGCCTCCTTTTCTATCATTCCTGTAGCATTTGTATCCTGGAACATTAAGCTGCCAATCCTGCCCATCCCTGAGCCATGTTTCCGTAATTGCTATGATATCCCAGTCCCATGTTCCTAACCATGCCCTGAGTTCATCTGTCTTCCTGTTGCCTCACAGTGCCAGGGACCAGGGTTCAATTCCCACCTTGGGCAACTGTCTGTGTGGAGTTTGCACATTCTCCCTGTGTTTGCGAGGGTTTCCTCCTACAGTCCAAAGATGTGCAGGTTGGGTGAATTGGCCATGCTAAATTGCCTGTCATGTGCATTAGTCAGGGGTAAATGTAGGGGAATGGGAAGGCGTAGGTTGCTCTTCGGAGGGTCGGTGTGGACTTGTTGGGTTGAAGGGCGTGTTTTCACACTGTAGGGAATCTAATCTAACCTAATCTAGAAAAGTCCACACCGACCCTCCGAAGGGCAACCCACCCAGACCCATTTGTTTCTGACTAATGAACCTTACACTATGGGCAATTTAGTTGGGCCAATCCATCTGACCTGCACATTTTTGGACTGTGGGAGGAAACCAGAGCACCGGAGGAAACCCACGCAGACACACGGAGAATGTGCAAACTCCACACAGACAGTCGCCCAAGGCTGGAGTCGGACCCGGGTCCCTGGCACTGTGAGGCTGCAGTGCTAATCACTGAGCTACTGTGCCACCCACAGTGGGTGGGCTGGGGCTGTTTTCCCTGGAGCGTCGAAGGCTGAGGGGTGACCTCATAGATGTTTATAAAATCTTGAGGGGCATGGATAGGATAAATAGACAAAGTATTTTCCCTGGGGTGGGAGAGTGTAGAACTAGAGGGCGAGAGGGGAAAGACATAAAAAGGACCTAAGGGGCAGCTTTTTCATAGGGTGGTGCATGTATGGAATGAGCTGCCAGAGGAAGTGGTGGAGGCTAGTACAATTGCAACATTTAAAAGGCATCAGGATGGGTATATGAATAGGAAGGGTTTAGAGAGATATGGGCCAAGTGGTGGCAAATGGGACTAGATTGGGTTGGGACATCTGGTCGGCATGGACGATTTGGACCGAAGGGTCTGCTTCCGTGCTGTAAATCTCTATAGCTCTATACTTGCTTTTTCCCTTGTGTAGCATATTTGAGAGGAGGAAATAATTCTCATCATTGCTAACAGAGAAATAATGGAAAATTTCTTGTTGATCAGTTATGAAGAGTTTGGGTGGCACAGTGGCTCACTGGTTAGCACTGCTGCCTCGCAGAGCCAGAGACCTGAGTTCATTTCCAGCCTTGGGTGATGTGTGAATTTGGTGTGATCTCCCAGTATTTGCATGGGTTTCTGTTGAGTACTCTGGTTTCAACCCACAGTGCAAAGATGTGCAGGTTAAGTGGATTGGCCATGCTAAATAGCTCCCTATTGTGCAGGCAAGATGGGTTACTGAAGTAAATGTGGGGTTATGGGGATAGGGTGGGATGCTGTTTGGAGGATCATTGCAAGTTTGATGGGCCTAAAGACCTCTATCTGTATTGTAAGGGTACTATCATTCTATTCTATGCATTGTTCCATTATTTAATTTTTTTAAAACAGTGGACTTCAATCTAGCAGTGGCAGACATTGAAGTTGTAAATTTTAGGAGATTAGGAATTATAATGTGCCGCAAAAATCAGTTCCTCACAACAGAATTTGATTGGAATTCTGAATAGCAGAATAGCAAATAAATTGTAAAAGGAAAAACATGTTTAGTTAACTTATTGAAGTCCTTTGAGGAAGGAACCAAAAATATGGGTAAAGTAAATGAGATATATGTGCAGTAGTTAGATTTTTGGAATGCATTTAACTACGAGCCACATCAAAAGTTATAATCAGGAGTGTGGTGCTGGAAAAGCACAGCAGGTCAGGCAACATCCTAGGAGCAAGAGAATCGACATTTCAGGCATAAGCCCTTTATCAGGAATGAGACTTGTCAGCCGGGGGGCTGAGAGATAAATGGGGGTGGGGGGAGGTGTTGGGTTGGGTTGGGGTTAGGGTTGGGGGGAAGGTAGCTGAGAATGCAATAGGTAGATGAAGGTGGGGGAGAAAGTGATAGGTCGGAGAGGAAGGTCGAGTAGATAGATGGAAAAGATGATGGACAGGTCAGGAGGGCAGTGCTGAGTTGGAAGCTTGGGATTGGGATAATGTTGAGGGGGGTGGAAATGAGGAAACTGGTGAAATCCACACTGATCCTGTTTGGTTGCAGGGTCCAAGGCGCAATATGAGGCATTCTTCCTCCAGGCATCAGGTGATAAGTGTATGGAGGAGGCCCAGGGCCTGCATGTCCTTGGCGAAGTGGGGGGGAGAGTTGAAGTGTTCAGCCACGGGCATTGGGATTGGTTGGTGCGGGTGACCCAGTGGTGTCCTGTCTCCCCGATGTAGAGGAGACCACATCGGGTGCAGTGCATACAGTAGATGACATTGGTGGAGGTACAGGTAAATTTCTGTTAGATGAGGAAGGACGGAGGTGACAGGGGAATGGTGTGGGTGCAGGTTTTACCTTTCTTGCGATGGCAGGGGAAGTTATCCTGCCAAATCAGAGCTTGTGTTGTCAAAAGTAAGATAACAGCACACATACAGGATTGCTTGGTTAGCAAGGAACAGTAATAATAAAATGGGACATCATCTGGTTGGAAAGATGTAATAAATGGAGTGCCATAGGAATCAATGTTGCACTCTCAGCTATTTATAATTTATATTAACAACCTAGGTGAATGGACTGGATGTACGGTGCTAAATTTACTGATGATACAAAAATAGGAAGGAGAATAAACTGTGAAGAGGACGTAAAGAATCTGCAAAAGGTTATTTGTTTATAAGGTGTGAGTGGGCAAAACAGATCGATCAATGGAATATAATGTGTGTAAAAGTTAACTTGTCCACTTTGGCAGGATGAATACAAAATCAATATGTTATTTAAATGGAGAGACTCTACAGAACTCTGAGATACCTCAGAGATATGGGTTTCAAAAAGAACAACCTCGGTTATCCGGACATCAATTATCCGAATTTCAGATTATCCAAGCAAGTTCTCAAGGTCCCGTAAAAACATTACATCAAAGAGGTGTTACTGACACTGGTGTGATGATCGCAGTTTTTGTTTACAATGATTAAAAGTGAATTTGAATGACTGAAATGTTGCCAGAACAGTCCTGGACATCGATGGGAGCCCAGGCACCATCTGCAAATGACTGACCTCTCTCTCTCGCTCTCTCTCCAAATGAAGACAGACAAAATGATAATCAGTTTTTCAAAATAACAATCCTAGCTCACAAGAACACTAAACATTAACTGTTATCTTTCGTTATCAGTGTTTTATTTTTAATTATTCCTGAAAAACTATGTCTGGGTCATTGAAAGACAAGTGTGTTTCTCAATTGTCATTTCTAACCCAGGGCAGGGGAAGCTGTGTTAAAGATATGTTTTCAAAACACGCACACACTTTGCAGCAGTCACCTAATGTAGCAACTGGTAGACGTGAAAACTGTTCATACCACCTCGACACATGCCTCTGAGCAGCTAACTAATGGAAAAAAAAACACCAGAGACTGGAATTCCCTCGCTCGGTTTGCACTTTTCACATTCTCGACAGCACCTTTGAAGTCTCCAGATCTGAAAGGAGGCAAGTTTACAAAAGTGCTTTTTTTTTTAAGATAACACAGTGGCTCTGTCTAACCAGGAGGTCACAGCAAGCAGTAGGGGCTTTCTTGGGCCGGAGACAACTCCCCCAGAGTTATACACAGGGTGTACCCTACCATACAAACCCCCCTTCCTCAGATAACCTCTCCAACATTGTCCTTGTTCTGTCCTGTCCAGAGCAGAGTGGGAATTTGTCAAAAGGTTGCAGTAAAAAGTTGGATGTGTGCACATGTGTGCGCGCGCAATTTTGAGACTCACCCCCCCCCCCCCCCGTCTTACTGTTGGTGTCCAGTCCAGCTGCCATCTCCATTCCATTACATCATTTTGTTCTGGAGTCCCATTACGGAGAAAGGATAAGAGGCACCTGCCACATCACTCCATCCACTGGCTGGAAACGTGGATAGTTGAAAGCAAATGGCATGGGGAGCACTTTACTGACCGACTGTGCTGCTGCCTAGTCTCCTGAACGGGGAGCAGACTCACTAAGCGCCACTCGGCCAATCCTGTTGAAGTGAAGCAGCAGCAGAGAGAGGCTTCAGCATCAGCAATGCGGCAGGTCCCTTACACACACACACACACACACACACATATGTGTGTGTCTGCTGAAAAACACATCCTGAGACTCCCTGCCCATCTTGTTTGGATAATCGAGGTTCTGTTCACGTATCACCAAAGTGTGCAGATACAGAAAATGATTAGGAAGATAATTGGAATGTAATTTATGATAAGCAGAACGGAAGGTGAAAATAGGAATGTTTTGCTGCAGTTTTATAAGAAGTTGGCAAGACCAAGTCTGGAGTATTGTGTACTGATAGCGAACTAGCA
Source organism: Chiloscyllium plagiosum (assembly GCF_037043375.1). Taxonomy (NCBI): domain Eukaryota; kingdom Metazoa; phylum Chordata; class Chondrichthyes; order Orectolobiformes; family Hemiscylliidae; genus Chiloscyllium; species Chiloscyllium plagiosum. Next base: position 101,440,804 of record NW_028270146.1, on the reverse strand, counting down.
AACAAAATTATTCAGTTGGTGATTGCATCCACTCTCGTGGAAGATATCCTTAAAGATTTGTTAACAAACCCATTATTTTTAATGTCAAAGAGCTATATCAAGTCATAGAGATGTACAGCATGGAAACAGACCCTTCGGTCCAACCTGTCCATGCCAACCAGATATCCCAAACCAATATAGTCCCACCTGCCAGCACCCGGCCTATATCCCTCCAAATCCTTCCTATTCATATACCCATCCAAATGTCTGTTAAGTGCTGCGATTGTACCAGCCTCCACCACTTCCTCTGGCAGCCATGCACGTACCACCCTCTGTGTGATGTCACAAACAGGACTGACTGACAATGTCACTGATGACTGTGGAAATCAATGGCAAAGTCACTGTTATAAGCAAATCATAGATTCACTTATTGTAAAACGTTCAGCTTTCTTTTGGAAAGGAAATGTCCCTTGCTTTTAAGAGAACTCATCTTTAAGGATTCCGTGTGGATTTTATACAATGTTGTCACCTTGCGTACTTTGTCTATTTTGTATCTGCAAGCTGTACACACATGATCAATTTGCCTGTAGTGTCTGTTTCATGATTTGTCATGTGGACTACTATTTGGGTGACTTGTAACCTTGTAGTGGTAGGTTGAGTCAATGTAAAAGGTTGGGGGAGGACGTTGCTGTGATTGCTGAGGGAACTAAATGAAGGTATTTAATAATGGTTTCTAATGAACCTAATCACGATTATTATTATGCACTTCTGAATGGGTGGGTCTTCAGCCCAGGTCTCCTGGCTCAGAAGTAGAGACACTACCACTGCCACAAGATGAATTTGCATCAAAATGACCAAAGTGCCCAATCTAAAAATTGATTCCAAATTGAATGTTATATTCCTAAACAAGGACCATTCCTCTACAGAAGGAATTATTACCATAGATAATTACAAAGCTGAGAACATTTCTTTTTGTTCATATAATAAATGTTATGTTTGCTTTTTTAAGCTGCTAGGAAGTTGAAGATGGCTACTTAAGTGGGCTTCACAGTTGTTTATACAAAATTAATTTTACATTTGCTATTTGCCGAATCAGGATTAGCTGCCTTCAAAAATATTACTGTCCTCTGCACATTTGCTCCTTATTACTGAATTATAATACATTGAGTCAATTAATGTTTATTCATTTATTACCTTTCAGTTATTCACTATTCACTAGGGTGGCATGGTGGCTCAGTGGTTAGCACTGCTGCCTCACAGAGCCAGGGATCCGGGTTCAATTCCCACCTCGGGCAACTGTCTGTGTGGAATTTGCACATTCTCCCCGTGTCTGGGTGGGTTTCCTCCCACAGTCCAAAGATGTGCAGGTTAGGTGAATTCGCCATGCTAAATTGCCCGTAGTGTTAGTCAAGGGTGAATGTAGGGGAATGGGTCTGGGTGGGTTGCTCTTCGGAGGGTCGGTGTGGACTTGTTGGGCCACACTGTAGGGAATCTAATCTAGGGAATCTAATCTAATCTATTCTTCATGTGCAGTTGTCTTAAAAAGACATTCTCACCGTGTCTGCGTGGGTTTCCTCCGGGTGCTCCGATTTCCTCCCACAGTCCAAAGATGTGCAGGTCAGGTGAATTGGCCATGCTAAATTGCCCGTAGTGTTAGGTAAGGGGTAAATGTAGGGGTATCGGTGCGTTGTGCTTCGGCGGGGCGGTGTGGACTTGTTGGGCCGAAGGGCCTGTTTCCACACTGTAAGTAATCTAATCTAATCTAAAACAAATGAGAAGTTCAGATAATATGACATAGACATGTTTAACATGTTTCATATGTGCAAAGATATTCATCATCCGTTGAATGCAGAGTGAAATTCCCATTCAAATATGAAAGTAAATCAACTCTGTAGAATTTCTGTCTAGATGCCTTCCTAAATGTTTTTTAGAAGGGTTGTAACCTGTTCCTTACCTTTTTTATTTCAGTTTATTCTCTGACTCACCATGTGCAAAATGAGGATAATCATCTGATACTAGTTTAAAAATCAAGCTGTTTTCAATAGGAGGCAAAATCTTTCTTTGTACTTTGGAAAATTAGGACTCATTACCTCTAAAAATGGGTAGAATTTGAAGAAATGTTAGCAAACCTGTCATAGGTCATTTGAATGTGCAAAACTGTGGTACATTGTTAGAGACATAAAACAGTGAGTGTCCATTTTAGAAAAGAGCACATTGTTTTTAACTAATCTACTTTTACAATAGCTCATCCGTGAGATGCTGCAAATGAACATTTTCTGGCCTTATAAAGTAATGTCAGCACTGCAGAATAAAGCAGCTGTGATGTGGATGCCTGCCATGTTCTGGAAAATAGCAGCTGATTTCCAAACACAAAATGCTCTTTTATACAACCATATTCTGCTCCAACTGCAATCACTCATCTGTATCGTACTGGTGAAAATGTTGAGGCATTTCACATTGAGTTTACATTTGAATTTGGCCTTAATATTGTAAATAGTCTGCAGAGAAGACATGTTCAAAAATTAAATGATTGTAAATAGGTAATTAATTCCCTTACCTATATTGACAAAATCAACACTCTTGTTTGTAGTACATTAAACAAATAATTTTCTCATTCAAGTCAGGAGTTGTAACATATATTGAGAAAACTACAGCAAGCATCAGCTTAGGGGCAACTTATTTGAATAATCTGGACAACACAGCTCCAGGTCCACTGGCTGAATCGGCACTCCTGTGTCTTCACTCTTGCCACCGTCCCTACTATTGGGTCATGGGTTTCTGTCAATCAGCTGTGTTGGCAGGCTACACTTGCCAGACATAAGACTTTTGAAACAAGCTCCCTACTCCAAATTCTGTCAGGGCAGCTGGTATCCAAAGGGACAGTCTTTCAAGGATGCCCTCAAAGCCTGTCATAGCCAAGACCACACAAACTGTAGAAGAAGCATCTGTGAAGGTGTCATTATGAGCATTTCCAGGTGGAGGTCAAGTTCAAACAGCAGAAGGAGCATGAGAAAAAGTAAACATCCCAACTACATGCCCTTTTACATACCATGTACATCAAGGTGTGTGGATCTGCACTGGACAGTTTAGTCACCTGAGGACCTACAACTTCAGAGTGTAAGAAAGTCATCCTCAGTCTTGAGAAACTACCTAAGGAAGAGAGAAGAGTGGAGCATGGGAAACAGGAGACACTCTAGCTGCTCATTGAAGAGGCACTTGGAGCAAATAACTGCAATATGATTGAGTTATAACCATATCTGTGAACACCTGGAATTGAAACCATGAAATCAGCAGTCAATTGGATATGAACATAGGAGGTATAGTTAGTTAGTTTGCAGATGACACCAAAGTTGGAGGTGTAGTGGGCAGTGAAGAAGATTACCTCAGAGTACAATGGGATCTTGATGGAGTTTAATTTAGCAGGTCAGGCAGCAACCGAGGAGCAGGAAAATCGACATTTAGGGCAAAAGCTCTTCACCAGGAATGAGGCTGGGAGCCTTGGGGGTGGAGAGATAAATGGGAGGTCGGTGGGGCTAGGGCAAAGGTAGCTGAGAGTGCAGTAGGTGGGTGGAGATTGCGGTAAAGGTGATAGATCGGAGGGGAGGGTGAAGCAGATAGGTGGCAAGGAAGATGGACAGATGGGATGGGTCGTGAAGATGGTGCTGAGCTGGAAGATTGGAACTGGAGTAAGGTGGGGTGAGGGAAAATGAGGAAACTAGTGAAATCCACACTGATGTCCTGGGGTTGGAGGGTCCCGAGGTGGAAGATGAGACGTTCTTCCTCCAGGCGTCGGGTGGTGAGGGAGTGGCGATGGAGGAGGCCCAGGACCTGCATGTCCTCGGCAATGTGGGAGGGGGTGTTGATTGGTGTGGGTGTCTCAGAGGTGTTCTTTGAAGCGCTCTGCGAATATGTTGCCAGGGTTGGAGGTTTTGAGCTATAGGGAGAGGCTGATGAACTGGCACTGTTTTCCCTGGAGCATCCACAGCTGAGGGATGACCTGACAGAGATTGAGAAAATGATGAGGTGCATGAATAGGGTGAATAGTGAAGGTCTTTTCCCCAGGGCAAGTGAGTCCAAAACTAGAAGGCATAGGTATAAGGTGCAAGGAGAAAGATTTACAAGGGATCTGAGGGGCAACTTTTTCACACACAGTGTGTATGGAATGAGCTGCCAGAAGAGGTGGTGGAGGCTGATACAGTTGCAACATTTAAAAGGCGTGGATGGGTATATGAATAGGAAATGTTTAGCGGGATATAGGCCAAATGCTAGCAAATGGGACAAGGTTAATTTAGGATTTCTGGTTAGTTGGACTTAAGGATCTGTTTCCATGCTGTACATTTCTTTAACTGTGACTGCCTGAAAAAAAATGGATTTGTAAATAGTTCATGATCCCTTTCAAACAAAGCTGTGTGGCAGATATTGGGGCAGGTGGTAGTGGTGTCCTTGCCCCTTCTTAAAGTTGTTCGAACTTGAGACAGGGTATTCATTAAAGTTTTGATCTCCAAAGTAGTAGCTCTGACATTAACTTAGCATTGCAAGCTGATGGACATGATCCACCTGCTGCCTGAACTACTGATAATGTTAGCTGTGCCTTCACAAATATGCTGATCCAGCATGATTCAGAGATGAAGGGTGTAAATATGTAGCAGATACCATTCTGGTCTCTGAGTACCCGTGCTGACCAAACAACAGTGCTACCAAGCCCAATTTCATCTCCACTCATGAAAGTTGATTCTTGTGTTCCCTTAAAAGTTCACGGCATTTTGTCTGCTACAAATCACAGCCCTTTCACTGTTTATGTAGTTGGACTGCTGTAGCCACAGCTATCATAATATGTTCAAAGTGATTGGAATAAAGAATGATGAATTAATCTTAAAATAGTCAATGAACTAATGCTTTGTTTCAATTTTATTCATGCTATTTATAGTTGGAGTTTTGCTCTTCACCTACTGCCAGAATCATTTGCTACATAACTGCCTGACAAACTAACCCAAATATGGATTTTAATTTTGTTCTTGAGCATTTAGAGAAGAGTTATGAAATATACAACTATTGCTTGTTTATACTGGAAGTTATTTGTCAAACTTAGTCAAACAAAGCTTACAGTTCATTTCAAAAGATTCTTAATCTGATATTTAAAAATTTTGAATCATTATCTTTACTCACGCTTAATTGATACAATGACTGAACCTTATCTCTTTCAAATTTATTTCATAACTGCTGAGAAGTTACCTTATTGAGGTTTGTAAACTCATGAGAAGTATGGATAGGGTGAATAGCCAAGATCTTTTTCCCAAGTTCGGTGAATCCAAAACTAGAGTTTAAGGTGAGAGGAGAAAGATTTAAAAAGGACCTGAGGAGTAACTTCTTCATACACTCGGTAGTGTAGTGTATGGAATGAGCTGCTAGAGGAAATGGTGGAGGCTGGTACAATTACAAGGTTTAAAAGGCATTTGGATGAGTACATGAATAGAGGAATATAGGCTAAATGCTGCATGTTGTGACTATATTAATTTGGGGTATGTAGTTGGCATGGGCTTGTTGGACCGAAAGGTCTGTTTCTGTGCTATAAAATTCTATGATTCTATAACAGCTGGAATTATTATCATCCAAAAAATAACATGGCTTAGAAACCTCTTCATAATTTAATTTTTAATCAAATGGAAATAAAATGGAAAAACTCTTAAATTGATTTACCATAATTTACCATTTACCATCTTCTCTGTTCTTACTGAAGCATCTACATCCCGGAATCTGCAACAGCCATTCCTGTCCCTGCTCTACCCATGTCTCTGAAATGGCCACAACACCAAAATCCCAAGTAACAACCTATGCTGCAAGTTCACCCACCTTATTCCGGATGCTCCTGGCATTGAAGGACACACATTTCAAATCAACATCCTTGTGCTGGGCCCTCTTGCAACCTTGTAAATCTATCCCTGACCTCACTACCCTCAACCTCCTGTACACTGGAACTACAATTCAGGTTCCCATCCCTCTGCTGCATTAGTTTAAACACCGCCGAAGAGCATTAGCAAATTTCCCCCCAAGGATATTGGTAACTCACTGGTTCAGGTGAAGACCATCCAATTTGTAGAGGTCCCACCTTCCCCAGCCAGAGCTCAAATTATCCAAGAGCCCAAAATCTACCCTCCTGCAACATCCCTGCAGCCACATGTTCAGCTCACTCTCTTCCTGTTCCTTGCTTCACTAGCACGTGGCACAGGCAACAAACCAGAGATAACAACTCTGTTCTAGCTGTAAGCTTCCATCCTATTTCCTTGAATTTCTTCCTTAGATCCCCACCTTTCATCCTACTAACGTCATTGCTGCCTATGTGGAGCACTATTTGGGGCTGCTCCCCCTCCCTCTCAAGGATCCTAAAAACACGAACAGAGACATCACGAACCTTGGCACCTGGGAGGCACCACACCAATCGTGAATCTCTCTTATTCCCACAAAACTTCCTATCTGTCCCCCTAACTATGGAGTCCCCAACGACTAAAGCTCTGCTCCTCTTCCCCTCTTTGGTTGATGTGGATGAGAAGGTGGAGGAGAGAGCTGAAGAGATAAAATGGGGAATCTATTAAAATATGTTTTCCAAAGACTAGACTGAGCAGTTTTAGTTTACGCCGTACAGGAAAACTGTTGAGGACTGGATGTGCAGCAACGGTATGTGATGTGATTTCGCAACAGTAACAATGTAATACCAGCACCATCACCATCCCTGGATGTGCTGTGTCTCGATGACAGGACAGACAGTTGGTACACTGGTATACGGTTGGGATGCAGTTGCTTACAGAGCCCTCAATATTAACACCAGACACCATGGTGTCTCATGGTCTAACTTCAAACATAGGCAAGGAAACCTGCTTATTACCACATACTGTCTGCCCACTACCAAGCATGGGTTTGCAACATCACTGCTAAGCAAGCTGGTGAAGTTTTCACCAGCCTTCACTTTAAGTAAACCTTCCATTGTGTTGTGTGGTACTACCACTGTGCTAAAAATAGAGAACTCTCTTCCATTTAGACCTGGTGTGCATCTGGTGGTGAGGAAACCAACAAGGGAGGAAAACATACTTGACCTCATATTTACCAACCTGCCTGCCAGGGATGCACCTTTATTGGTAAGAGTGACCACTGCACAGTCCTTGTGGAGATGAGATCCCAGCCTTCATTTTAAGTAAACCTTCCATTGTGTTGTGTGGTACTACAACTGTGCTAAAAATAGAGAACTCTCTTCCATTTAGAAAGGCAACCACAAGTGCTGTGAGCCATTAGCAACAGAATTAGATATAACTTCAATCCATAACCTGATGCCCTGGCATATCTTCCACTCCACCAAGCCAGGGAATCAACCCTGGTTCAATGAAAAGTGAAGGAAGTCATGCCAGCAATGGGATCATGTTTACCTAAAATGAGGTGTTAACCTGGTGAAGATACCAAACAAGATTACTTTTGAGTCAAACAGCATAAGCAGCAAATGATAGAGTGAAAAATTACACAAACAATGGATCAGATCTAAACTCTTCATTCCTGTCACGTCCAGTTGTGAATGTTGGTGGATAATTAAACAACTCACTGGAGGAGGACGTTCCACAAATATCCCCATCCTCAATAATGGAAGAGCCCAGAACATCGGTGCAGAAGATAAGGCTGAAGCCATTTCAACAGTCTACAGCCAGAAGTGCTGAATGGATGATTCCGTAAACAAACAAGTTAAGGATCTGCTGATGACCGACTGGAAAACAATTGATGATTGTTGGAAAAGCCGATCTACTTCACTGATGTCCTTCTGGTCTGACCTACATGTGACTCCAGACCCACAGCAATATGGTTGACACTCAACTGCACTATGAAATGCCTAACAAGCAGTTAGGCTTGTCAATTGCCTTGAAATCTTGACGGAGAAATGAAATTAGGCGGACCATTTGGCACTGACATAGGCACCAGAAGAAACAGCTCCATTGACCCTGCAAAGTTGTTCTTACTGGAGGGTAGTGCCAAAATGGGAAAAGGTGCCTGACATGTTGTATTGACAGAATCATACCTTGCAGACAATGTCCCAGGCAACACCACCACCACCATCCCTGGATATGTCCTGCCCGACCAGCACGACAGATCCAGCAGAGGTGGTGGCACTTAGTGTACAGTTGGGAGGGAGTTGCCTTGCCAATGCTCAACATTGACTGCAGACCCCATGAAATCTCATGGCATCGGTTTGAATATGGGCAAGGAAACTTCTGATTACCATGTACCCTCAGCTGATGTATCAGACCTCCTCCATCTTGAACAATACTTGGATGAAGCAGTGAGGTTAGCAACAGTACAAATGTACTCTTGGTGCGGGATTTCTATGTCCACGACCAAAAGTAGCTCAGCAGTAGCACTACTGATCAAGGTGGTCAAGTCCTAAATTACACAGCTATTAGATTGAGTCTGCAGCCTGTGGAGATGGAACCATCGAGAGGGAAAACTTCATTTGCCCCGTCCTTACCAATCTGCCAGCTGCAGATGCATCTATTCATGACAGTATCGGTAAGGAGAAAGTGAGGACTGCAGATGCTGGAGATGGGTTGCTGGAAAAGCACAGCAGGTCAGGCAGCATCCAAGGAGCAGGAGAATCGACATTTCGGGCATGAGCCCTTCTTCAGGAATGAGGAGAGTGTGCCAAGCAGGCTAAGATAAAAGGTAGGGAGGAGGGACTTGGGGGAGGGGCGTTGGAAATGCGATAGGTGGAAGGAGATGAAGGTGAGGATGTAGGCCGGAGTGGGGGTGGGCATGGAGAGGTCAGGAAGAAGATTGCAGGTTAGGAAGGTGGTGCTAATTTCGAGGGTTGGGACTGAGACAAGGTGGGGGGAGGGGAAATGAGGAAACTGGAGAAATCTGAGTTCATCCCTTGTGGTTGGAGGGTTTCTAAGCGGAAGATGAGGCGCTCTTCCTTCAGCCATCATGTTCTATGGTCTGGCGATGGAGGAGTCCAAGGACCTGCATGTCCTTGGTGGAATGGGAGGGGAAGTTGAAGTGTTGAGCCACGGGGTGGTTGGGTTGATTGTCCAGGTGTCCCAGAGGTGTTCTCTGAAACGTTGCGCAAGTAGGCAGCCTGTCTCCCCAATATAGAGGAGGCCACATCGGGTGCAGCGAATGCAATAGATGATGTGTGTGGAGGTGCAGGTGAATTTGTGGCGGATATGGGAGGATCCCTTGGGGCCTTGGAGGGAAGTAAGGGGGGAAGTGTGGGCGCAAGTTTTTCATTTCTTGCGGTTGCAGGGGAATGTGCCGGGAGTGGAGGTTGGGTTGGTGGGGGGTGTGGACCTGACACACGCATTTATGAAAGGGAAGTAATGTTTGAAAATACTGCCAGAAGTTTTTTGAGGTTGTTACTTGTAGTGTAGATAAAGGAGGACCATTGGACATGCTGTATTCGGATTTCCAAAAGACTTTCAGTAAAGCCCTACAGAAGAAGTTAGTAACAAAGTTGGAGTGAAAGGGATTTTGGAAAAACACTGTGAGGAAAAACGTTTTCACGCAGACAGTGGTAGAATTCTAGAACTTACTGCCTCTAGGAGTGGTGGAAGCAGAAACTCTCATAATATTTAAGAAGTATTTAGATATACATTGGCAATGCCATGGCATACACAAGGCTATGGACCAAGTACTGGAAAATGGGATTAGAATAGTTATGTGATTGTTGTTGACCAGCACGGTTGCAATGGACCAAAGGGCCTTTTTCTATGCTGTAGACCTCTATGGCTGTATGGTTCTGGGTAAAAAGAATCGTCTGTATCACTAATTACTAATTAGGGAAGAAAAAACTGCCATCTTCGTCTTATCTGGTCTAAATGCTTAATTAAATGGTTGCAATCTTGGATTAATACTTTTTGGCAATGGCATGGGAGAAGGTTATCCAAGGGCGTTGGGACATCCTCAAGTTACAAAGGTGCTGTTTTATGATTTTTTTATTTTGCAGCTGAAGAGAATTTTCTCCCACTATTCTTCTCATTGTGTAAGTTACTAATCTTCCATATGATGGCTTATTCATAAAGTGAAATAGTCGGTAAATAATGCAGAAATCTTTGCGTCATGCAGAACTATGTTGGGAGGGGTAGGTCATGTGAACCCTTGAAATGTGGAAATTGAATTAGCAGCAGCGAAAAAAAATCACAAAATTAACCTTATGAGTAAGAAGGGGAGGAAAAATTGGCCCTTGTAGAGTATTATTAAATTTGATTGATGTGTTGAATTCAGTGAGTTGCTTGTGAGTGGCAACTGCTTTTTGGAAAGCCTGAACTGAGTGTTTGGAACCATAGGGGGTGCACGTGATCTTTGTATTGCTCAGCATTTCCTCCTGATGTTAAGTTCATCTGTGAGTAATGCATCCTTTGTATAATTGAGGGAGGGTTGCATTATTGAAAAAGAAAAGAAAGTTGCTAGCATTTAGAGCTTTGATTTAAATACACTGTTAGAGTTAATCTGCGCTTGGATCAGTGATGAATGAGGGTTTTGTTTGAAAATATTTAGTCGTGAACTTAATGATTTTGTTGACATGGTGGCAGTGTGATAATGGGTTCAGGGCTCCTAGATTTGGAATGAAAGACCAGCATGTATTCCTGCTTCAGATTATAACTGAGTCTATATTCTGAAATGTGCTATTGATGTCACATCAAATCCAGACCGTACGTACATGTCCAGTGTTCACTGTGAATAATAGCTATGTTGACAAATGCTGACTGCCCTTGGAATTATGCCCCAATGAATTAAAAGTTCCAGGCATACAAGGCTGGAATTTCATACTGTTGTGAGGATTATGCTGCTGTGCTTTTGGTGTATTTGTCAAATTTGTTAAATCTTTAAAATCTCTAACTTAATCTGGCACAGAGTCCAAAGGAAATACCGTAAAAGCAATCCGGGTGGCATTTGTGGACATAGAAACCGAATTAACATTTCAAGTCTTTGGCCTAAATTGTTACTTTGTTTAAGTGGTTATTGATGGGGTAAATTTCTGCAAGTTTAAACAGGCATTCACAAGCTGCCATGTTATGTGATTGATATGTTAGAGAAACATCAGTTTTGCTCATTGATTGCTGATCAAATTAAGTATCACTTTGTATCTTCTGAAAAGAACAAAAGAAAAGTGCAGCACAGATTTGGTTTTTATCCCACTATTCCCTTCCTATTCGTGTAATCATCCAGATGTCTCTTAAAAGTTGCCAACATGCCAGCTTTTACCACCTCTTTTGGCAGTGCATTCCAGGCACCTATCATCCTCTGCATGAAAAACTTCCCTCGCACCTTTCCCTTAAATTTTCCCCTTCTCACCTTGAACCTGTGCCCCTCGTAAGAGAAACTTTAACCCTGGGCAAAAGCCTTTGGCTATCCACCCTATCTGTGCCTCTCATAATTTTGTAGACCTCTATCAGATCTCCTCTCAGCTGCAGCCTTTCCAGTGAAAACAATCCCAGTCTTTTTAATCTTTCCTCACAGCCAATGCGCTTCGGACCAGGCAGCGTCTTACTGAACCTTCTCTGCACTCTCTCCAAAGCTTCCATATCCTTCTGGGAGTGTGGCAACCAAAACTGCGCACAGTTCTCCAAATGCGGCCTACTAAGGGTTTTATATAGTGCAACGTGATTTGCCAACTCTTGTACTCCATGCCATGGCCAATGAAGACAAGTATGTCATGTGCCTCCTTTAGCACCTTGGCCACCTGTATTACCACATTGGGGGAACTGTAACACTTGTATGTTAATATTCCTAAGGTGACGGTATAATTCACACCTAAATTTGACCCTCCAAAATGCATCACCTTGCCTTAGTCTGAATTAAACTCCAACTGCTATTTCTGTGCCCAAGTCACAAATCTATCCATATCCTATCCATAATCGTCAGCACTATCAGCAACTCCAGTCTTTGTGTTATCTACAAACTTACTAATCAGACCACCCACATTTTCCTCCAGATCATTTGGAAGACCTAAGACTGATCCATGAGGAACATTAGTAGTTACCAGTCTCTATTCTTTAAAACACCTTTCCACTGCTACTTTCTGTCTTCTATGCCCAAGCCAGTTTTGTATCCATCTAGCCAGCCCACTCCAAATCCCATGTGATTTTAGCTTTCGTACCAGTCTGCCATGTGGGATTTTATCAAAATGCCTTACTAAAGTCCATGTCAACTACATCCACAGCCGTTCCCTCTTCAATTATCATGATCGCCTCTTCAGAAAATTCAGTCAGGTTAGTGAGACATGACCTCCCCCATACAGAACCATACTACCTGTCACTGACTAGTTCATTTTCTTCCAAATGTGCATATATCAGTATTTTCTCCAATAGCTTCCCCATAACATATGATGGGTTTACCAGCCAGAATTACCTGGATTATCCCTGCTTTCTTTCTTAAACAAACAAACAACATTGGCTTATCTCCAGTCCTCTGGAACCTTGCCTGTGGTCAAAGACGATGTGAAAGTATCTGCTAGTGCCCCAAGTATTTCTTCCCTTTCCTCTCACAGTAACCTAGGACAGATGCCATCTGGCCCTGAGGCCTTGTTGTCTTAATGCAATTTAGGATCCCCAGAACTTCCTCCTCCGATATATTGACATTCTCTAGAGTACTCTCACACTCGTCCCTGGCCTCAACATCAGGCATGTCCTTCTCTTTGGTGAATATTGATACAAAATACTCATTAAGGATTTCCCCCACTTCCTATTGTTATGAAGGTACAGATGTACTGTACCTTTAAGAGAGACAGGAAGTTAGCAAGCATGGAGTGTGCTGAACAATTTAAAAATGTAACATTTGGTTGAAACAAAGAGCTGGAGTTGCATTGCCATAGAACAAAAATAAATTCAAATTTGGCCAATCAGTTTAAATTATGTCCCAGATACCAAAGTTCAATTGAATTTGAATTTTACTGTTTGGGATGATGTCAAACCAATGAAATGATCCCATGTTTTGGGGTATAAAACTGGACATTTTGAACAATTGGGGGAGAACAGCAAAGAACAGCCAAGCAAGCACCAACATAAGGCCAGCCGGATAACTCTCTGAAAGGTCCATAAGAAAGTTGTGAAGCCAATCTAGAGAAAGTTCAACATCTGAAGATGACAACTGCATTTGAAAGTGATTTGCTGTAAATTTAAGAGGAAATCTATCGGACCAGTATTGTAGAGTGGGAGGTAAAAGATCGGTTTAAATGGAAGGAGTTGCAAATAGCTGTTGTTTTAATGTTATCTGTTGGACTTAAAGAATAAAATTGTTAATTTTTACTTTAAATAGTGACCTCTGGATGGTTCTTTGCCTCTCGAAATTTAACAGATTACAGCGGAGTTGAGCTTCTCTGTATTGGGTTTCACTTAACAGAGGGGCTTACCCCATGTTGTAACACTGTAGCTCCAGACATAACTCCCCTCTTTTGTCTTTGAGTGGGCCTACTCTTTCCCTTGCTATCCTCTTTCTTCTAATATATGCATACAAAACCTTAGGATTTTCCTTGACCCTATTTGCTAAAGACATTTCATGGCCCCTTTTAGCTTTCCTAAATCCATGTTTAAGTTCTTCCTAACTTCTCTATCCTCCACAAGGGCTGTACATATCACTAATCATCTTCAAGCCTTTTAATGTCACAGCTCAGAGAAGTCCAAAAGTGAAAGAGAAGTTACCAAACCTAAAACCAGCATAGATTTGTCCCATAGCTACTGCTACCTCAGATGAACAGTAAGGCCAGCAGAAGGTTTGGAAAAATCTGGTTGTTGCCATTTTCACTTAAAGAAATCTGCTATGTCAAAACAAGTAACATCATAGTAGTTTGTTCCTGAGCTATATACTCTATACAAACCTGCCAGAATCCATAAGTTGTTACAATTACATGGTATACTGTACTTAAACAGTACCTGAACATGGTAGATTAGTTATGAAACAAATTTTTAAAGTGTGTGAAACAAGTGTATTTTTTGATGTTGTCTAATTCTACAATAATTTAATGACGTACAGCACTTTCCAAAGCTGCAACAACTGCAACCTTGAAGGAGAAGGGCACCTGATGCTTGCAATCAGCACCAAGTTCATCTGTAGGCCACGCACCATTCTGACTTGCAAATATATTACTATTTCCTCACTATCACTGGAACTCCCTTTCTAATAACACCCTGGGTGTCCATACACAACAAGGTATGCAGTGGTTCAAGAAGCCAGCTCACTACTGGGCCAATTAGGGATGGGCAACAAACACTGGCCCAGTCAATACAGAGGAACCTCAATTATCCAAATATCATTTATCCGAATTTCGGATTATCCAAAGAAGATCTCAAGGTCCTGATAGAAACATTACATCAAAGAGCTGTTTCAACACTGATCGTGTCTTTTGTTTACTGTAACGAAAAATGAACTCTACTTACTGCAATGCTGCTGAGAACAGTCCTGGCCATTGATGGGAGCCTAGGCATAGCTCCAAATAACTGACCACTCGCCCTCTCTCTCTTTCACCACATTTTCCCTGGAGTTATACGCAGGGGTGTACCCTAAACCCCCTTCCCTAGATAATCTCTCCAACGTTGTCCTGTATAGGGCAAAGGTGTAACCTGTCAAAATGGTGTGTGTACATTATTTTGAGACTCTTTCCCCCCCCCCAACACACACACACACACCAGCAGTCTGGCTGGTCAGGGCCTCACGTGCATTTTAAAGTACAGATTTGAGACGGCCCAGGGAATCCCTTGTGGATTCAACCTGTAAGTCTCTCTTAATTCGTCCTGCAGATCCTTTTTTTTGGTAGCCTGGAATAAAAAACCTCTCACAGATAGTTTAGTTTAATTTTTGTCATCCTCTTTATTTATCAATAGCATCACTGTTACAACATAACACTAATCCCTATAAACTAAACTAACTGGGTTCTAATAACCCAGGAGAGTAGGGCACCAGCTCTTTAAGAGCCCGAGCAGCTACTCTGCTGTACTGTAACAAACAGGCTTCCTTTATACAAAAAGTTTACAAAAACACTGCATGTTCTTAATTATTACAATAATTCGTAAGAAAGAGAAGTTAATTGACAGATCTGTGTGCACTTGAATAATCACTCCTACAGGCCTTGATTATCTGTTAGGTGGGAAAACAAGTCCAGCTGAGTTAGGTGTCTGTAGGCGAGATAAGCTGCTATCATAAAGAGGTACCAGTCTGAGCTAATTGCTCGCATGTTAGATACAATTGTTTTACAAAATGGCTTCTTAGCAAGGAGGGCAAACATTTGACCATAAAATGGTTTCCTGACAGATTGTGTCAGAATCTCTTCAATGTTAGGTTTAGAATAATTTTTAAGATCGGAGCAGACTCCTGCTTTTTATCTTAAGCACTAAATCATTCTGTACCTGAGACTTAAATGTTACCGTAAGGTTGCATTTAAATTGATTCGTTAGTCTGGAATTAAATATGCTTTCTTTTCAGGGTTGTGATTCAAGTTCAAATAAAACATAAGATTGGAGTGGTTAGAGTTGACAGTGAGGTAGTCTGTAAGGTCTGTAGAATTGTCTGCAAGAACAGCAAGTAAGTTAAAGCTTCATCAATATTATCTTTTACAGAGTTTGCACTTCATAACCAGTAATGGCTACTCAAAATCATCATAAAGTCCCGAAAATTCAATTGAGTTCAATCCATAGCAAATAAGCACAAAGAGTTTAATTTTCTACTGGCTTTGGCAGTCCCAGTACTAAAATGGTCTCTCTCTCTTTCTCTTTCTCTCTCTCTCTCTGGTGTCCTTATGAACTCTCAAGTCAGGGACTTGTAACAGAAAAGATGTTTTTCCCTCTGTGTCTGCCGAGCTTGCAAGGGGTAATATAAATCCATTGTAATTGATAGGACCTGACCGTCAATTACAAGGCTTTTGATGATACTGAGTTTTGTTTCAAGGTCAGAATCAAACACTGTCATTAATTTCACACGGGAACAGCCGTGAATGTTATCACTCAGTGTCCTGTTTACACAGATTCACTGATGTTAAGGCAAATGTTCTTAATTGCCTTAGAGCATCCTGCTTTTGTTTGGTGAGAACAGATATCTTTATCTTCTGCATAACTTGGGTTCCCCCCTTTTTTGTGGCCCAACCCTCCCTGCCCGTATATTTTCTAGTGTGCAGCAAATGTGTTCTATAATTCAATATTACATTTTAGTCTAAATGTTTAAGAGCAAGTTTTAAGGCTACAGACTTTCTCGCGCGGTGTGCTACCGCCTAGCCTCCTGAACGGGGAGCAGACTTAGCAAGTGCTCGCTGTGTCAATCCTATTGAACTGCTTGGAGGGTGCGGTGGTGGGGAGGCTTCAGCAATGCCTCAAATCCCTGACACACAAGTGTGTGTCTGCTTAGAAGCAAGCTCTGAGACAGAGAGAGGGAGCAAGGCAGGCAGAGCGAGGGAAAAGGAAACTTCAGGAAACTCCGAGGCCCAGAGAAGAGGCATTGAATCAATTAACCAAATAATCAATTATCCGAATGAAATAGTGTCCACCCATCTCGTTCAGATAATCGAGGTTCCTCTGTAATGCCCATATCCTGTGAAAAGTTTTTCTTAAAAAATAACTAATGCAGTCAAAGTGGAAATGAAAGATTTGTTGAACTGACATAAGACTTTTTTAACTCAGTATGCCACAAGAGAAATGAAGGATGATGATAAACTTGATCTGGGATTAAAATCGGGGGGTTGCTAGTCCAGATGGTATCCCCGTCAAGGGTCCTTAAGGAAATAGAGCAAGTATTATGACAGTTCCTTATCCATATCTTCAATAGTTTATTAGTTAGAAGCAGGCTGACAAACTTCCAATTGTTAGTTTTGCGTGTTGTACATCCCAATTATTTGCCTATTTAAAATGGTAATGAAGCTAAAATATGATTTGACATGCAAAATGCTTTAAGTTATTTTGTTTACTCTGAGGTTCATTCCTGTACTTGGCAATGTCTTATTAAGTTTCAATAAATGTGCAATATTTATCACTTCATACCTTGCAATCGTAAAATATTCTTTTGGTAACTTTCTGTTAACAATTAGAATTTTACTGATGTATGTGGGTTCTGCACTGTTAGTCTTACACAGTTTAGGTTTTGTATACTCCAAACCTAGCCCCAGTTTACCCATTTCATGAAAGTATTATTCCTTTGCACACATTCTTAATTGAAGTGTCGAAAAGCATGGTGCTGGAAAAGCACAGCCAGTCAGGCAGTATCCGAGGAGCAGGAGAATTGACCTTCTGGGCATTAGCCTTCATCAGGAATGAGGCGTGTGGGCCAAGGGGGCTGAGAGATAAATGGGAGGAAGGTGGGGATTGTGTGAAGGTAGCTGGGAATGCGATAGGTAGATGAAGGTGAGGGTGAAAGTGACAGGTCGGAGAGGAGGGTGGAGCGGATAGGTGGGAAGGAAGATAGACAGGTAGGACAGGACAAGGGGGCGGTACCAAGTTGGAAGGTTGGAACTGGGATAAGGTGGGGGGAGGGGAAATGAGGAAACTGGTGAAATCTGCATTGAAACCGTGTGGTTGGAGAGTCCCAAGGCAGAAGATGAGACATTCTTCCTCCAGGCATTAGGTTTGGCGATGGAGGAGGCCCAAGGACATGCCGGTGACTCGATGGTTAGCACTGCTGCCTCACAGTGCCAGGGAATCGAGTTCGATTCCGGCTTTGGACGACTCATTATGTGGAGTTTGTAAATTCTCCCCATGTCTACGTGGGTTTCCTCCGATGCTCCGGTTTCCTCCTACATTCCAAAAAAAAAGTGCAGATCAGGTGAATTGGCTATGCTAAATTGCCCATAGTGTTAGCTGCATTAGTTAGAAGTAAATGTAGGGAAATGATTCTAGTGAGTTACTCTTCAGAGGGTTGGTGTGGACTTGTTGGGCCAAAGGGCCTGTTTCCACACTATAGGAAATCTAATCTAACCAAACACATGGGACCAACATGGATTTTAATTGAAGTGTACTTGATATACTTCATTATCAAGATTATCAATGTGCACAGGACCTGCTTGAAATGCTCCATTTTTGTTGAGCCAACTTCTTAAAAGTTATTCCACTCCAGAATGGATTGATTACCTTTGACATTTAGCAAACTAAAGCTACTTAACTAGTCTAACAGCTTGAAGATCAATTATATTTTATGATGATTTACTCTGATGCTTTGTTTTTTTCAATTTTTCACTATTCCTATTATACATTTTATTCTAAAAGTGGATGTTTCCGAAATATTTGTTTCTGTGCTGTTGAATGTTGACGTCAAACAGGCCATTCACAGTTTATATGTGGGGATTTGGTGTGGTTGGCAGTAAGAGAAGCAATGTTAGCAGTTTAATAACAAAAGCAGAAATTGCTGGAGAAACTCAGCAGGTCTGATAGCATTTGTGGAGAAAAAGCAAAATCAATGTTTTGGGTCCAGTGACCCTGCTTGATTTAACACCTTAACATTGATTTTGGCCATTGAGACTGCTTGCTGAACAAGATACACCATCTGTCTTTTTACTTTACCCATAATAGTAAAATAAAATGTTCCTAACTGGCCTTGTTTTGAAACCAGGAGTGGGAGGAAAGGAGAAAGCAAAACATAGAAAAGATGAATGAAGAAATGGAGAAAATAGCTGAATATGAACGTAGCCAACTGGTAAGAATGCTTATATTTCTTTGTATATTTTTATGTCTTTTCTATTTCTACTGTTATCTTATCCTTTTCTTTCCATGTACTGAAAATGTTGTTTGTGTAAGAAATGTATATCCGCATATAGACATATGCATTTTTTTATATGAAAAAATAGCTGACGTGCACAGCTACAGTTTTAAAATGAATTAAATTTTTAAAATTGTTCTGTCCAAAGCCTTACATTGAATGTATACCCTTCCTCGAGTACCTCTTTATATACGTATTGCTTTATGCAAAATAATCAGAGTTTATGACTTGCATCCACCCATTTGATTTTAGAAATTTGTTTCAAGTTCGCAAGTTTAATCTGTAACCCTTCTCCATTTTCACCCTTTGTCGAGTGAACATTGTGCTACACTAAATGTTCATCTTAAAAATATACAATGGGTGTTTTCATTGTGCCGAGTGTACAAAATCTTTCTTAAAATATTTGACAAATTGAATCCCTCAGTCACCTTTCACAAAGACAGGTTTAAGTAATCAGCGTTCTTTTAGAAACACTTTTTTAAAATTCCAAGCTAAAGGGCAACTTCTGCATTTTTGATCTATCAGATATTATGTAATCACCTGTATTTGAATATACATTCTGAAAATGAGAAGGTAAAATATTCCTAGAAAAAATATCTAGCTTCAAGTTCTCGAAGTCACCTGAGAAAGGGAGCTTCAATTTTAATTTTGTAATGTACTACTTATCCTTAAAAACATTCTGTAGTTTAGGATGTTTCATCATCGTACTTAGCTCCAATGCAGCAAAGCTGCAGCTGATCTCATCTGAGTGCACAAATAGTTGAACAACTGACTAACCAGCTTTATAAACCGTCTGTTCCTTCTTTAGATATAACATCATCTTTTTGTGATGACCTAACACACCCAACTGATTTGGGCAAAACATCCTCTGAATACAGTTGTTGACTTGAAGTTATTCAAGAACCTATTGCTTCATATCTAAATCAATACATGTTAATGTCACAGAAGTCTGTTCTCAATTTTAAATTCTACTCCAATCTTATTTGGAGTACATTTCTGAAATTTCACAGTACTCCTATAAGAAGTCATGCACATGTATCAAGAAGATGCTGGAATGTTCCCAGTTATGATGCCAGAAGAACATTACAGGATCTGCCTTTAGTTAAACACAACCTATTTTCAGCACAGATCTCACTGAAAATACCACATCCAGGAACTATCATCCAGGCCATCGACACAGTTTCACTGTTTCCCTTTTGCACCAGCTACCTTTAGGATAGTTTCAGGTAAAGCGCAGCAGGTCAGGCAGCATCCAAGGAACAGGAGAATCGACGTTTCGGGCATAAACCTGCTGCGCTTTTCCAGCAACACATTTTCATCTCTGATCTCCAGCATCTGCAGTCCTCACTTTCTCCTCGATAGTTTCAGGTACATCACTCTGAATAGTATCATTCTTCACAAATGCACCTTTTACTGTTGGTTTATCTACACTTCCTTGACATAGGAGGTCCTTGTTTTAAGTTACCCCAACAAGCATTGTTTTGTTTCAGAGTTATTTCCTTTTTAGGATCTGTTTCTCCAATTTATGATAATATTTCCAATTTTATGTCATTGTCATTCGTTTCTTCACCGTGCACTCCATAGTGTTGTAAACATTATTTCATTTAATGTTGACCTGACGTCATGACCCATCAGTGCCATTTTTAAAGTGGCCTCTGCTGCTCCCCAAGACACTCTCGCAACAGCCACTTCTCCATTTAAAACTCCATTTTGCTGTATCTATTCTCAATTCCTCTCACCCTTGTTCACTTTCTCCTGACCCATTTCTCACAGCAATGATTTGAGAGAGGAAGTGATGATCAAAACAACCTAGGAGAGGAAGAGGTGAGAGGGAAGCTTCAGGAAAGTAAGTGAAGAACAGATAAGTTTAACAAGCGAGGGCAGAGCAGAGGTTTTAACAAAAGCGGCGAGGAAGGGAGTTTTGCACGGAGTGGAGAGTGGGAGGGTTTGAAAGTAGAGTGGAACGGGAAAGGTTTGAAAGGTGAGCGATGAGTGGAATGGAATGATGGGAGCAGTGAGTGGGTTTGACAGTGGAGCGATGAGTGGGAATGACAAGATAGCAGACAGTGGAAGGGAATAACAGGGGAGTAATGAGTTTGTCAGGGGAGTGGGAATGACAGGGTGGCGGAAAGTGGGAGAGAATGACAAGGGCGGCAGAGAGTGAGAGCGAATAATGGGGTGCAGAAAGTGGACTGGACAGGGATGCAGTGATTGGGCGGAAAAGCAGGTGCCTTGTTTAGTTCTAAGAGCTGCTTGGAATTTAAGATTTTGTACTTAATGCTGATTAAGAATGATTAATGAACCTCAGCTTTTTGATAGCGAAGTACTATCAATACTTTACCCAGGGCCTTTCCATTCTGCATCGCTGTCCTTACAATTCATAAATCTCCCAACTTAAATTCCACTTAGAAGGCCTTATAAGATACTCACCACTTTGTTCCTGCGACTACAGCCCTGATAACATGAAAGGTGATTAATTAAATTAACAGATGGCACAAAGTTGTCATTAGTAAGAATGGGCACGAGATAGCTGCACAGTGAAGTCTGATTATAATCAGTTGCCTGCTTTTGAGGTTTTTCCAGTTTTTTTTCTTGGGATTCCAGTGTGGGAAGAAAACATATTGTATTCAATCCTTCAAGAAAGATGCATGTGACAACACAAAGGGAATTTATTTGCCTGTGAATTTGTTTGGGGGCTCTCATAAGACTGTTGAGGATGAATTTCTTCATTCACAGGGCCATCATTATTCAGGATTCATTACCGCAGAGTCATTGAATCAAGGCTGAATTACACAGATCTTTGATTGACAAGGAAATCAAACATTATAATGGGCAGACTGGAAAGAAAATGGGCCACAGTGAGATGTGCTGTATAACTGGGGCAGGAAGGTTAAGGGTGAAGAGCTCATTGTTTTTCTGACTCCCACCCATTACGTCAGGGGGAGGGAACGTCAAGTTTGGCCCTGAAGTAGAGACCTCTTCATCTGTTACATAGGCAAGTTGTCCAGTAAAGTCTGCAGGGCTGACTATGGACTGGGGGAAAGGACTCTAGTTTAGCCACAAAAGGCCCCACGTGGCAAGGGCTACCCCAGTGGGAGGATCTTTCAACATCCACTCAAAATGGCACCTCCTTCAGTTTGCTGGGGTCTTCATGACTGGCTATGATGAGTCCGCTCCCACCTTTGTTACTTTCTAGGAACTCCAAGTCCTTATCCATATCTTGAATTTTCTGTGCTCCCACTGCTTTCATTGCTGAGACTGTAGAACTTAGAGGCCTGTGGCTGTCATGTCTTGGAGACAGGATCCTTATGCTGAAAACCTTTGGAACGCCCATGGACAGGTAGTTAGTGCCTGCCTGGCATTCAACCCATTAAGCTCTGGGAAATAACCATGGCAGAATTGCCATAGTCTCTCCAGCCAGTGGACAAGGCTCTAGCCATCAGCAGAGTATGATGAAATATTTCATTTCACTTATTTAGAAATTTGAAATATGTTCTTTAACTATATATGCTAACAGTAGATATTCCTTCTATATAGCAAATTAATTTTCCAAAGCTTTAAATTGTTGGAGCAATATGAAGATCTTCAAAGCCTGTATATAGAAGTGGTATTTGATACTTCATCTAATTCCATTGTGTGTTATTAGTAGAAATGGAAAGTTCAATTAAATTACACCAGAAGAAAAATTGGGCAGGCATTTATCTATTCTAAATTTTAAATCTATTAAGAGGATTCATCGAGAATGAGGGTGGGAACCTGATTGTCCTCTTTGTGATGTGTGAACCTTTTATGTACTAAACAGGAAGAGTGATTGGTTGATTGGTTTGTAATATTGGTTGAATACAATGTGCTGGCTGGAATGCTCCTCGCTCTTTCTGCCCTGTGATTATTAATATACATGTGAGTGATTGGAATAGGCAGATAATATCTTAGTTTAATGTTTATTTAAGGATGGCTGCTGACAATACAGCATTTCTTCATCACTACAATGAAAGCTCAATCTAAATATAGTTCTCAAATGGTAGCATTTGTCTGGAATAGATTGCTGCATAACCCTGGAACTAAGTAAATGCTTAGATTTGCACAGTGCCTTTCATTACCTCTGAAAATCCCAGAATACTTAATTTCCAATGATTACTTCCCATTGATGAGCAGTCACTGTTGCAGTAGGAAATATAGGAGCCAATTTGCAAATGTCCCAAAAAGTCCTACCAACAAAAATGTAACAGTACTAGACAATCAGTTTAGATGATGTTGCTTGAGGGCTAGACATTGGCGACGACACTAGGTAGAACACACTTGCTTATCTTAAAAATAACGCCATGTGATATTTATTGGAAGGTGCAATTTTTTTCAATGCCTCATGCAAAGTATGAGAGCGCACTGCAGAATCTGACAGTGCAGCAGTTCCTCAATATTGTACTGCTACATCTCAGCAGTACTGGACTGGAGTTTCTACCTGGATTTTTTAAAATTCGCTCATGGGGCATGGGCATCACTGGCTGGGTCAGCCTTTATTGGTCGTTCCTAATTTCCCTTCAGAAAGTGGTGGTGAGCTGATTTCTTGACCCACAGCAGTCCATGTGCTGCAGATAGGCCCATTAGGAAGGATTTGTATATTCTGCTTTATAGTGTGATTCAGACTCTCAATCTTCTGACTTGGAAGTAAAAGTACTACCACTTATTGAAACAAATTGCTTGTACTGCTGTGTGACTAGCAATTGCATTAAGAAGTCCAGTAGCTGGGCTTGTTCATTTGCTTGCTGGCTTGTGTTTACCACTGTCATTGCTGTGCTGTGAAGTATACCTGGTAGCTTTATAGTAAAATCATAAGTTAATCGAAAGGTTCTGTATCTGCATTGAAGTATGGTCTATAAATCTGTGTGTTCTCCCATTACGGGTAATTGGAATGATGTCACCAACAGCAATAATATTGTTTTTAGTCTGCTGCCAGGAATGTTAGATTGTAACCAGGTTTCGAATGCCCTGCTTTTGCCTCTTTACATGGGGGCTACCCAGTTCCATATTCTTCACATATTAGGAAGTTGTGCACAGAATTATATTTAATTTAAATATTTTGCTCTTGAAAATTAAGGCTGTTAAGTAATCAAAGATTTACAGAAGTGCTGGTATCAGTAGGAGAATGATTTCACTCTTGCGTGATAATCTTTTATCAAATATGTCACCATTGGTGGTGATATGTCTATACCTACACAAGGGCCCATTACACATGGCTAGTTTCATATGCCAGAATTCTGCAAATATTACCATGTCATGTTTTAACATTTAAAATGCAAAAATGAAGTGGTCTTACTAATTAATGAACTAAACAACTATTTTGGTCTAACTAAAGTTAGGCTACATTTTCATTTTTCTTTATACTCATGCTGACAAAAATAATCAAATGTTGACTCATTGTTGAATATTTCAGTCACAAATGTATTAGTATATAAGTAAACCTGAATAAAGCCAAATGAATAGTTTAATTGTTTAACTAATAACCTGCAACTGAATTACTTGTGCCCAAAGACTGACTGTGTTGAATAGTTAGAATACATGATTCTCTATTACCAGAGTTGTTAGGATTTATTGCGTAAGGTGGAAGAACAATTTTATGTGCAAGGATGTAGCTATCGGTTCCTAGCTCATGACAGATAAAGGCAGAATCACGAAAGGAAATTCAGGTTTCTGCTGGTCTTCAGAATAAGCACTATCACAATATAGCACCAACACTTATACCTCACCTGATGTATTAGAAAATTATCATTGTATAGCCTATCCAAAACAAGTAGGACAAACCAGTCAATTACTTTACCATCAGCCTCCTCTCAGTCATCAGCAAAGTGATGAAAGGTATTGTTGACATATTAAATGACACTTGACCAGTGCTCAGTTTGGATATGCATATGGAACAATCTGACAGAGGAAGTGGTAGAGGTGAGTATAATCACTATATTTAAAAGACATTTGAACAGGTACATGGATAGGAAAGGTTTAGAGAGATATGGGGAGAAAGTGAGGACTGCAGATGCTGGAGATCAGAGCTGAAAATGTGTTGCTGGAAAAGCGCAGCAGGTCAGGCAGCATCCAAGGAGCAGGAGAATCGACGTTTCAGGCATGAGCCCTTCTTCAGGAATGAGGAAAGTGTGTCCAGCAGGCTAAGATAAAAGGTAGGGAGGAGGGACTTGGGGGACGGGTGGTTGGAAATGCGATAGGTGGAAGGAGGTCAAGGTGAGGGTGATAGGCCGGAGTGGGGTGGGGGCGGAGAGGTCAGGAAGAAGATTGCAGGTTAGGAAGGTGGTGCTGAGTTCGAGGGATATGACTGAGACAAGGTGGGGGGAGGGGAAATGAAACTGGAGAAATGTGAGTTCATCCCTTGTGGTTGGAGGGTTTCTAGGCGGAAGATGAGGCGTTCTTGCTCCAACCGTCGTGTTGCTATGGTCTGGCGATGGAGGAGTCCACGGACCTGCATGTCCTTGGTGGAGTGGGAGGGGGAGTTGAAGTGTTGAGACACAGAGTGGTTGGGTTGGTTGGTCCGGGTGTCCCAGAGGTGTTCTCTGAAAAGGCGGCCTGTCTCCCCAATATAGAGGAGGCCACATCGGGTGCAGCGGATGCAATAAATGATGTGTGTGGAGGTGCAGGTGAATTTATGGAGGATATGGAAGGATCCCTTGGGGTCTTGGAGGGAAGTAAGTGGGGAGGTGTGGGCGCAAGTTTTTCATTTCTTGCGGTTGCAGGGGAAGGTGCTGGGAGTGGAGGTTGGGTTGGTGGGGGGTGTGGACCTGACGAGGGAGTCACGGAGGGAGTGGTCTTTTCAGAACCCTGATAGGGGAGGGGAGGGAAATATATCCCTGGTGGTGGGGTCCGTTTGGAGGTGGCGTAAATGACGGCGGATGATACGCTGTATATGGAGGTTGGTGGGGTGGTAGGTGAGGACCAGTGGGGTTCTGTCCTGGTGGCGATTGGAAAGGCGGGGCTCAAGGGCGGAGGAGCGGGAAGTGGAGGAGATGTGGTGGAGGGCATCGTCGATCACGTCTGGGGGGAAATTGCGGTCTTTGAAGAAGGAGGTCACCTGGGTTGTACGGTATTGGAACTGGTCCTCCTGGGAGCAGATGCGGCGGAGACGAAGAAATTGGGAATATGGGATGGCGTTTTTACAGGGGGAGGGTGGGAGTAGGTGTAGTCTAGGTAGCTGTGGGAGTAAATGTCCATGTTGATTCGGACGCCCGAGATAGAAATGGAAAGGTCTAGGAAGGGGAGGGAGGAGTCTAAGACGGTCCAGGTGAATTTGAGGTCGGGGTGAAAGGTGTTGGTAAAGTGGATGAACTGTTCAACCTCCTTGTGGGAGCACGAGGCAGCACCGATACAGTCATTGATGTAGCAGAGGAAAAGGTGGGGGTTGGTGCCAGTGTAGCTGCGGAAGATGGACTGTTCCACGTATCCTACGAAGAGGCAGGCATAGCTGGGGCCCATGCGGGTGCCCATGGCTACTCCTTTGGTTTGGAGGAAGTGGGAGGATTGGAAAGAGAAGTTGTTCAGGGTGAGGACCAGTTCAGTCAGTCGAAGGAGGGTGTCGGTGGAAGGGTACTGGTTGGTACGGCGGGAAAGGAAGAAGCGGAGGGCTTTGAGTCCTTTGTGATGGGGGATGGAGGTGTACAGGGACTGGATGTCCATGGTGAAGATAAGGCGTTGAGGACCGGGGAAGTGAAAATCATGGAGGAGGTGGAGGGCGTGGTTGATGTCACGAACGTAGGTGGGGAGTTCTTGGACTAAGGAGGACAGGACCGTGTCGAGGTATGCAGAGATGAGTTCGGTGGGGCAGGAGCAGGCTGAGACAATGGGTCGGCCGGGTCAGTCAGGTTTGTGGATTTTGGGCAGGAGGTAGAAACGGGCAGTGTGGGGTTGTGGGACTATGAGGTTGGAGGTGGTGGATGGGAGATCCCCTGAGGTGATGAGGTTATGGATGGTCTGGGAGATGGAGTCATGGTCAAGGGGGCAGTAGGAGGAGGTGTCCGCGAGCTGGCATTTAGCCTCAGGGGTGTAAAGGTCGGTGCGTCAAACTACTACCGCGCCTCCCTTGTCTGCCGGTTTGATAGTGAGGTTGGGGTTGGAACGGAGAGAATGGAGGGCTTCACGTTTCGAGGGTGAGAGGTTGGAGTGGGTGAGAGGGGTGGAGAAGTTGAGCCGGTTAATGTCGTGGCGGCAGTTGGCTATGTAGAGATCGAGGCCAGGTAAGAGGCCAGCACGGGGTGTCCAGGTGGTCGGGGTGTGTTGAAGGTGGGAGAAGGGGTCATCCGAGAGTGGGCGAGAATCCTTGGTTGAAGAAGTAGGCGCCCAGGCGAAGGCGGCGGAAGAATTGTTCGATGTCTCGCCGCGTGTTGAACTCGTTAATCCGAGAGATATAGGCCAAACCCAGGAAAATGGAACTAGTTCAGGTTAGGAAACCTGGTTTGCATGGGCGAGTTAGGCTGAACGGTCTGTTTCCATGCTGTATGACTATAAGGACCACTCTGCTCCAGACCTCCATAATAGCTTTGATCTAAACATAGACAAAAGATCATAATTCAAGCAGCAAGCTGAAAGTGACTGAGCATGATTGATCTTAGTGTCAAAGAGTCTAAACAATAATGAGTAAAGATGTAGGCAGAATTCTGCACTAACTTGAGTCCTACTCAGGACAAAAAGAAATAGTGATTGTTAAAGGCCAATCTCAGCCCTAGAACATAATAGCAGTAGTTTTACTGGTTACCCCAGGCCCAACCATCTTCAGCTGCTTAAAAATAGCCTTTCTTCTATCTTGAGGTCAGAAGCGGGCAAAGTTGTTGATGATTGCACAATTTTCAGTTCCACTTGCCGTTCCTCAGATAGTGGAACAGTCTCTGTTCATGTGTAGCAAGCCAGATTGGGCTGAAAAAACGGCAGCTAACATCTGTGCCACACAAGTTGTTCGCTAGTGACCATCCTTGACAAGGGAGGCAGAAAATACTTGGTTATCAACATTTTTCAGATTGTAAGTGCACTAGTCACATGATCAGTGTGACTGAAAAAAAAGCTACAGGTTGGATATTCTCTGGTGATTGACTCGCCGAAACATTTCAATATTTACAAGGCACAAGTCAATAGTGTGATGGAATACTCTCCACTTGCCTGTATGAGTGCATTTCCAACAACACTCAAGAAGCTTGTTACTAGTCAGGACAAAACAATGTGTTTGAGTAGCACTCTATCTCTCACTTTGAACTTTCAGGCTTAAAAAAGGATGCATGACCCCAGTACTTGAGAGCAGCTGAAATTAGTTAATTGAGGAGACTAGCTTTTATTTTTTTCTTCTGTTTCTAGGCTGATTTAAGTTAGAATATCTAAATAGATACATCCTAATGCAATTTATCATTGAGTGTGACTTTGCTGTGTATTGGATGAGTGAGGAAATTGGGTAAAGAGGTCATGGATTCAAACACCCTGGCAATAGGCTCTTCGATCCAACTCATCCATGCCAGCTAAGTTTCTCAAACTAACTAGGACTATTCGCCCATATTTATCCCTCTAAATCTATTCTATTCATATACCTGTCCAAATTCTTTTAAATGTTGTAAATGGTCTCTTAAACATCTCCAATTTTAAGCACATTACCTTTGACAGTCATATTTTCAGCTACCTAGGGAGCACCTTATTATGCATTATAAAGGTACCATATAAAGCCAAGTTGTTATTGCAGCAAAAAAATAACAATTCACTCGCATTAGTGGCCACATGATTTTCATTAACTCATAAATTAATACTTTAAATTGAATAACTCTCTATAAAGTAAATTTATTGAGGGTTGAGAGAGGAGAGGGAGCTAAATCAGTACCCAAATCTTAATGACTATTATTATTACATGATTAAGTTATGCACTAGGTTAAGTGCTTCTCAACAATAGACTTAGATGGGTTAGTTTAATCTACATAACTACATCAGGAAAAGGTTGTGTTTGCCAAAGTGAGAGGAGATTGTTAAAACAAAGCATGTCATATGAATTTAACATCAGTTGAGGAGCCTGAATGTCGAGGCAAGAACTGCTCAGTTAATATTAACTGTTTCAGCCTTTTCTACTGACATACCTGTTGGCTAGTGCTCCAGTGTTTTGCTAGTAATCTGTGCACTAAAGAAGACTGTTGCAAAACCTTAAGGTCTCCATGAGATTGCTGAGATCAATGAAAAGAAATATTGCTCTGGCCAAGTCAACAGAGTGGATCCCAATGATACAGCTTTATAATATACTCAGGGAAATATCTGCATGGCAGGCTGAAGGACCCAATGGTAAAGAAGTTAAGGTTGAAGTGACACTGGGGAGGTGGTCTATATAAAATGATGTCTTCTAGGTCTAGTTATGGTGGTTGCTCTGTTCCTACCTATGCCTCTGCTCAGAGTACAGTGCCAATAAGAATCCCACCCCTCACAATAAACAGCTAAAGATTAAGTGGGGTGCTCTAGAAGTTCATTTCACATACAAACTGTGTGAAAACGTTGGCCCTCGGGTTCAAGTGATTAGTTCCTGGGATGAATGGCTAAGTAAATTGGATTTCTATTCACTGGTATTTAGAAGAATGGGACATTCTTCTAAATGAAACATAGCAGGTTATGAAGGAATTTGATAGGATAGATACTCAGAGCTTGTTTCCCCTGTCTGAGGAACTGAGAACATGGCAGGGGCACAGTCTCATGCTAAGAGGTCGATCATTTAGGACTGAGAAGAGGAGAAATGTTTTCTCTCAGCTAGTTGTAAATCATTGGAATTCTCTACTCTAGGAAATTTTAGGTGCTCCATTGTGGCATTTATTTCAAGTTGTGGAATAGTTTTGTTCTTAACTGAATTGAGGAATATGAGCATTTGGGTGGTAATTTGGAATTGAAGCCAAAGGTCAACTATGATCATGTTGAATAGTGGAGCGGGATTTTCAGAATTTGTGGTCTACTCTTGCTCCTGTTAATGTTCTTCCAGTTGAGGTCAGTACATAACCATGATGACAGCTGGTAATTGTGGCCTCTGATTTTCACAATTTGTAAAAGCTCTTCAGAGCAGTATTTTTCTTCAACCTGCATGTACAGTTCTCTCCTCTGCATATTGCCCATGCTGGAAGGATGCCTATTGACTCTCCAGCCTTGAGAGCCTTCCTAATATCCTTAATTGGATGGGACTTGGCTGCTTCCTGACATCACCCTCTGTGCTGGCATGCACGGATCACTGATCTGCAATTCCTCCTTACATTGGGATTGTGTCCAACAGTTCCAGGCAACAAGTACTGATGAATGGTGATCAGTTTGAAATGTCATCTGTTTTTAATTCATATTTCTAGCATTTTCAGCATTTTGGTTTGTCTGATCATCAGGTTTGCCAGATTCCAACTTGCAAAATCTTTTTTCCTTACTTTACTGGCCTCAGCACCCACTTAATCTTCAGCTGTTTATTGTGAGGGGTAGGATTATTACTGGCACTGTACTCTGAGCAGAGGCACAGGTAGGAACAGAGCAACCACCATAACTAGACCATCATTTTGTATAGACCACCTCCCCAGTGTCACTTCAACCTTAACTTCTTTACCATTGGGTCCTTCAGCCTGCCATGCAGATATTTCCCTGAGTATATTATAAAGCTGTATCATTGGGATCCACTCTGTTGACTTGGCCAGAGCAATATTTCTTTTCATTGATTTCAGCAATCTCATGGAGACCTTAAGGTTTTGCAACAGTCTTCTTTAGTGCACAGATTACTAGCAAAACACTGGAGCACTAGCCAACAGGTATGTCAGTAGAAAAGGCTGAAACAGTTAATATTAATTGAGCAGTTCTTGCCTCGACATTCAGGCTCCTCAACTGATGTTAAATTCATATGACATGCTTTGTTTTAACAATCTCCTCTCACTTTGGCAAACACAACCTTTTCCTGGTGTAGTTATGTAGATTAAACTAACCCATTTAAGTCTATTGTTGAGAAGTACTTAACCTAGTGCATAACTTAATCAAGTAATAATAATAGTGCCCTTTGTCATTAAGATTTGGGTACTGATTTAGCTCCCTCTCCTCTCTTAACCCTCAATAAATTTGAGAGCTATTCAATTTAAAGTATTAATTTATGAGTTAATGAAAATCATGTTGGCCACTAATGCGAGTGAATTGTTATTTTTTTGCTGCAATAACAACTTGGCTTTATATGGTACCTTTATAATGCATAATAAGGTGCTCCCTAGGTAGCTGAAAATATGACTGTCAAAGGTAATGTGCTTAAAATTGGAGATGTTTAAGAGACCAGCACCAGCTGAGTGCAGAGGTATTGGTGATTTAGAAGTGTGGGGGAGGTTGTAGAGATGGGAGAGTCAAGGCCACAGACATCATAAATTTTACTTAACCAGTAGTGGTTACAAACTTGCGTTCTCTTATCTGGTGGAAGTTTGGTATCCTGTCAATTTGAATATGATATTTTTAATGCTTGTTGGCTGAACCAAATATTCAGAAGCTTCTTTTTAAACCTGTATTTTCCTATCTCTGATGCAACTGGCCAGGAAATTTCCATAACTAGGAATTTTGTCAGATATCAGCATGTTACACATTTTGATGACTGATTTCCTTTTGTGTACATAAGGACAACCCTGACCATTGTATTTTTGAGTTTATAATCCTGTCTTTTCTGATGTCGAAAGCCACCTCAATAAAACTTTGTTTCTATATTATTGTTGTTAGGAGTACAGTATGAGAAAATTGAGTCAGCTGCTTGCTGAGGAGGAAATGAATTTAATGCTGGCCAGAGCATTCCATTCGGAATAAATTATCAAAACAAATGCCCAAAATTGTGCATTCTGATATTTACTAAATACTGTTCAGTTAATGAACATCCAGATATTCTGACTTTACCATTATTCTCTGGGTCTGGGTGGGTTACTCTTCGGAGAGTTGGTGTGGTCTTGTTGGGCTGAACGGCCTGTTTCCATACTGTAGGGAATCTAATCTAATCTAAAAATTCTCAATTGTAACATTTTTCCAAAATAAATGGTGTATGATCTAAGAAGCTAGTGTTGTCATTCTTATTCTTGAAATTTTCCATTTACCTGCATTTCCTCTCTTCTCTCTCAGGGCTTCTGCCATAAAAAATAAGAATATTGGTGCTATTTTTGATCTGATGATTTGCATGCGATTGCATTTGTTATTTGATGTGCTATTAAAGGGGCAAAAAAAAATCATAAAATTTCCGTTCCCCAGGCTCCTGTAAAGGTTGCTGCTTTAAGAGCATTGCAGAGGAGAACTTGTTAGGGAATAATGGGAATCACTTGAGCTCTGGTGAGTAACCTGCCTTTTTTATAGGAAGGAAAAGTTGACAAGAACCCAGTTAGAAATTTCTTGGATGACCGTCGGCGTTCAGGTCCCTTACCAGAGGGGGATAAGCGAGTGGGCAGTCGGCGTAATGTTCGCAACTGGGGTGGCCCGGACTTTGAGATGGTAAAGTCTGGTATAGAAAAGAAACGTTGGGAAAAAGGGTGTCCGGTAAGTTATAGCTGATGCATGTAATGATGCATGATGTGATTTTTGTGGCTGCATATCTACATAATGTGTAAACTTTTCCTGAAATTATCTTAAAAGTCATCTGATGATTGTCATGGAGGGACGATTGAAAAGATACATTGCAACTTCGAATGAGAGGAACAACTATTCAGTTGGAGAAATTGACATTATGCAGAAATCTCAAAAAGAATATACTAGAAGTGATGAGTAGCAAATCTTCTTTTAATAAAGAGCATTCCACCCACTGAATTTGGGCATAGATTGATCTTTTTTATGGCCCTCATTTCTTGTAGGGGTAGCAGTTGAGTATAAACACTTTTTCCTCATGGAAAATGTCAGGAACCTCTCAAAGAGGAACCTGTAGATGTGAACATATGCTGCAAGCTCCCTTTTGTAACATTTTGGAATGACATTATCCTCTCCTTTTTTACATATATTTGTTCCCTCAATTTCTCTATACATCTCCAATATCTTTCCATTCTTTATCTCTGTGTGCTTCCAGGTTTTGTGTGGTCAAGTCTGAACAGTCAATTACAATATAGATATGTGATAAACAACCTGTTCAGAAATGTTATTACACATTTCCAGAGAGGGTGTTACTTCAACTTGTAATGGAGACAGCTACAGACACCTTTTATTTGCCAATTACCAGCTCCTGAATCAAACCTTTGTTTTCATCAGCCTGCTTCCATTGCACTGCTGGGTAATAACATGAGTGTGAATGGCTTGAATCAGCTTATAATCAGTTTCACGGTTTTTCTTTCAGTTAGGGTCTGGTTAAAAAATATGCTTTGAAATGCGAGTCATTACACCATCAGAACATATAGTAAGTCATCTGTTCAGGCAGTAGCTTGCATTGGCCCCGCAAATTGATTTTGCCACTTAAATGACCATATTTGTTTTGGCTAACTAGTTAAATGGGTCTATCAGATGATTGGAATGATTACTGTAAGTGTTGCTGTACACCAAAATGTCACTGATGTACACAACATGTTTTTGCAAGCTTGCAGTCAACTGATTAGCAGATCTTTGAAATGTTCATGTACTTTTCATATCTAAGACTATAAGACTGTAACACCATAAGACATAGGAGCAGAAATTAGGCCATTAACCCCATTGAGTATGGTCTACCATTCAGTCAAGGCTGATAAGTTTCTCAACCCCATGCTCCTGCTTTCTTCGCATAACCCTTGAACCCTTTGATACTCAAGAAACTTTCTATCTCTGTCTGAAATATGCTCAATGACCTGACTTCCACAGCCTTCTGTGGCAATTCCATAGATTCACCACTGTCTGGCTGAAGAAGTCTTTCCTTGTGTCCATTCTAAAAGGTTCAGGTTGTAAGTTTACTCACTGAGCAGGAAGGTTTGTTTTCTGACGTTTGGTCGCCATGCTAGATAATGTCATCAATGAGCCTCTGGTGAAGCATTGGTGTTATGTCCCTCTTTCTATTTATGTGTCTTCGTTTCTTAAGGTGGGTGACATTATTTTTGGTTCTTGTTCCCAGAGGTTGGTAAATATGGACCAAGTCAATGTGTTTATTGCTGGAGTTCTGGTTTGAATGCAAGGCCTCTAGGAAATCCAATGTTAGTCTCTTCCACCTGCTTAGGATGGATGTGTTGTCCCAGTTGAAGTGGTGTCCTTCTTCATCTGTATGTAAGGATACTCGTGATGGTGGGTCGTGTCTTTTGGTGGCTAGTTGCTGTTCGTGTATCCTGTAGCTAGTTTTTTGCCTGTCTGTCCGATGTAGTGTTTATTGCAGTCGTTGCATGGTATTTTGTAAATAAAATTCATTTTGCTGGTTGTTAGTATCGGGCCCTTTCGGTTCATCAGCCTCTGTTTAATTGTGTCGGTAGGTTTGTGGGCTACCATGATGCAAAGGGGTCAGAGTATTCTGGTAGTCATCTCAGGGATGTCTTTGATGTATGGTAGTGTGGCTAGAGTTTCTAGGCTTGTTGTGTCTGCTTGTTTGGGTTCGTTGTTTGGGAATCAGCAGACAGTGTTTATTTGGTACTTGTTCTTCTTGAATGTGCTGTTGTATAGGCTTTTTTTCTGCCGCTTGTAGTTCTTGGGTTCTGCAGCGTGTTGTGGCCTATTTAAATAATGTCCTGATGCAGCTCCATTTGTGGGTGTTGGGATGATTGCTTCTACACTTAAGTATCTGGTCTGTGTGTGTTACTTCCTGTAGATGCTGGTCTGAAGTTCTCCTTTAACTGTTTGTTCCACTGTGAGATCTCGGAAGGGGAGTCTGTTGTTGTTGTTGTCCTCCTCTTTTGAGAAATTTATGCCAGTAAGGATGTTGTTGATGCTTTTGTAGATTACCTTTAATTTGTTCCGTTTTGAAATGACAAAGATGTCATCCACATAGCGGACCCAAAGTTTGGGTTAGATAGTGGTGAGGGCTGTTCGTTTGAGTCTCTGCATTACTGCTTCTGTTAAGAAGTCTGATATTGGTGATCCCATGGGTATTCCATGGATTTGTTTGTAGGTTTTGTCATTGAAGGTGAAGTGAATATTGAGGCAGAGGTCTACCAGCTTGAGGATGTTGTCCTTGCGGATGAAGTTGGTGCTGTCTGGTGTTTGTGTCCTTGGTTCCTCTCGTCGTGCAGTCAGTATTTCTTTGGCCAGGCTGATCTTAATTAATGTGAATAGGGCTGTTACGTCAAAGGAGACCATTATTTCATCCTCTTATATCTTGGTATCTTTGATATTCAGGAATTCGTGGGTGGAGTGAATGGAGTCTTCTTCTAGGTATTTTAGTTTTCAGTGAAGTTCCTTAGCTGGTCTGTATGTCGATGTTCCAGGTACTGAGACTGTGGGTCTGAGGAGGGGCCCCTGGTTTGTCAACTTTAGGTAGACCGTAGAAGCTGGGTGTGTTGAATCCATCTAGTTTCAATTTTGAGGAGAAAGTGAGGTCTGCAGATGCTGGAGATCAGAGCTGGAAATGTGTTGCTGGAAAAGCGCAGCAGGTCAGGCAGCATCCAGGGAACAGGAGAATCGACGTTTCGGGCATAAACCCTTCTTCAGGAATGGGGAAAGTTTGTCCAGCAGGCTAGGATAAAAGGTAGGGAGGAGGGACTTGGGGGAGGGGCGTCGGAAATGTGATAGGTGGAAAGAGGTCAAGGTGAGGGTGATAGGTCAGACTGGGGTGGGGGCGGAGAGGTCGGGAAGAAGATCTCAGGTTAGGAAGGCGGTGCTGAATTTGATGGATTTGACTGAGACAGGGTGGGGGGAGGGGAAATGAGGAAACTGGTGAAATCCGAGTTCATCCCTTGTGGTTGGAGGGTTCCTAGGCGGAAGATGAGGCGTTCTTCCTCCAACCGTCGTTTTGCTGTGGTCTGACGATGGAGGAGTCCAAAGACCTGCATATCCTTGGTGGAGTGGGAGGGGGAATTGAAATGTTGAGCTACAGGGTGGTTGGGTTGGTTGGTCCGGGTGTCCCAGAGGTGTTCTCTGAAACGCTCCGCAAGTAGCCGGCCTATCTCCCCAATATAGAGGAGGCCACATCGGGTGCAGAGGATGCAATAGATGATATGTGTGGAGGTGCAGGTGAATCTGTGGCGGATATGAAAGTTTCCTTTGGGGCCTTGGAGGGAGGTGAGGGGGGAGGTGTGGGCGCAAGTTTTGCACCTCCTGCGGTTGCAGGGGAAGGTGCTGGGAGTGGAGGTTGGGTTGGTGGGGGGTGTGGATCTGACGAGGGAGTCACGGAGGGAGTGGTCTTTACGGAATGCTGATAGGGGAGGGGAGGGAAATATATCCTTGGTGGTGGGGTCCGTTTGGAGGTGGCGGAAATGACGGCGGGTGATGCGCTGTACATGGAGATTGGTGGGGTGGTAGGTGAGGACCAGTGGGGTTCTATCCTGGTGGCGGTTGGAGGGGCGGGGTTCAAGGGCGGAGGAGCGGGAAGTGGAAGAGATGCGGTGGAGGGCATCGTCGACCACGTCGGGGGGGAAATTGCGGTCCTTGAAGAAGGAGGCCATCTGGGTTGTGCGTTTTTGGAACTGGTCCTCCTGGGAGCAGATGCGGCGGAGTCGAAGGAATTGGGAGAATGGGATGGCGTTTTTACAGGGGGCAGGATGGGAGGAGGTGTAGTCCAGGTAGCTGTGGGAGTCGGTCGGTTTCCCCTGCAACCACAGGAGGTGCAAGACTTGCGCCCACACCTCCCCCCTCACCTCCCTCCAAGGCCCCAAAGGAAACTTCCACATCCGCCACAGATTCACCTGCACCTCCACACATATCATCTATTGCATCCTCTGCACCCGATGTGGCCTCCTCTATATTGGGGAGACAGGCCGGCTACTTGCGGAGCGTTTCAGAGAACACCTCTGGGACACCCGGACCAACCAACCCAACCACCCTGTAGCTCAACATTTCAATTCCCCCTCCCACTCCACCAAGGTTATGCAGGTCTTTGGACTCCTCCATCGTCAGACCACAACAAAACGACGGTTGGAGGAAGAACGCCTCATCTTCCGCATAGGAACCCTCCAACCACAAGGGATGAACTCGGATTTCACCAGTTTCCTCATTTCCCCTCCCCCCACCCTGTCTCAGTCAAATCCATCAAATTCAGCACCGCCTTCCTAACCTGAGATCTTCTTCCCGACCTCTCCGCCCCCACCCCAGTCTGACCTATCACCCTCACCTTGACCTCTTTCCACCTACCACATTTCCGACGCCCCTCCCCCAAGTCCCTCCTCCCTACCTTTTATCTTAGCCTGCTGGACAAACTTTCCCCATTCCTGAAGAAGGGCTTATGCCCGAAACGTCGATTCTCCTGTTCCCTGGATGCTGCCTGACCTGCTGCGCTTTTCCAGCAACACATTTCCAGCTAGTTTCAATTTTGGGAGATCTGTCTTGTTAATTTGTCCTAAATTATGAAGTATCTTCAATATAGCTGTGGAGTCAGGTCTATTGGTAAGTGTCAGTATCTGTGGGCAGTGAATTTGCCTTTTCAATGTACTGTGTTCTGTTTAGGCTGATGGTCACGCGCATGACCTTTGTCTGTAGGTAGGGTTACAATGTTTCTGTCTTTTCTGAGTCCTTCCAAGGCTTTCCTTTCCTATGTTTTGAGGGTGTTCCGTTCCTCCTTCCTGCTTAGTGTTGGTGCAACCGTCTGTCTGACGGTCTACGAGGTTTTGTTTGTGAGTCTGTTGTCTTTCAGGATTGATTCTAAGAAATCCTTTTTGTTCGATTGTCTGGAGTTGTACTTCATCCCTCTTACTAGGACGGCTTTTCCATGTCTGTTAGTAGTCAGTTTGATAAGTGTTTAATCCAAGCCTCTGAATTGTATGTTTTGTTCTTTTGTGTAAGCTTGTCTAGATTTTCCTGTGGGGATATTATTTTCATTTTCTTTGCAGTTGTTTGATGCCGTTGGCTCATTCAAGTGTGTCTATCTATTCATGACCTATCATGTTGGTGTATAAAGTTGTTTGGTGCAAAATATCCGGACTGTATTTGTGGAGTAATTTGTGGACATCGTTAATCATTTCTCGCAACATTCTGAGGCCGTTCTGTTCCACTATTCTTTTGGGTGTGGGGTGTTAAGCGATGGTTTGTATTTGAGACATTTTCATAGTACCTGTTTCTTGAGGCATTCGTGTAGAAAGTACAGTTATTCGCGGGTGGCGCTCAGTCGGATGGTGTTGGTTTCCCATCTTTGGACTAGTGTTTAGCACATTGCGCCATTGGATGTTTGCGATTTTTAAGAAGGTTTGTAGTTCAGATTGTAAGTTTGCTCACTGCGCTGGAACATTTGTTTACAGACATTTCATCACCATGCGAGGTAATATCATCAGTTAGCCTCCGGTGAAGCGCTGGTGTTATGTCCCGCTTCCTATTTATATGCCTTGGTCTCTTAAGGCGGGTGATCTCATTTCCGGTTCTTTATCTCAGAGGTTGGTAAATGGGGTCCAAATTGATGTGTTTGTTGATGGAGTTCTGGTTTGAATGCCAGGCCTTGAGGAATTCCCGTGCGTGTCTCTGTTTTGCCTGTCCTAGGACAGATGTGTTGTCCCAGTCGAAGTGGCGTCCTTGTTTGTAAGGACACTAGTGATAGTGGGTCATGTCTTTTGGTGGTTAGTTGGTGTTCATGTATCCTGGTGGCAAGATTTCTGCTTGCCTGTCCGATGTAGTCTTTGTTACAGTTCTTGGAGGGTATTTTGTATAGGACATTCGTTTTGCTGGTTGTTGGTATAGAAGGACACCACTTCAACTGGGACAACACATCCATCCTAAGACAGGCTAAACAGAGACACGCATGGGAATTCCTAGAGGCTTGGCAAGGAAAGGCTGATAGGTATAGGGAATGCTGGATGACTAAAGAAATTGAAGGTTTGGTTAAGAAAAAGAAGGAAGCATATGTCAGGTATAGATAGGATAGATCGAGTCAATCCTTAGAACAGTATAAAGGAAGTAGGAGTATACTTAAGAGAGAAATCAGGAGGGCAAAAAGGGGGTATGAGATAGCTTTGGCAAATAGAATTAAGGAGAATCCAAAGGGTTTTCACAAATATATTTAGGACAAAAGGGTAACTAGGGAGAGAATAGGGCCCCTCAAAGATCAGCAAGGCAGCCTTTGTGTGGAGTCGCAGAAAATGGGGGAGATACTAATGAGTACTTTGCATCAGTATTCACTGTGGAAAAGGATATGGAAGATATAGCCTATAGAGAAATAGATGGTACCATCTTGCAAAATGTCCAGATTACAGAGGAGGAAGTGCTGGATGTCTTGAAATGGGTAAAGGTGGATAAATCCCCAGAACCTGATCAGGTGTACCCTAGAACTATGTGGGAAGCTAGAAAAGTGATTGCTGGGCCTCTTACTGAAATATTTGTATCATCAATAGTCACAGGTGAGGTGCCGGAAGACTGGAAGTTGGCAAATATGGTGCCACTGTTTAAGAAGGGTGGTAAGGACAAGCCAGGGAATTATAAACCAGTGAGCCTGACGTCAGTGGTGGGCAAGTTGTTGGAGGGAATCCTGAGGGACAGGATGTACATATATTTGGAAAGACTGATTAGGGATAGTCAACATGGCTGTGTGTGTGGGAAATCATGTCTCACAAACTTGATTGAGTTTTTTGAAGAAGTAACAAAGAAGATTGGTGAGGGCAGAGCAGTAGATGTGATCTATATGGACTTCAGTAAGGCGTTCGACAAGGTTCCCCATGGGAGACTGATTAGCAAGGTTAGATCTCATGGATTACAGGGGGAACTAGCCATTTGGATACAGAACTGGCTCAACGGTAGAAGACAGAGGGTGGTGGGGGAGGGTTGTTTTTTAGACTGGAGGCCTGTGACCAGTGGAGTGCCACAAGGATCGGTGCTGGGTCCTCTACTTTTTGTCATTTACATAAATGAGTTGGATGCGAGCATAAGAGGTACAGTTAGTAAGTTTGCAGATGGCACCAAAATTGGAGGTGGTGTGGACAGTGAAGAGGGTTACCTCAGATTACAACAGGATCTGGACCAGATGGGCCAATGGGCTGAGAAGTGGCAGATGGAGTTTAATACAGATAAATGTGAGGTGCTGCATTTTGGGAAAGCAAATCTTAGCAGGACTTATACACTTAATGGTAAGGTCCTAGGGAGTGCAGGTTCATAGCTCCTTGAAAGTGGAGTCGCAGGTAGATAGGATAGTGACGAAGGCGTTTGGTATGTTTTCCTTTTTTAGTCAGAGTATTGAGTACAGAAGTTGGGAGGTCATGTTGCAGCTGTACAGAACATTGGTTAGGCCACTATTGGAATATTGTGTGCAATTCTGGTCTCCTTCCTATCAGAAAGATGTTGTGAAACTTGAAAGGGTTCAGAAAAGATTTATAAGGATGTTGCTAGAATTGGAGGATTTGAACTGTAGGGAGAGGCTGAACGGGCTGGGGCTGTTTTCCCTGGAGCGTCGGAGGCTGAGGGGTAACCTTATCGAGGTTCACAAAATTAGGAGGGGCATGGATAGGGTAAATAGGCAAATTCTTTTCCCTGGGGTTGGGGAGTCCAAAACTAGAAGTCATAGGTTTAGGGTGAGAGGGGAAAAATATAAAAGAGACCTAAGGGGCAACTTTTTCACGCAGAGGGTGGTACCAGTATGGAATGAGCTGCCAGAGGAAGTGGTGGAGGCTGGTACAATTGCAACATTTAAGAGGCATTTGGATGGGTATATGAATAAGAAGGGTTTGGAGGGATATGGACCGGTTGCTGACAGGTGGGACTAGATTGGGTTGGGATATTTGGTCGGCATGGACGGGTTGGACCGAAGGGTCTGTTTCCATGCTGTATGTCTCTATGACTCTATTCAAACCAGAATTCCATCAATAAACACATCAATTTGGGTCCCATTTACCAACTTCTGAGAAAAATAACCTGAAATGACATCACCCACCTTAAGAGACGAAGTCACATAAATAGAAAGCAGGACATAACACCAGTGCTTCATTTGTAGGCTCACTGATGATGTTACCTAGCATGATGAAGAAACATCTGAAAATTAATCTTCCAGCTCAGTGAATGAACCTCAACCTGAGCTATAAAATCTTCTCAAACATCATTCTAAAAGGTCTTCCCTTTACTCTTAAGAGTAAAGTCTCTCCTACCAATGGAAACATCTTCCCAATATCTACTCTGTACAGTCCATTCAGTGTTCTGTATGTTTCAATTAGATTCCCCCTCTCATCCTTCTAAACTCCATCGAGTATAGACCCAGAGTCCTCAAATGTTCCTCATATGTTAAGCTTTTCATTCCTGGGACCATTTTTGTGAACCTCCTCTGAACACGCTCCAGGACCAGTATTTCCTTCCTGAAATAAGGGTCCCAAAACTGCACACAATACTTCAAATGTGGTCAGACCAGAGGCTTATAGAGCCTCAGAAGTACGCGCCTGCTTTTATATTCAAGTCCTCTCAAAATAAATGCCATCATCGCATTTGCCTTCCTAACTACTGGCTCAATCTGTAAGTTTAACGTAAGGATCCTGGACTAGAACTCCCAAGTATCTTTGCACTTCAGACTTCTGAATTTTCTCCCCATTCAGAAAATAGTCCATGCCTCTGTTCTTCCTATTAAAGTGCATGACTCTACATTTTGCCTTGTACTCCATCTACCGCTTCTTTGCCCACACTCCTAACCTGTCCAAATCATTCTACAGCCTTCCCACTTCCTCAATGCTACTTGTCCCTCTACCTATCATCTGTAAGCTTAACCAGAATACTCTCAGTTCCTTTATTCAAGCTCGTTAATGTATCAAGTGAAAAGTTGTGGTCCCAACACTGACCCTAGTGGAACACCACTTGCCACTGGCTGCCATTCTGAGAAGGACCCTTTTATCTCCACTCTCTCTTTCTGCCAGATTGGTCTAACCTGCTCATTACTTCCTCAAAGAATTCTAGCAGATTTGTCAGGCATGACTTCCCCTTGATGAAACTATGCTAACTTCGCCCTATTTTACTATATACTTCCAAGTATTCAGAAATCTCATCCTTCACAATGGATTCCAGGATTTTACCCACGACCATTGTCTGGTTCACAACACAGTGTGTGGGCTGTTCTGTCGACTTTCATCATCTGCTGGAAAATGTTGAGATGTTCTTTAGCAATTGCACATGCTTTTGGGACATTTCTTAGAATGTTGACACTCAATCTAAGGAGGGGAATTCCAACCTGTGCCAAAATTAACTTAAGGAAGCCCGTAATATAATTCTTTATAGTTTGGGTGAAGATTTGTAGCTCGGGTGCTCGTTGTTGTGGTTCTGTTCGTCGAGCTGGAGATTTTTGTTGCAAACGTTTCGTCCCCTGTCTAGGTGACATCCTCAGTGCTTGGGAGCCTCCTGTGAAGCGCTTCTGTAGTGTTTCCTCCGGCATTTATAGTGGCCTGTCCCTGCCGCTTCCGGTTGTCAGTTTCAGCTGTCCGCTGTAGTGGCCGGTTTATTGGGTCCAGGTTGATGGTGTTTGTTGATGGAGTTTGTGGATGAGTGCCATGTTTCTAGGAATTCCCTGGCTGTTCTTTGTTTAGCTTGCCCTATAATGGTAGTGTTGTCCCAGTCGAATTCATGTTGCTTGTCGTCTGCGTGTGTGGCTACTAGACCCAGAGTCCAGGGTCCTTGCATGGGATTTGGTACACTAAACACTATATAGGACTGCACAAAACATTATATAGGACAAACAGGAAGACAGCTAACGATCCGCATCCATGAGCATCAACTAGCCACGAAACGCCACGACCAGCTATCCTTAGTAGCCACACACACAGACGACAAGCAACATGAATTCGACTGGGATAACCCTACCATTATAGGGCAAGCCAAACAAAGAACAGCCAGGGAATTCCTAGAAGCATGGCACTCATCCACAAACTCCATCAACAAACACATCGACCTGGATCCAATATACTGGCCACTACAGCGGACAGCTGAAACTGACAACCGGAAGCGGCAGGGACAGGCCACTATAAATGCCGGAGGAAACACCACAGAAGCGCTTCACAGGAGGCTCCCAAGCACTGAGGATGTCACCTAGACAGGGGACGAAACGTTTGCAACACAAATCTCCAGCTCGGCGAACAGAACCACAGCAATAATTCTTTATATCCTACTTTGAAGGGACTGAATGAAATCGACTCATCACAACTGTCTTTAGAGCTGAGGTAGTTAGATTCTTGGCCAACAAGGGAGTGCAAGGTTATGAGTTGAGGCCACAGTCAGAATGAGTGTATCTTGTTGAATTGGAACAGGCTTGAAGGACAAAAGGTTGCCGACTCCCTCCCCCATCCGAATCCTGGCAATACTGAAGAAAATTGGTCTAAGTCATGGTCTTTAGGGTCTGATGGTATCTCTCCAAATCACTTGGGGACTGTGGCTGTGACTTGGGCTGCTTCACCTCTGCATTACACATGACCTTCTGACATGAAACACCAAGTCTTTTGGCAGCCCTCAGCTAATGAAAAATTAGACTGTAATGGCACCTTTTACTGCAATTTATTTCAGTAACACAGCTTCTACAAATTAATTGGTCAAATTCAAAATGGCCAGGAGATATCTTTGGACCTGACTTAGGCTGAGGCAAGAATCCAACCCAATCATCACGATTACATGCTAAATGGTGAATCAAGTGCAGCTATTGGGGCTGGACCACAAAGGCTGTGGCTTCCCAACCCTTTGATTTATGATATGCCTTACAAAAGTCAACTACACCTTTATGTAACTTCAGCCAATTAATGTTTGTTGTGGATTTTAGCTATTTGAGCATTTCATATGGAAACACTATTGGATTTTACTAATGCAACAGACTTGTTTTTCCACTTACAACACTCAACCTTCTCAGTCCTTTATTATGACAAAAATAACATGTTTGTTCTCTTGAACCAAACTTATCCTTTCTTTTTTACTCAGCTGAGGAGTGTCTGTATGTAAATCCTTGCCATCTTTATCAATTACTCTTTATCATCAAAC
Source organism: Chiloscyllium plagiosum (assembly GCF_037043375.1). NCBI lineage: Eukaryota > Metazoa > Chordata > Chondrichthyes > Orectolobiformes > Hemiscylliidae > Chiloscyllium > Chiloscyllium plagiosum. Next base: position 101,397,157 of record NW_028270146.1, on the reverse strand, counting down.
TTCTTATATGTCAATTTTCTCTGGAACCTTCCAAATTAGGGCCTATCATTAATATGTTTATGAGTCCAATTCATAAGCATTTGTTACTTCTTTATTTTATAAGTTCATGTTCATCCAGGTGGGACTTGTTAATTCCTCCAAGGTGCTATTTTTGAATTGTTCTCTCAGAACACTTTCCCAAAGGTCTCGAAGGTCTTGTACAACCTTCATTGCTCTATACCACGTTTCCAATGCTACTACTTTATTTCTGGTAAGTTCCATACAAGACTGGTCCTGTTCTTTTTATGGTATTCAGGACCTTGTTCCTGCCCTGATATTTGATAAGCTCATGGCTGATCTTTTTGTGGTCATAACTTCACTTTTCTACTTACTCTTCCTCCTTTCCCCATAACCCTTGACCCCTTTGTTAATCAAAAATCTGTCTGAGTCAGTTTTGAATATATTCAATGAAGCAGCAACTACCAGGGAAGAAAATTTCAAGCTCTAAGAGGATAAATTCTTACTTGCCTCCACCTTAAAAGGGACGCTCCTTATTTTAACACAGTGTGCCTGGTTTGAGATTTCCTCATGTGAAGTACTGTCCTCTCAGCGTCTTCTCTGTCAAGTCACCTCAGGATTTTGTTTCAGTAAGATTACCTCTCATTCTTTTAAACTCCAGTAAGTGTGGGCTGAACCTGCTCAAATGGTGGGCGGCATGGTGGCACAGTGGTTAGCACTGCTGCCTCACAGCGCCAGAGACCCGGGTTCAATTCCCGATTCAGGCGACTGACTGTATGGAGTTTGCACATTCTCCCCGTGTCTGCGTGGGTTTCCTCCGGGTGCTCCGGTTTCCTCCCACAGTCCAAAGGTCAGGTGAATTGGCCATGCTAAATTGCCCGTAGTGTTAGGTAATAGGGGTATGGGTGGGTTGCGCTTTGGCGGGTCGGTGTGGACTTGTTGGGCCGAAGGGCCTTAATCCCACTGTAAGTAATCTAATCTAATCTAAATATTCCTTATAAGATAACCATTTCATCGCAGGAATCAACCTGATGAACCTTCAGTGAAGAGCTTCCAATGCAAGCATATCTAACCATGAATAAGAAGTCCAGAGTAGTCTATAGTAGTCTTTTATGGTCTCACAATGCCCAATACAGTTGTTGCAAGACTTCCCTGCTTTTATCTTCCATCCTCCTTGATTTTAATGTCTGTTTTTCTTTCTCTTGCTCGTTTTATACTTCGTTTTTCCTAATTAGTTTTTGCTCGGTTCTTAAACTTTCCCATTCTTCTAGCCTACATCTTGCATTGTACATCTTCTCTTTCAGCATAATACTAACCTTACCATCTTTAGTTAGCCAGAGATAGTGTACCCTTCTGGTAGAGTATTTCTTCCTGAATGACAGGTATGTTTGCTAAGTGTTATACTGATTCTCAATTGTCATGCATTTTTACCAATTCCGCTCAGAAACACTGTATAATTGCAGGAGTATAAAAGAGTGGTATATTTTCAATGTAAAAGTATAATGCGACTTAGAGTCGTAGAGTCATACGGCATGGAAACAGAACCTTCAGTTCAACTCATCCATGCTGACCAGACATCGCAATCTGACCCAGACCCATTGGCCAGCTTTTGGCTCAAATCCTTCTAAACCCTTTCTATTCATATATTGATCTAGATGCCTTCTAAATGTTGTAATTGTACCAGCCTCCACCACTTTCTCTGGTAGCTCATTCCATACCTGCACCACTCTCTGCATGAAAGCATTACCCTTCAGATCCCTTTTAAATCTTTCCCCTCTCACCTTAAACTGCTTGTCTTCTAGGTTTGGACTCCACCACCCTAGGAAAAAGACCTTGCCTATTCACCCTATACATGCCCCTCATGATTTTATAAACCTCCGTGAGGTCACTCCTCAGCCTTCAACACTTTAGGAGAAAAATGCCCCAGCCTATTCGGCTTCTCCCTTTAGCTCAATCCCTCCAATCCTTGTAAATCTTTCTCTTCACCCTTTCAAGGTTAACAACATCCTTCCTATAGAAGGGTGTCCAGAATTGAAAGCAGTGTTCCTTAGAGGTGAACTTGCAGGCATTAGTGTTCCATTGTATCAGTTTCACTTGTTCCTTTGGGTGGTGAATTTGGAAGGTGTTGTCGAAGGAAACTTGGCAAGGTTGCAGCAATGCATTGCTGCTACTGTGCACTGTTGGATGACAAAGGTGGTGGCATTTTTCTCGATCAAGTCCTACCCTATCCTGAATGACATTGATTCTCTTGGGCATTGTTGGAGATGCAATCCTCCAGGAAAATGTATTCCATCACACTCGTGACTTGTGTCATGTAGTAAATGAACATGCTTTAGAGAGTCAAAAAGCAACATATTCCCCACAACTTTCCCATTTTCTGAGCTGTTATGTCAACTTCATTCATGTAGTTGTTCCAGTTACGTTTCTGTTCAATGATGTCTGCAGAATGTTGATGTGTTTAGTAATGCTAATGTCACTGTAACAATGAGCTGAACTATAGGCAGTGATCAATGAACATCCTCATTTGTAGTTTCTGTTAGAAATGTGCTAAGAATGACAACTCTAGCCCAAATTCTCTAGCTAGCTGGAACCTGTTTGTTTCCTGTGCTCTTCTCATCTTGTTCAGGTCCTGCCTCCGTCCTGTCCCTCTAAGTTATGCAGAGTGTCGGCATTTGAGCTGGTGAGCTTGTCTTCTTGCTTTTCCATTAGGATAGATTGTATTTCCTGGCTATCTGAAAGGAATTGGGACAAGGATATGAGGAAACAGAGAAAATAAGTCTGCACAATTTGAAGCTGCCAGTCAGTACCATCTCCTCCATGAAGATTAGAACAGGTAAATGTGCATTTCCCCTTCCGATTAGTTTCTGCGACCTCTGTTTGCAAAAGAGCAGGAGATTGTGGGCAGTGACTGTCATGCACTCTGTTTGAGAAATACCTGCAATATCAAATAGATGGCAGGGTGCAAGCTATGGAATGTAGATTTGTGGAGAAAGTGAGGTCTGCAGATGCTGGAGATCAAAGTTGAAACTTTATTGCTGGAACAGCACAGCAGGTCAGGCAGCATCCAGGGAACAGGAGATTCGACGTTTCGGGCACAGGCCCTTCTTCAGGAAGGGCCTGTGCCCGAAACGTCGAATCTCCTGTTCCCTGGATGCTGCCTGACCTGCTGTGCTGTTCCAGCAATAAAGTTTCAACAATGTAGATTTGTGACTTGTGAAGTATGCAACAGTAAGGAGAAGCCTAGGTATGTTGTATAAGAGGCTTGATTGATAGAAGTTATTGGTAGGTGAGTGTTTGTAGTGTGTGGATTTAGTAATGAGGCTACTGGTGCATTTAGTAGGATATGACATTTGAAGTTCACTGACTTTGATCACTAGTGAGATTAAACTTCTCCTTTACTGCATCTGTGTTGTTGTCATTTATACTTTTGACAATAAACTGGACAGCTCTTTCTTTGTCGATGCCTACTGAGCAAGAACCTGGTGATCCTCCCATGCTGCTCAACATTACAAGGCATCATCCCTCCATTCATTGTGACTGTGCTCTCCAGTCTGGAAAGCATGTGATCTCTACCTCCAAAGGTCAACCATCCTTTACTCTTTTCCAGGTGAAATTCAGTTTCAGAATAACTCTGAAACCCTATTCCTGCGGTGTGGTAGTAGTACAGATTAATAATATTGGACCTTCTGCTGATGTTGTCAGTAAATATGGGGAATGCTGGCTCCATACAGCAGCTCTAATAATAAGTAACGTGAATTTAGTGTATTATTTACATTATACTGTGAGTTGTATTTAAGGTCCAGAGCTGTTGGTAATTGTAAATATCTCATTTGTTATTCTGAATATAGCTGCTTAAATGGGTGAAAAAATGTAATGGGACCTGGCAAGCAGTTTCACAAGGATGGTTACAAAAGAGTCTAAAATAAATGAAGTGTGTAATAGAGAAGTAAGAAGAAGATATTAGCAAGGAATTTGGCGATAGAGAATTGAAACTTCAGGTTTGTCAGAACAAGATTTTTAACTTTGAGTTATTCAAAGAAGCAGAATGGAAAGTGGGATTAGATCAGAGAGTAGGTCCAAATCAAATTAACTGTTTCAATTATGTAATTATTTTGATTTCACATGCTAATTGTTACGACACAGCGATGAACCCCTCTGTTAATTAAACTAAACACCAAGAAAAGCTCACCTCGCAATCTGTTAAAATATGAGTGACAGAGAATTCCCAAATTCCACTATTTAAAGAAAATATCAATTTATTCTCGAAGAGTGAACATTAAACAACAACTATTCACAACTCTAAGCCTCCCGTTCTCTTAACTGCTTATTACCTGCCTCCAACTCTATAACAATGTATTGTTCCAATAAAACATTTATTAAAATTACATCAACTTAATTTCAAAGCCATACAGTGGCTGTCGTCTTCGGTGTCTGTCTTCCAGCTGAAGATCTCCCTACTTTTTACTGTGAAGATGTTCCATACAAAAAGATACCTTTGAGAGAGAATGTTTCAATGTCTTGGGTATCTCTCTCTCTCTCGATGGTAGGTGTTCTGACTGATTTTCAAAATTCCTGCCTTTTTTTAATATCCAAAACATCAGTTCATCTCATTGCTTCAATGTTGTAAAACAATAAATTCAAACTCGACTGAGTTTTAGTATCCTGGGCATAATTTAAATTGATTGGTTAAATTTCAATTGTTGTCAAAACAGCAACTAACTCAGGTATCTATTTCACAGGGGAAAGTGAGGACTGCAGATGCTGGAGGTCAGAGCTGAAAATGTGTTGCTGGAAAAGCGCAGCAGGTCAGGCAGCATCCAAGGAGCAGGAGAATCGACGTTTCGGGCATGAGCCCTTCTTCAGGAATGAGTCATTCCTGAAGAAGGGCTCATGCCCGAAACGTCGATTCTCCTGCTCCTTGGATGCTGCCTGACCTGCTGCGCTTTTCCAGCAACACATTTTCAGTATCTATTTCATAGCCAGATATTACATATTTTCAATTTTCCAGTAAACTCTGAGACTGCTATGTAGTTATATGACAGGTGCTTGTAAGCTCTCAGTACAGAACAGCATTTACTCTCTCTGAAAGATACAGTACACTCCTTCACCTTCATAACATAATAAATATCTTCTTGTGAAAATCAAAACTAATGCCCGTTAGTGCAGTACAGAGGAACCTCGATTATCTGGCATTCGATTATCTGAATATCGGATTACCTGGCAAGAAGGCAATGTCCTGATGCGCGACTAAACAATGTTATTTGGCATTGGATTATCCAGAATTCAATCAACCGAACGAAATACTGCCCAACCGTGTCCTACGGATAATCGAGGTTCCTCTGTAAATGAAATACAGTGCCACCCTAACCCCTACCCATTGCATATTGCAACATTGACTGCATGGGATTCCCATATCATTCTTTGGTCTTTTCAGAAAGCACCAACACTGCCTCAAAATGTTGTGGAGGTGGGCCGTTGAATATTTTTAAGGCAGAGGAACATATGTTCTTGTTAGGCAAAGGTTTTCAGCAAGAATATTATCAGGCAAGAATTTTGTAGATAGATGGGAATGTGGAATTCAAAACATAAACCATGATCATATTGCATAATGATGCAGGCTGTAGGGGCAGAAAGGCCTCTTTCTGCTCTTAATCTGTATATTTGTCTAACACGTCAGATTCATTCTCAAGATTTATGATTACAAAACTGCAGAAATTTCAGAGAATAGCGCGTCAGAAATTTTGTCTCAAAATTAAAAGCAGTCAATAATTTTCAGTGCAGACTAAGCATATTGTTTTGCAGAATGACCTTGTGCACAGTCCTGGTTGAGGTAGTGAAAATCCTGGAATTGGGAATCACAGAATTAATCCTCAATTCTGTCTGCCACAACTTCTAACACATCAAACTGTTTTGATGACAGATGACTGAGATGTTAACTGTTTCTAATATTGAGGTAAACGAGATGTGAATAGTATTGCACAGTTCTGTCCATTGTCTGGTTGAGTTTAGTGCCTGATAGCAATAAAATTGGATACTGCCCATTATCTGTCTATGCTGCTAAAACAGTGAACCATCTGACTGTCTTTGAACAAAGCTCTTTCCTTGGGTTAGCCAATTAACAGAACTTTGTCAACTTGTCCCACTCAGTGGATTTCTATTCATTACCATTCAGCACTTTTCAAATTAGTGTAGTCCATGATTTAATCTGATAGTTGCAGTGTTATGGTCCTAGTAGATCAGTAATCTAGGGTTGAGAGATCAGATTCCTCTGTGACAGTTTGGGAAGTTGTATTTGTCGGGTTTGAAAGTGGCCAAATTGTTTTCAAAACCAAGCTGGTTCATAAGTGAAAGTTGTGGAAGGAAACCTGACATCATTATCCAGTCTAATTTACATATTGCTCCAGTCCATAATTGACTTTTAATGTTCTCATGATGATTAGGCTTGTTTCCAGAAAAGTCATGCTGCTGAGTACTTTGAGCTGAAGAATTTCAAAAGTAGATTTTAAATGCTATATTATTCTCAATCCAAAATACTCCAAAATCTAAGCTGTCTTTTCAGTGAATTTGTCATTATTAGATTAGATTAGATTAGATTACTTACAGTGTGGAAATAGGCCCTTCGGCCCAACAAGGTTGTCACACCGACCCGCCGAAGCGTAACCCACCCATTCCCCTACATTTACCACTTTACCTGACACTACGGGCAATTTAGCGTGGCCAATTCACCTGACCTGCACATCTTTGGACTGTGGGAGGAAACCGGAGCACCCGGAGGAAACCCACGCAGACACGGGGAGAATGTGCAAACTCCACACAGTCAGTCGCCTGAGTCGGAAATTGAACCCGGGTCTCTGGCGCTGTGAGTCAGCAGTGCTAACCACTGTGCCACCGTGCCACCCACATGCATCTCCATTTGTCATCTTTGATTTTATAAGGAGACAATTAAACCTGCTCTCAGCTCGTAACTGCCAAACAGATTTATTAAACAGTAAATATGTGAATAGAAAAACTGAGCACTGCAGATTTATGGTAATGACTGGCTCAAACTCTGCCTCAGAAGGTGAAAAAAAGTCTACTTTATCTGCTGTCCTGAAGTGTAATGTAAGTGCAAGGCTGAAATATTAACATTGCATGATTTGTTGCTTGCATGCTATTCGCTGGGTGATGTATTATGTCTTTGTATGGAGCAATAAGGTGAGTTGATGGACAGATGACTTTAAGGCCATATATATGAACACGTAACCCATAAAATGCATGCATGTTAAGTGAATTTTTGATTTTCTGTTAAATATCTGATATGGTAAAATTTCTGAATTTCAAGGTTTTGCCGACTTCAAGTGATGTAGTATGTCAAAACACACATCTCATCTTGTATGTTAATTAATTGGCTAAATTATGGATAAGAAAATGGTACAAAATTAAAATATCGTTAAAAGCCTTTGTTTTATTCCTTATAAAATTGAGGCAATATCATGTATTTGAACTTTAAATATTCAGGCTTGAATAAATTATATCCTGAACAATGTTATCCAGTCTAGGCAAATTGGTCAAAACTGACCAGTGACTGTAAGTAATTTGAGCACAGGGATTTCACAGTTGAAGCTGACATTTTCTCTCGTCTCAATATCCTCTCATTCAGAATCTCCAACAGACTTTCTCATGCACCCTCTCAAATTTGCATAAACACATACCTGTCCATACATACATGTGCAAGTTAATGGTGATTGAATGCAAACCTTATTTATCAATTAATTACTTTTGAAGTGTGGTTGCTGTTGTAATTATATAGGCCAAATGCAGTGCTGTGTTACTGTCATAAGGATTAGTTAAAACTTGGTGCAAACTGAGATTGAAAAAAATCTTTGTGTCTTCCACACTGTCATTACCGGTTTGTTATCTAAGCCAGTAAAAAGGAGTTACCATGACTGTGTGTAATTCTTTGACTAGATGTTTTAAAAAGAGGTTTTGAAGCATTAATTTCTTTTCTTTCATACAAGAGCTGGCGAATGCACAGAATCCCAAAATATTTTGACTTTATTTTGCTACACAGTTTGTATCTCTTTATAGACTATGTTAATGTTAATATGATAGGTTTTCTATACGTTTTACTGGTAAAATCATAATGGATCAGTCAAGGACATTATGTAACCAAGAAAAATTCTTACCATCTATGAATTCTCCTCATTACTCATGCCTGACATCCTGGGGCATCTGCTGTGATTTTGTGATTTAATCATGGTTCATCGCAGTTTGATTCAAGTTTGATTCCCCAATCCAGTGACTTTTAGTGATGGCAAGAATTAGATGGGAACAGAAAAGAAATAAACAAACAATTAGTTTCAAATACCATTTTAGTGATTATTGAAAACTTGCCAATTAGAGCAAACATTGTAGAGTATTTCCCTATTTTTTGAACAGACACGGAATTAATTTTCAGTGTACCTCTTTTAAGCATCACCTTTATAATTGGCTCATATAGTTCTGCTAAATGGTTAGTGTCATTTGCCTACAATAGGCTTTTGTCTGTGATCGCCTTTGATAGTGTAAATGCTGGGAACTGTGCTCTGTTTTGGTTCTGAAATGTTAGCATTTCAAATGTTAACATTGTAATATTTGTTATTTGCTTCAGGAAGGTGGACTGCCAGCTCAGAAAGGCACGGTGGACATGACTTTATTGATGACTGGCCGGGAGAGAGCAGAGTATGTCCGCTGGAAGAAGGAACGGGAGCAGATAGATCAAGAGAGGCTAGCACGTCACAAAAACTCCAAAGGAGAATGGAAAAGAGCATGGGATGCAAACAAAACTGAAGACATGTAGGTTTTTCTTTATTACATTAAATATTCAAGATATTTACCAGCCTTTTGTTCCTTAAGAAGAAATCATTTCTCGAGTAAATCAGCTTTGTTGAAATAATTTGTTGGTCACTGCTAATAATTTTAAGTTTTAAATTTTACTTTGTGAACTCCAAACTCAGTGCACAAGATTATGGGATGGCTGGAGCCAAATGAAAACTCAAGGGGCTTAAATTGGTTAGCCCCTGAAACCTGGTGTGGGGTGAACTTGGCTCTGGTCTGTTCAATGAAGGTGTCAGATCACATCTTTGTTGTCTGTTCATCATCTTGATCATTGCATGCAATCATTGTTCACTTGTGTAGGTCATAAGTATTAATAAGTGTCTGGTAATGCTTAAAGCTGATCTGCAGTAGTGAAAAAGGAGTTACCTTGCAGCTAATGCTGGTGCTGGCTGATTTAGGGAAGGATGGTTGATCATGGGAGTGTGCGTGCACCCAGGTTTTCAAATGCAGAGATTTAGCGGAGGAAGTGGAATGAAAGAGAAATTACTTTGACCTCAGGGGAAGTGAGTTGCAGGGTGGCGTCCAATTCTCATGATGTGCATGGACTTGGATAATCGTAGAGGACATGCTCCCAGGCTTCGGATGCAGTGCCAGAAGAAGCTTTGTGATCTCAGATCTGTGGTTCAGGTCAAAGAATGCATTTTCAAATGCCATATCTTGCTGATTGTAGTGACACCCTCAGCCACTGTTTAAATCACCAAATCCTGATTACCCACCTACCAACAATCTCCATTCATCCAAACTGAGTCCTAACATGCATATGCTTTATTTTGTTATCACCCAATTTGCATTGCTGGTAGTCTCACACACAGATTGTCAAACTCCAGCATATAGTCAAATGGGTTGCATCACATTTAGATTAGATTAGATTACAGATTAGATTAGATTACAGTGTGGAAACAGGCCCTTTGGCCCAAAAAGTCCACACCGACCCGCCGAAGCGAAACCCACCCATACCCGTACATTTACCCCTTACCTAACACTACAGGCAATTTAGCATGGCCAATTCACCTGACCCTGCACATCTTTGGACTGTGGGAGGAAACCGGAGCACCCGGAGGAAACCCACGTAGACACGGGGAGAATGTGCAAACTCCACACAGACAGTCGCCCGAGGGGGGAATTGAACCCGGGTCTCAGGCGCTGTGAGGCAGCAGTGCTAACCACTTCAACTGTTGCACTTCAACAGTTACAGTCACTTACTGTTGCACTTCAACAGGAGAAGGTTACTGAATGCAGCAGCAAGTCTGAAAAGTGGGAGAGGTATGCCTGCATGTCTCCATGAGGAGAATGAGTGTAACCATATTCTGTAGTTGCAGTTATAGATTGACCTATGAAGCTTTGAAAAATTCATAGAATTCCTACAGTGTGGAAACAGGCCCTTCAGACCAACAAGACCACACCAACCCTCCAAAGAGCAAGCCACCCAGACTCATTCCCCTACACCATTATCCTATATTTACCCCTAACTAATGCACCTAACCTATATATCCCTGAATGCTATCGGCAACTTTAGACTGTGGGGGAAACCGGAGAACCCGGTGGAAATACAGGGGGGAGAATGTGCAAACTCCATACAGACAGTCTTCCGAGGTTGGAATCGAACCCGTGTCCCTGGCTCTGTGAGGCAGCGGTGCTAACCACTGTTAAGAGTGTGGTGCTGGAAAAGCACAGCAGGTCAGGTAGCATCTGAAGAGCAAGAGAATTGACATTTTGGGCAAAACCCCTTCATCAGGAATGAGGCTTGTGAGCCGAGAGGGTAGAGAGATAAATTGGGGGGGGGATAGATAGCTGAGAGTGCGATAGGTAGGTGGAGGTGGAGGTATTGGTAATAGGTCGGAGAGGAGGGTGGAGCGGATAGGTGGTTGGAAGGTTGGAACTGGGATAAGGTAGGGAGAGGGCAAATGAGGAAACTGGTGAAATCCATGGCATAAATTCCCCTCTTAATCTGATGCCCTCTAATCCTCGATTTCCCAACCCTGGAAAAAAGACTGACTGCATTTACCCTATCCAGACCCTTGAGTCCTGGCAACATCCTTGTAAATTTCTTCTGTATTCTTTCCAGTTTAATAACATCCTTCCTATAGCAAGATGAGCAAAACTCAGCACAATACCCCAAGTGCAGCCTCACCAATGTCTTATACAACTGGAACATAACTTGTCAACTTCTATATTCACTGCCCTGAGTGATGAAGGCCAGTGTGCCAAAAGCCTTCTTCACTGCCCTGTCTACCTGTGACTCCACTTTCAGACAACCAAACACCTGAAATCCAAGGTCCCTCTGTTCTACCACAATCCTTCGGGCCCTACAATTCACCATAAAATGTTATACTTATCAATATTAAACTCCATTTGCCATTTCTCGGCCCACTTTACCAAGATCCTGCCGCATTTTCTGATAACGTTCCACATTGTCTACAATACTGCCTACTTTAGTGTCACTTGCAAACTTACTAATCATGCCTTGTACATTCTCATCCAAATTATTGATATAGATAACAAATTAATGGGCCCAGCACTGACCCCTGAGGCACTCCACTAGTCACAGGCCTCCAGTCCGACAAGCATCCTTCCACTATTACCCTCTGCTTCCTACCATCAAGCCAATTTCTAGCTCCCCCTGGATTCCATGTAATTTATCCTTCCAGAGCAACCTCTCATGTGGAACCTTACCAAAGGCCGTATAGAAATCCATATAGACTGCGTCTGCCGCCCTGCCCTCGTCATCCTTCTTGGTCACTTCATCAAAGACCTCTAACAAATATGTGAGGCATGATCTCCCACGCACAAAGCCATGCTGATTACTCCAAATCAAACCCTGTCTTTCCAAATGCATGTATATCTTAACTCTCAGAATCTTCTCAATAACATATCTACCACAGACTTACTGGTGTATAGTTCCCAGACTATTCTTTCCAGCCCTTCTTGAATAAGGGCACAACATTCCCTACCCTCCAGTCCTCTGTAATCTCACCAATGGCTAACAATAATGTAAAAATATCAACTAGGGCCTCCGCAATTTCTTCTCTGGCCCCTAGCAGAGTTCTTGGGATATATCTGGTCAGGATCAGGAGATTTATCCAGCTTCATATATTCTAATACATCGAACACCAGCTCTACTATGATATGGGCTGTCCACAAGACATGACCACTATTTTCCCCCAATTCCCAAGCCTTCATGCCTTTCTCCACAGTAAACTTCTGCTGTTCTACACATACATATCCACTTTAGTCCTTGAGGGGTCCTATTCGCTCTCTAGTTAATTTTCCTTTAATATATTTAAAGAACCTCTTTGGAGTCACCTTAACCTTCTCACGCCACTTTTCGCTCTCCTGATTTCCTTCTTCAGTAAACACATGTATCCCCTATATATCTCTAGGGATTCCCTTGATCTGTACCTAAGCTATACTTCCTTTTTTCTGGTCAAAGCCTCAATATCTCTAGTCATCCAGGATTCACTATTCTTGTCAATCTTGCCTTTCACCCTCTCAGGAAATATCGATCTTGAACTTCAGCTATCTCACTTTGAAAGGCCTCCCATTTGTCACAGGTTCCTTTGCCTGGAAACAAACTACTCCAAGCTCCTATTTAATTCTATCAAAATTCATCTTGCCGCAATTTAAAATTTGAACCTGTTGATCAGTGTTGTCCCTTTCCATAACTATTTTAAAATTAATATAACTATGGTCACTGGTCGCAAAGTGCTCCCCCATTGTCATGTCTCCTGCCCTGCACTATTTCCCAAGAGTAGGTCAAGGATCACTATGTGCTGCTTGAGCAAACTTTTTCCTGAATGCACTTAACATGAGGATAAAGGAAGCACTCATAAGGTCTAGGTTACTGAAAACAGACGAAGTTTTGGAAGAATATTGGGAAAGTAGGACCAATCTGGAACGAGGAATTAAGAAGGCTAAAAGGGGTCATGAAATATCTTTAGCAAACAGAGTTAAGGAAAATCCCAAAGCCTTTTATTCGTATGTAAGGAGGAAGAGGGTAACTAGAGAAAAGGTTGAAAAATGTGTTGCTGGAAAAGCGCAGCAGGTCAGGCAGGATCCAAGGAGCAGGAGAATCGACGTTTTGGGCATAAGCCCTTCTTCAGCTCATTCCAAAGAAGGGCTTATGCCCGAAACGTCGATTCTCCTGCTCCTTGGATGCTGCCTGACCTGCTGCGCTTTTCCAGCAACACATTTTTCACTTCTGACCTCCAGCATCTGCAGTCCTCACTTTCTCCTAGAGAAAGGGTTGGACCACTCAAGGACAAAGAAGGAAAGTTATGTGTGGAGTCGGAGATTCTTAATGAGTACTTTGCATCAGTATTCACGGAGAAGAGGGACATAACAGATGTTGAAGTTAGGGATAGATGTTTGATTACTCTAGGTTTATGGGCGGTATAGAGGCGGTTAGCACTGCTGCCTCACAGCGGCAGAGACCTGGGTTCAAATCCCGCCTCAGGCAACTGTCTGTGTGGAGTTTGCACATTCTCCCCGTGTCCGCGTAGGTTTCCTCGGGTGATGTGGTTTCCTCCCACAGTCCAAAGATGTGCAGGTCAGTGAATTGGCCATGCTAAATTGCCCATAGCGTTAGGTGAAGGGGTAAATGTAGGGGAATGGGTCTGGGTGGGTTGCTCTTCGGAGGGTCAGTGAGGACTTGCTGGGCCGAAGGGCCTGTTTCTACACTGTAAGTAATCTAATCTAAAAGAAAGTGGACATAAGCAAGGAGGAAGTGTTGGGTATTCTAAAAGACATTAAGGTAGACAAGTCCCCAGGTCCAGATGGGATCTATCCCAGGTTACTGAGGGAAGCGAGAGAGGAAATAGCTGGGGATTAACAGATATCTTTGCAGCATCCTTGAACAAGGGTGGGGTCCTAGAGGATTGGAGAATTGCTAATGTTATCTCATTGTTTAAGAGGGTAGCAGGGATAATCCAGGTAATTATGGACTGGTAAGCCTGACATCAGTGGTAGGGAAGCTGCTGGAGAAGATACTGAGGGATAGGATCGATTTACATTTGGAAGAAAATGGTCTTATCACTTTGGTTTTGTGCAGGGAAGATCATGTCTTGCAAACTTAATAGAATTCTTTGGATACAGAACTGGCTCAAAAGTAGAAGACAGGGTGCTGGTGGAGGGTTTTTTTTCGGACTGGAAGCCTGTGACCAGTGGAGTGCTACAAGGATTGGTGCTGGGTCCTCTGCTTTTAGTCATTTATATAAATGATTTGGATGTGAGCATAAGAGGCACTGTTAGTAAGTTTGCAGATGATACCAAAATTGGAGGTGTAGTGGACAGCAAAGAAGGTTACCTCAGGTTACAATGAGATATTGATCAGAAGGGCCAATAGACTGAGAAGTGGCAGATGGAGTTTAATTCAGATAAATGCGAGGTGCTGTATTTTGGGAAAGCAAATCTTTGCAGGACTTATACACTTAATGGTAAGGTTCTAGAGAGTGCTGCTGAACAAAGAGACCTTGGAGTACAGATTCATAGCTCCTTGAAAGTGGAGTTGCAGGTAGATAGGATAGTGAAGAAGGCGTTTAGTATACTTTCCTTTATTGGTCAGAGTATTGAGTACAGGAGTTGGGAGGTCATGTTGCAGCTGTGCAGGACATTGGTTAGGCCACTTTTGGAACATTGCATGCACTTCTGGTCTCCTTCCTATCAGAAAGATGTTGTTAAACTTGAAAGGGTTGAGAAAAGATTTACAAGGATGTTGCCAAGGTGGAGGATTTCAGTTGAATAGGCTGAGGCTGTTTTTCCTGGAGCTTCAGAGGCTGACGGATGACCTTATAGAGGTTTACAAAATTATGAGGAGCATGGATAGGATAAATAGACGAAGTCTTTTCCCTGGGGTCGGGGAGTCCAGAACTAGAGGGCATAGGTCAGGGTGAGAGGGGAAAGATATGAAACAGACCTAAGGGGTATCTTTTTCACGCAGAGGGTGGTACATGTATGGAATGAGCTGCAAGAGGAAGTGGTGGAGGCTGGTACAATTGCAACATTTAGGAGGCATTTGGATGGCTATATGAATAGGAAGTGTTTGGAGGGATATCGGCCGGGTGCTGGCAGGTGGGACTAGATTGGGTTGGGATACCTGGTCAGCATGGACGGGTTGGACCAAAGGGTCTGTTTCCATGCTGTACATCTCTGACACAATGACTCTATGACTCTAAGTGGCAAAGTTGATTGGTGAGGGAAGGGCTGTAGATGTCATATATATGGACTTCAGTTAAGTGTTTGATAAGGTTCCCCAAGGCAGGCTGATGGAGAAAGTGAAGTTGCATGGGGTCCAGGATGTACTAGCTAGATGGATAGAGAACTGGCTGGGCAGCAGGAGACAGGGAATAGTAGTGGAAGGGAGTTTCCCAAATTGGGCAACTGTGGCCAGTGGTGTTCCACAAGGTTCTTTGTTGGGGGCCACTGTTGTTTGTGACATACATAAATGATAAGTGGTCTGCTTAGCAAGTTTGCAGATGACACTAAGATTGGTGGAGTAGCAGATAGTGAAGGGGATTGTCAGAATACAGCTGAATATAGATAGATTGGAGAGTTGGGCAGAGAAATGACAGATGGAATTCAATCCAGGCAAATGCAAGGTGATGTATTTTGGAAGATCCGATTCAAGAGCTAAAATTGATGTACAGAGAGATCTGGGTATTCAGGTCCATTATACCCAGAAGTCATGTTACAAATGTATAGGGAAAAAGTGAGGACTGCAGATGCTGGAGATCAGAGCTGAAAAATGTGTTGCTGGAAAAGCGCAGTAGGTCAGGCAGCATCCAAGGAGCAGGAGAGTCGACTTCTCGGGATTCCTGAAGAAGGGCTTATGCCCCAAAAGTCAATTCTCCTGCTCCTTGGATGCTGCCTGACCTACTCGCTTTTCCAACAACACATTTTTCAGTACAGATGTATAGGGCTTTGTTTTGGCCACATTTGGAATACTGCGTACAGTTCTGGTCGCCATATTACCGAAAGGATGTGGATACTTTGGAGAGGGTACAGAGGAGGTTCATCAGGATGTTGCCTGCTACGGAAGGCGCTAGCTATGAAGAGAGGTTGAATAGATTAGGACTATTTTTATTAGAAAGATGGAGATTGAGGGGGGACTTGATTAAGGTCTACAAACTCATGAGAGATATAGACAGGGTGGATAGCAATAAGCTTTCTCCCAGAGTGGGCGATTCATTACTAGGGCTCGCAAGTTCAAGGTGAGAGGGAAAAAGTTTAAGGAAGATATGCATGGAAAGTTCTTTATGCAGAGAATAGTGGGTGCCTTGAACATGTTACTAGCAAAGGTGGTAAAGGCGGGCACAATAGCGTCATTTGAGATGTATCTAGACAGATATATGAATGGGCAGGGACCAAAGAGATACCAATCCTTACAAAATAGGTGATATGTTTAGACTAGATTCTAGATTCTCTTCAGTATGGAAACAGGCCCTTCAGCCCAACAAGTCCACACCGCCCCTCCGAAGAGAAACCCACCCAAACCCATTCCCCTACCCTATATTTACCCCTGACTAACGCACCTAACACTGTGGGCAGTTTAGCATGGCAAATTCACCTGACCTGCACATCTTTGGATTGTGGGAGGAAACCCACGCAGACACAGGGAAAATGTGCAAACTCCACACAGACAGGCGGGAATCGAACCCTGGACCCTTGTGCTGTGAGGCAGAAGTGCTAACCACTAAGCCACCATGCCTCCCATAAGGCGCGGATAGAGGATTTGATTGGCACAGGCTTGGAGGGCCGAAGGGTCTGTTCCTGTGCTGTAATTTTCTTTGTTCTTTGTTCGAACACCATCTAAGCCCTTAACACAATGGCAGTCTCAGTTATGTTAGGAAAATTAAAATTGCCGACTCTTACAGCCCTGTTGCTCCTGCAAGTTTCCTCATTCTCCCTGCATATCTGTTCCTCTAATTCCTGTTGACTACTTGGAGGCCTGTAGTACAATCAAAATCACGCCACCATCCCCTTCTTATTTCTTAGCTCCACCCACAAAGCCTCACTGGATAAGTCTTCAGTTATTTCATTTCTCATTACTGCTGTGATGCACACCTTAATCAAAAATGCAATTTCCCCCCCTGCCCCCCTTTCCATCATCTCTGTCCCACCTAAAACACTTGTACCCTGGCACATAAGCTTCCAGTCCTGTCCCTCCCTTAGCTATGTTTCTATAATGGCTATAATATCCCAATTCCACATACCTATTCACGTCCTGAATTTATCGACCTTACCTGACCGCCTTCTTGCATTAAAATAGATGCAGTTTACTCCAACAGGCATTCCTTGCTCTCTGTCCTATTCCAGCCTGACCAGTCTCTTCACTTTACTATTTATGATTACTGTACCTCCTTTCAGCCTCGCACATTTCTCCTTGTTATTGAGGATCCCACCCCAGTAAAGCTAGTTTAAACTGTCTCGTCGCACAAGTAAACCTGGCCGCCAAAATATTGGTTCCCTCTAGTTCAGATGAAGCATGTCCCTCTTGGAGCAGGTCATCTCTGCCCCAGAAAAGATCCCAATGATCTAAAAATCTGAATCCCTGCCCCAGTACCAATTCTTCAGCCACACATTCATCTGCCATATCCTCCTGTTCTTACTGTCCCTAGCACATGCAAGTGGAAGTAATCCAAAGATTACCATCAAAGAGGTCCTGATTTTTTTACAGCTCTCTATAATCCTTATCCCTATTTGTACCCATGTCATTTGTGCTCACATGCACAATGACTTCTGGCTGTTCATCATCTCCCTTGAGAATGTACTACAGATGCTCCAAGACATGCTGGACCCTGGCACCTGGGAAGCAACATACCATCCTGGATTCCCATTTGAGGCCACAGAATCTCCTGTCTGTCCCTCTAACTATCGAGTCTCCTGTTACTAAGGTCCTGTTTGCCTTTATTCTTTCCCACTCTGCCCTGGAGCCAGTCATAGTGCCACCAACCTGGCCATTACTGCTTTCCCCTGAACAGTCTTCCCCCATGCCCCACCCTGTAACAGATATTGACTCTTTATGTACTTTAAAAGATCATGTAGAGCTGGGATGTGCACATGGTGATACACTGGACATAAGTATGGTGCTACCAGGGCAGCAAGAAAGGATAACTGAGGTGCCTGCTCATCTGTGGGTGAGGCTGCACTCTAGTTCTGCTATAGAAAACTCCGATAATGACAGCAAAGAATTAGACTACACAAGAAGTCTGATAATTGCAGACATCCAAATGCATGGTGCATTGGGAAGCCTACCAGAAATCTCATGTTAAATACAGCTAGCACATGGTGACATAACCAAGATGCTGTGATGTACACAGACCGTGGATAATGTAGTGTCTGTTCTCTCCCAGCATCTCCATCAAGGGAAGGAATCCCTTTTGATTCAAGTGCATGGCAGACTTGACATGAGACACACACAAAGATGTATTGTATAGTCATTTGAATTCCTGTATGACAAAGAAACGTGCAAATTATGCAAATCTTTGTGCTTGCTTCACCTTCTCAGTGTTAGCTGAAGCTGCCTCACTTCAAATAGCAGTCAGTAACATCCCATCTTCCAGCACTTTGGCTATGTCACCATTCACCTGGCAGCTGTCTTCTGTGCCAGCTGTATTTAAACAACATCTTCCAGCACTTTGCCTTGTATGCCTTAGCATCGCAAGCGCACATCTAAATATTTCTTAAATGTCATGAACGTTTCTCCCTCAACCATAAGCAGAGAATTCTAGATTCCCACTATCCTCTGGGTAAAAAGGTTTTCCCTCACATCTCCTGTATACCACCTGCCTCTTCCCTTTAAATCCCCTTTCACTGATCTGTCCACAAAGGTGACAGGTTAGAACATAAAACAGCACAGTCCAGGCCCTTCAGCCCTCAATGTTATGGCAACCTTTTATCCTACTCTTAAGATCAAACTAACTTACATACCCTTCATTTTGCTATCATCCATGTGCCTTTCCCAGTGTCGCTTAAATGTCCCTGATGTGTCTGATTGTACTACCAACGCTGGCAATGTACCCACATGCACCCACCACTCTCTGTGTAAAGATCTTACCTCTGACATCTCCCCTAAACCTTCCTCCAATTACCTTAAAATTATGTCCCATGTGATATCCATTTCTGCCCTAAGAAAATGTCTCTGACTATCTACTCTATCTATCCATGCCTTTCATCATCTTATACACCTCTATCAAGTCACCTCTCATCCTTCTTCACTCCAATGAGAAAAGCCCTAGCTCCCTCAACCTTTCTTCATAAGACATGCCCTCCAGTCCAGGCAGCATCCTGGTAAATCTCCTCTGCACCGTCTTTAAAGCTTCCACATCCTTCTTGTAATGAGGTGACCAGAACTGAACGCAATATTCCAAGTGTGGTCTAACCAGGTGCTTTATAGAGCTGCAACATTACCTCATGGCTCCTGAACTTTATAACTCTGTTCATGAAAGCCAACACACCATAAGCCTTCTTAACAACACTGTCAACTTGGATAGCAACTTTGAGGAATCTATAGATGTGGGCCACAAGATTCCTTATTCCTTGACACGGCCAAGAATCTTGCCTTTAACCCTGTAATCTGCATTCAAATTCAACCTTCCAAAATGAATCACCACACTTTTTCAGTTGAACTCCATCTGCCACTTCTCAGCCCAGTTCTGCATCCTGTCAGTCTACCATTGCAACCTACAACAGCCATCCACACTATCCACAACTCCATCAACATTTGTGTCATCGGCAAACTTACTAACCCATCCTTTCACTTCCTCATCCAAGTCATTTATAAAAATCACAAACAGCAGAGGTCCCAGCACCGATCCCTGTGGAACACCAAGCTCCATGCTGAATACTTTCCATCTACTACTACCCTCTGTCTTCTATAGGCTAGCCAACTGTGTATTCAGGCAGCCAAATTTCCCTGTATCCCATGCCTCCTTACCTCCTGAATAAACTTACCATGGAGAACTTTATCAAACATCTTGCTAAAATCCATATAAACCACATCCACTGCTCTACCTTCATCAATGTATTTTGTCACATCCTCAAAGAATTCATTAAGGCTTGTGAGGCATGTCCTGCCTCTCTCAAAGCCATGCTGACTGCCCCTAATCAAGCTATGCTTTTCCAAATAATCATAAATCCTATCTGCCAGAATCCTCTCGAATAATTTGCCCACCACTGATGTAAGACTGATGGGTCTGTAATTCCCAGGGTTATCTCTATTCCCTTTCTTGAATAAGAGAATAACATTTGCCACCCTCCATTCATCTGGTACTACTCCAGTAGACAGTGAGGATGCAAAGATAATTGCCAAAGGCGCTGCAATCTTTTCCCTTGCTTGCCGTAGTAACCTGCACAGTTCCTGCCTAACAGCATTGTGATTTCCCCCTCCCCCAATTAAATACTTTCCCATACCTTCTGCTCCTATCCCTCTCCACGACTATAATATCAGGAAGTTGTGATCACTGTTACCGAAATACTCTCCCGCTGAGAGATCTGACACCTGGTCTGGTTCGTTGCCTCCCCTCTCGTGGTCTATCTACGTATTGAGTCAGGAATCCTTCCTGGACACTCCTGACAAAATCTACTTCATCCAAAATATTTGCACAAAGAAGATTCCAATCAATCAGTTGAAGTCAGCCATTGGCAACAACCCTTTGCACCTTTGCAAAATCTGCCTCCCAATCTGCTCCTATGTCTCTGTTGCTATTGGAGGATCTATAGAAAATTCCCAATAACGTGACTGCTCCTTTCCTGTTTCTGATTTCTACCCATTTTGATTCAGTAGACAAACCCTCCAAGACAACCTCCCTTACTACTGTCCTTTCCTGTATGCACTATCCATGACCCTCTTAATTTTATATATTACAATCTTGTCGCTCCTCAGTTTCTTCTGTTCTAAGAAATATAACCCCAGTCTAGCCAATCTCTCTTCATAACTAAAACTCTCCAGGCTAGGCAACATCCTAATAGATCTTAGTAACTTGTCTAGTGCAATCACATCCCTCGTATAATATAGATTCTAGAACTGCACATAATTCTCCAACTGTAGCCTAGCCAATGTCTTACACAGTTCCAGCATAGTCTTCCAGCTGTTAATTTTTATGAGTCGGCAAATAAAGCAATTTTGACTGCACGTCCGGCAATAAGGGATGTACAATGGTCTCACCAGCGATGCCTAGTCCCACTGTGTAGCTACTGTCGGGGCCTACAAACTGCTCCAATCCTTGCCTTCCTTGCTATTTCTTATCTCTACCCAAACTGAATCTACCTTTCAGTCCTTGGAACTGAGATTATTTCTAGCGGCTTTGCTTGTCCTTTATACACATTCACACATATTTGACATTTTGGAAGTATAGGAAGAAAGGTAAAAGAGGTTGAGTAGCTTTGTTAGTAAAGGGCACATACTTTCAACATGAGTTTTTGCTGAAATTCAGTTAGGAATTTAATTAGTTCCTTAATCATCCTCTGTGGATAAGATTTCTTGCTCTTCCCTCAAGTTGTGTCTGTGCCACTGAACCCCACATTGACTCTGCTCACTCTCCCACTCATGTTGAATTCTAGAAAGTCTTCTCGATCACCTATGTGCAAATGGTTTGTGCGGTAATCTTAAAGTCTGCAGAAATGTTCCTTCATTCCGTATAGACTACTGATACTTTAAACAGTTGTAGGAGACTCTATAATGTGTAAGATTGAAGCAATAGTTCGAAGAAATAAACCAACAATTAACCTGCAGGTAGTTGCGGTAGAAAGAGTTGATGGCAGAAGTTTAAGAAGAGTTGTTCTTCACGCAGCTTGATGTAGCACGCAGCTCTGTCAGTTTGGAGTGTGGGCTTATAAAATAGCAGCATTGGTGTTCAATCAGTGTTGTACATCAATGAGTACCGTTTTCTACCTGCTCTCCATGTGGCTATCTGATGTTAGTTAAAAATCACACAACACCAGGTTTATTTGGAAGAACTAGCTTTCTTTCATCAAATAGCTGTGGAGCAAAATCATAAGACACAGAATTTATAGCAAAAGATCATAGTGTTATGCATGCAACTGATACAATATATTGAACAAACATAATCAGTTGTGTGGTTTTTTTCAACTTTGTCCATTCCAGTCCAACACGAGCACCTCCACATCATATCTGATATTAGTTATGCATACGTTTGAAAGTTTTTCCCATATGCTGTCCAGTGCACTTGGTCAGATATGTGTTCCTGAGGCATGAGTACAATTTGCCAACCTTTAAGAGCTTCATAATTTCCAAAAATGGCAATTCGGAGGCTAGTTGCATAACCCTGTAAATTTACATTTGTAGATCATGACTTTCATTGCCTTTACAAAATTCATCTCAATCTTGATATTAAATTTCAGTTTTCCAGCATTGATTAGGTTTAGAATATATTTTATAAATCTTAACAAAATGAACCATTTAACATTGAGTTATGAAGAATTTTTTTTTCCTGCATACTGAGATGAAACTAATAAATTTGTAAAATGAGATTTTCTTCCATCCAGATGACATCATTCCAAAGTGCAGATGTTTCAAACTTGCATTTTCTTATCAATTCTTTATCTTTTCACAAGGTTTCGAGAAGATTTTGCTGTGGAAAATGAGCTTGGTTTTCATAAAAGAAAAGGTCAGTGTTTAAAATTGTGTAGTACATACTAATTAAAAATTATACAACTGGAGATGGGTTGCTTGAATTAAATAGTGGTAATCTTTGTAATTACACATCAAGGTGATAATCTTTGGATTTGTTGGAGTTTATATGTTACTGAATTCTCCAATCAATAAATAAATTCTTGAACTTTCTCATGATTGATCTATATGTAAAAGCACGTTAGTGTCTGAAATATTTTGTTGGAATCAATATCCTATGCAAAAAAAATGTATATTTACAGCTTAGTTTTCCTCCTATAGAATTCCATCTTGAGTTAGTCTTTGCAGCTGTTGAACATAGATTATGGCAGTCCTTCTATAGGACCGAAAGACAAGTTATTTATGTAATTATAGATATACAGTGCATTGTGTTCCTTTACTGATTCAGCTACAGTTTTTAATGTTACAGCCCTCTCTTTTTTTGTTAAACTCATTCTCAAACACATCACTCCTATTCTCAATTAAGCTTCAGCTTTACCCAGTCCTTCATTTTCTTTGCATTACTTCACTCCTCATTATGTATTGCTGTCTAAGTCTAATCTCAGTCCATATGCACTGCATTTGTTTCATAGCCAAGCTCATTGATTGCACTGTATCCAACAGATGAATTCCTGACTTTCACTTGCTTGCTAGCCTTTTTTAAAAATCCTATTTTGGAAAAGAGAAGCGCAGTGTGTCGGATGGGGTGGTGTTAAGGATGAAACTTGAAGGCCCCATGCTACATAAAGTCTGGCTGCAGTAAGGATTCTCTGGTGATAAGGGACACATTTACATCTTTCGTAATCAATGATAGAGGTACTCTGAACTCATAGATGGCTGGTGATAAAATTAAATATATTCTTAACCCATATGCTGACTTTATTTTACCCATATCTGATCTGAGAAGATGGAGTTCTGTGATTGTTAAGAACATTTTTTTCTCAGCTAATTCATATCCCTTTCTGTTGTTTTTGAGGTCCTTCATATGTACAGGTCAGTGGAGATACACAAAGGTGATTATTCAGGGATTCTCATTCCTTCTTGAGGCTTTGCTGTCGCATAACATATAGCTTGTGCCACCACAAATGTCACATTTCATTTGGTCCAGTTAGAGATTTAGTTGGGTTTTTATCCGGTGATAGCCCTCTAATGTTGTAAAGCATTCTACAGTGATTCAAAAGAAAGGTATTCAACAAAACTTCATACGGAATTACATAAGGAGATAGGAAAACTGATAACTAAAAACATAGTTAAAGAGGCAAGTATTTACAGAGCACATGAAGGAGGAAAGAGGTCAACTGTGGCAGGTTTACTGAATGAATTCCAGAGATTATAGGCATTGTCATCTGAAGATGGGGCAACTAATGGCAAAGTACTTAAAATTGGAGAGAGTTATAAACTGAAATTTTGTGCCCCACATTCTGAGGGCAGGCTGGCACATGAGATGTGTTGCCTGCACTCTTCAATTGGTATTCTGTCATCACTGGGGTAGTTGTCACGCATGTTGTCTAGCAGCCTAACTGCAGGTTCTGGGCAGGTGAGTGGGGCATGGTAGAGGGATGCTTCATTCAGATTTAGACATATTGAGTGAGTGGGAAAATGCATGGCAGATGAAGTACAGTCAGTTCTGCTATTACGTGTGTTTAAATGCAGTCATGATTTGGAGATGCCGGTGTTGGACTGGGGTGTTCAAAGTTAAAAATCACACAACACTAGTTTATAGGGTAAAAACAATGACTGCAGATGCTGGAAACCAGAGTCTGGATTAGTGGTGCTGGAAGAGCACAGCAGTTCAGGCAGCATCCAAGGAGCTTCGAAATCGACGTTTCGGGCAAAAGCCCTTCATCTGTAATAAAGGCAGTGAGCCTGGAGCATGGAGAGATAAGCTAGAGGAGGGTGGAGGTGGGGAGAAAGTCGCATAGAGTAAAATGGGTGAGTGGGGGAGGGGATGAAGGTGGAAAAAGAGATAGGCAGGTAGGACAAGTGAGCACCAGGGGCGTTCCCCACCCCTCCAACCATAACAAGGACAGAACGCCCCTGGTGCTCACCTTCCACCCTACCAACCTTCGCATAAACCAAATCATCCGCCGACATTTCCGCCACCTCCAAACAGACCCCACCACCAGGGATATATTTCTCTCCCCACCCCTTTCCGCCTTCCGCAAAGACCATTCCCTCCGTGACTACCTGGTCAGGTCCATACACCCCTACAACCCAGCCTCCCATCCTGGCACTTACCCCTGCCACCATAGGAACTGTAAAACCTGCGCCCACACCTCCTCCCTCACCTCTATCCAAGGCCCTAAAGGAGCCTTCCACATCCATCAAAGTTTTACTTGCACATCCACTAATGTATTGTATTGTATCCGTTGCTCCTGATGTGGTCTCCTCTACATTGGGGTGACTGGGCGCCTCCTAGCAGAGCGCTTTAGGGAACATCTCCGGGACACCCGCACCAATCAACTCCCCCTCCCACTCTGCCGAGGACATGGAGGTCCTGGGCCTCCTTCACCGCCGCTCCCTCACCACCAGACACCTGGAGGAAGAACGCCTCATCTTCCGCCTCGGAACACTTCAACCCCAGGGCATCAATGTGGACTTCAACAGTTTCCTCATTTCCCCTTCACCCACCTCACCCTAGTTCTAAACTTCCAGCTCAGCACTGTCCCCATGACTTGTCCGACCTGCCTTTCCACCTATCCACTCCACCCTCTCCTCCCTGACCTATCACCTTCTTCCCCTCCCCCACTTACCCATTGTACTCTATGCTACTTTCTCCCCACCCCCACCCTCCTCTAGCTTATCTCCCCACACTCCAGGCTCACTGCCTTTATTCCTGATGAAGGGCTTTTGCCCGAAACGTTGATTTCGAAGCTCCTTGGATGCTGCTTGAACTGCTGTGCTCTTCCAGCACCACTAATCCAAACACTAGTTTATAGTCTAACAGGTTTATTTTGCAGCACTAGCTTTCGGAGCGCTGCTCCTTCATCAGGTGATTGTGGAGAATAAGGTTGTAAGACACAGAATTTATAGCAAAGATTTATAGTGTGATGTAACTGAAATTATATATTGAAAAAGACCCGGATTGTTTGTTAAGTACCTCATCTTTTAGAATGACCAGGTTGGTTTCAGTTCTTTAATATATAAATTGCAAAGCATTTTTTAAAAGCTACGTTCTCGAGTACACTTTAACAATTGGTGTCATGTCAGCCCAGATAAGGTATTGAACGTGTTAACTCCCTGTGAGGCTGTCTGTGCTGCAATGGTCAGACTGATTCTAATCTAAGAAACAGATTTACAGAATCTTACATGGAATCTAAGAAACAGA
Source organism: Chiloscyllium plagiosum (assembly GCF_037043375.1). NCBI lineage: Eukaryota > Metazoa > Chordata > Chondrichthyes > Orectolobiformes > Hemiscylliidae > Chiloscyllium > Chiloscyllium plagiosum. Next base: position 101,371,352 of record NW_028270146.1, on the reverse strand, counting down.
TTTACAGAAGCTTACATGGATTCATGCAGTTTTTGAGCAAAGTATAATGTAAGTATAAATTCACCCCACAAACTTGTGCCTGTGGGTGTATGTGTGTGTGACGGGGGTAGGGGGGTGTGGTCGGGGAAGTTATGAGTGTCTGTGAGAGGGTGTGTATATGTGTGTGAGTGAGAATGTAAAGGGGTTTCAGTGTGTGAGAGGTTGTGTGGGAGTGTATGTGTGAGTGTACGAGAGAGGGTCTGAGTGTGTGTGTCTGTGTGTGTATAGTGCAATGGGGTCACCTGTAGTGTGACATCAACCCAAGGTCCCGGTTGAGGACCCAGGTGTGTCTTGCTGCGATAGCACAGGGCCTTGGTGTGACCACACCTCGAATATTATGCTCAGTTTTGGTCTCTTATTGGAAGAACAATGTCCTAGTTATGGAGGCAGTGCAGCAAAGGTTTACCCGACTGATTCCTGGAATGGCAGGACTGTTATATGAATAGAGATTGGATTGGTTAAGATTACATTCACTGAAATTTCACAAATTGAGGGGGGAAACCTACAAAATTCCAATCGGTCTAGACATGATAAATATGGAAGGGTTGTTGCCACTGACTAGTAATTAAGAAACCAGGGATCAAACAATTTAAGGATATGAGGCCATTGAGGACTGAGATGAAGAGAAACTTCTTCCCTCAAAATGATGAGCATGTTTAGGATATAGTGTCAGTTATTGGAGAGCAGTTTTGTACAGATCAGTGATACAATTGCAATGAACAGTAAAGCTGTGACTAAGGATCTGTTGTCATGTTTAAGGTGTAATTTTGAACATTGTGAATGGGAGGCCTGTTAGTATGCTGCAGATTTCTGCCAGTATCTCAATAATTATTCTTTCTATAAGCGGACACCAGTGTCCAACTGAACAAAGCTTGGAGCAGGCTCATGCACTCTGTTGTAGACTCTCCACTGTTACCATTGTTTGCTGTACCTCACTTGTGAAGTTAAAAATCACCAGGTGAAAACTAACATGGATCAATGTGTAAGGAGGAGAACAGTGGAGAAATCAGGCAAAAAGAGCTCTGACAGCTTGAATTGGATGTAAATTCTATTGTGATGTGCCTCCGACTTTTCTCACTATCAGAATAAATTAAACATGAGAGAATTTAAGATGCAAACCAGGTCCGAGACGTTTTGGGGCACACTGAGTGGGATAATCTATTTTTTGGATCAGTGGTGCTGGAAGAGCACAGCAATTCAGGTAGCATCCGAGGACAGGCAAAATCGACGTTTCGGGCAAAAGCCCTTCATCAGGAATAAAGGCAGAGAGCCTGAAGCGTGGAGAGATAAGCTAGAGGAGGGTGGGGGTGGGGAGAGAGTAGCATAGAGTACAATAGGTCAGTGGGGAAGGAGATAAAGGTGATAGGTCAGGGAGGAGAGGGTGGAGTGGATAGGTGGAAAAGGAGCTGGGCAGGTCAGACAAGTCCGGACAAGTCAGGGGATCGAGTTGCTGGAGGTTAGAAGCTGGGATGAGGTGGGGGAAGGGGAAATGAGGAAACTGTTGAAATCCACATTGATGCCCTGGGGTTGAAGTGTTCCGAGGCGGAAGATGAGGCGTTCTTCCTCCAGGCGTCTGGTGGTGAGGGAGCGGCGGTGGAGGAGGCCCAGCACCTCCATATCCTCGGCAGACTGGGAGGGTGAGTTGAAATGTTGAGCCACGGGGCGATTTGGTTGATTGGTGCGGGTGTCTCGGAGATGTTCCCTAAAGCGCTCTGCTAGGAGGCGCCCAGTCTCCCCAATGTAGAGGAGACCGCATCGGGAGCAACGGATACAATAGATGATATTAGTGGATGTGCAGGTAAAACTTTGATGGATGTGGAAGGGCCTTGGATGGAGGTGAGGGAGGAGGTGTGGGCACAGGTTTTACAGTTCCTGTGGTGACAGGGGAAAGTGCCAGGATGGGAGGGTGGGTTGTAGGGAGGCGTGGACCTGACCAGGTAGTCACGGAGGGAACGGTCTTTGCAGAAGGCGGAGAGGGGTGGGGAGGGAAATATATCCCTGGTGGTGGGGTCTGTTTGGAGGTGGCGGAAATGTCGGCGGATGATTTGGTTTATGCGAAGGTTGGTAGGGTGGAAGGTGAGCACCAGGGGCGTTCTGTCCTTGTTGCGGCTGGAGGGGTTGGGTCTGAGGGCGGAGGTGCGGGATGTGGACAAGATGCGTTGGAGGGCATCTTTAACCACGTGGGAAGGGAAATTGCGGTCTCTAAAGAAGGAGGCCATCTGGTGTGTTTTATGGTGGAACTGCTCCTTCTGGGAGCAGATACGGCGGAGGCGGAGGAATTGGGAATACGGGATGGCATTTTTGCAAGAGGTAGGGTGGGAAGAGGTGTAATCCAGGTAACTGTGGGAGTCGGTGGGTTTGTAGAAAATGTCAGTGTCAAGTCGGTCGTCACTGATGGAGATGGAGAGGTCCAGGAAGGGGAGGGTGGTGTCAGAGATGGTCCAGGTAAATTTAAGGTCAGGGTGGAATGTGTTGGTGAAGTTGATGAATTGCTCAACCTCCTCGCGGGAGCACGAGGTGGCGCCAATGCAGTCATCAATGTAGCGGAGGAAGAGGTGGGGAGTGGTGCCAGTGTAATTACGGAAGATCAACTGCTCTACATAGCCAACAAAGAGACAGGCATAGCTGGGGCCCATACGTGTGCCCATGGCTACCCCTTTGGTCTGGAGGAAGTGGGAGGATTCAAAGGAGAAATTGTTAAGGGTGAGGACCAGTTCGGCCAAACGAATGAGAGTGTCGGTGGAGGGGTACTGTTGGGAACGTCTGGACAGGAAAAAACGGAGGGCTTGGAGGCCCTGGTCATGGCCTCACCCCTCTCCGCCTTCTGCAAAGACCATTCCCTCCGTGACGACCTGGTCAGGTCCACGCCTCCCTACGACCCACCCTCCCATCCTGGCACTTTCCCCTGCCACCGCAGAAACTGTAAAACCTGTGCCCACACCTCCTCCCTCACCTCCATCCAAGGCCTTAAAGGAGCCTTCCACATCCATCAAAGTTTTACCTGCACATCCACTAATATCATCTATTGTATCCGTTGCTCCCGATGCGGTCTCCTCTACATTGGGGAGACTGGGCGCCTCCTAGCAGAGCGCTTTAGGGAACATCTCCGAGACACCCGCACCAATCAACCAAATCGCCCCGTGGCTCAACATTTCAACTCACCCTCCCAGTCTGCCGAGGATATGGAGGTGCTGGGCCTCCTCCACCACCGCTCCCTCACCACCAGACGCCTGGAGGAAGAACGCCTCATCTTCCGCCTCGGAACACTTCAACCCCAGGGCATCAATGTGGATTTCAACAGTTTCCTCATTTCCCCTTCCCCCACCTCATCCTAGCTTCTAACCTCCAGCAACTCGATCCCCTGACTTGTCCGGACTTGTCCGACCTGCCCAGCTCCTTTTCCACCTATCCACTCCACCCTCTCCTCCCTGACCTATCACCTTCATCTCCTTCCCCACTGACCTATTGTACTCTATGCTACTCTCTCCCCACCCCCACCCTCCTCTAGCTTATCTCTCCACGCTTCAGGCTCTCTGCCTTTATTCCTGATGAAGGGCTTTTGCCCAAAACGTCGATTTTGCCTGTCTTCGGATGCTGCCTGAATTGCTGTGCTCTTCCAGCACCACTGATCCAGAATCTGGTTTCCAGCATCTGCAGTCATTGTTTTTACCTTTTTAATCTGTTTTTTGGTCTAACTGTGATTGGAGGGGTAAAAATCGGCAATATGTAAATTTGGGTTTCCTTTCTCCCGGAAGAATGTTGTTAAACTTGGGGTGTTGCTGGGACTGGAAGGTTTGAGTTCTAGGAAAAGGCTGAATAGGCTGTGGCCTTTTTCCCCTGGAGCATCAGAGGCCGAGGGGGGACCTTATAGAGGTTTATAAAATCATGAGGGCATGGACAGGGTGAATAGCCAAGGTCTTTTCCGCAGGGTTGGGGAGTTCAAAATAAGAGGGTATAGGTTTAAGCTGAGAGGGGAAAGATTTAAAAACGACCTGAGCGGTCACTTTTTCACACAGAGGGTGGTGCATATTTAGGATGAGTTACCAGAGGAAGTGGTAGAAGCGGGGACAATTACAATACTTAAAAAGCATCTGGATGGTATATGAATCGGAAGGGATTAGAGGGTTATGGGCCAAATGCCGGCAAGTGGGACTAGGTCAGACTGGGAAGTCTAGTCTGCATGAAGGGTCTATTTTTGTCCTGTATAACACTATGAATGACCCACGTCCATTGATGGCTGTTGCACATGTGGAGGCCTGAGTGGGTTGAATTCTGATCTGCTTTACTGTGCTATGGTTTAGTTATTTTTCTAATCAATCTGTTCAGAGATGTTATTACACATCACTGGAGCAGTTGGAACTTGAACCTAGCCCTGCTGACAAGTGGTAGAGACACCACCATTGCACTACAAGAGTCCTGTACAACTGGCTTATATTTATTTCTGTCATCATGTAACTGAACTTCACGTTGGTCAAAGTTGAGAGACTCCTGATCCGCATAACTTCACCATTTGCGGTTGTTAACCATGAGATCTGTGGGGAATCAACTGCAGTTCTCCTCTCCTCCCTTGATCCTTGCACTCACTTCTGCAATAGGGGAACGATATATTTTCAAATGATGAATACAGTGAATTTGTTGGGTGTGATGAACAAAGAGAGACATGAATTGCAGAAAGATCAAGTTGAGTAGCTGTGTTATGATGTTGAGAGTGATATACAGGACAGCGTATAGGTGAATGTATAAGTTTATCGACCTTTCCTGATATGGGGGTCACTTTGAGTCCATGAATGTGGCGCAGTGTTTTCCCTGCCCTTGATCTCCTGGGTCAAGCTATGCCTGACCTGTGGCAACCGCAGGTTTTAGCCTCAATTTTCTGGGAGAGAGTCATCATAGAATCCCTACAGTGTGGAAGCAGGCCCTTCGGCCCAACAAGTCCACACCAACCCTCCAAAGAGTAACCCAGACCCATTCCCCTACCCTGTTACCCTACATTTTAATCCTGACTAATGCACCTAACCTGCACATCCCTGGACACTATGGACAATTTAGCATGGCCAAATCACCTAACTGCACATCTTTGGATTGTGGGAGGAAACTGGGGCACCCAGAGGAAACCCACGCAGAAATGGGGAGAAAGTGCAAACTCCACACAGTCGCCCGAGGCTAGAATTGAACCCAGCTCCCTGGTGCTGTGAGGGAGCATTGCTAACCACCACTATGCCGCCCCATAAGTCCATCCAACAGTACATCAAAGAAGGCATCACTAAAACAGAATGCAATATTTGATCATCCTGAGGCCATATTCTGAAGTTGCTGTTCCTATGCCAAACAACTCCTCCAGATCCCTTCTTTTGATCATCCCATTAAATACTGCAATTGAAATTGTAAATCCATATAATGCCCATTGAAGTATAATCGATATCACACCCAGAAGTAATATTGTACTGAGTTGGCCACATTACAGTTTCACAGACAGAGTTAGTAACTGGAATTACTTTTTGGGGGGAGAAAGTGAGGACCGCAGATGCTGGAGATCAGAGCTGAAAATGTGTTGCTGGAAAAGCGCAGCAGGTCAGGCAGCATCCGAGGAACAGGAGAATCGACGTTTCGGGCATAAGCCCTTCTTCAGGAATGACTTTTGTTTTTTTGTTGGTGTGACTTTTGTTTTTTTTTACCAATTTCAGAGCCCTATTCTTCCTAACACATCTCAAATCTAGTGCTAGATCCTGCGGTGATCCTCAGATGACCATGTCTGTGGAAACGTTTTATTTACTTGTGGGACATAGCTGTTGCTGGCAGAGCCAGCATTTATTGCCTGTCCCCAGTTGCCCTTGAGAAGATGGTGGTGAACCACTACAGTCCACATGCTGGAGGTTGACTCACAATGTCCTTAAGGAGGGAATTCCAGGATTTTGACTGAGCAACAGTGAAGAAACAATAATGCATTTCCAAGTCAAGATGGTGAGTGGCTTGGAGGGGATCTTGCAGGGGGTGGTATTCCCATGTTATCTGCTGTCCTTATCCTTCTAAATGGAAATAGTGGTGGGTTTGGAAGGTGCTACCTAAGAACCTTTGAATTTCTGTTGATAGTCCATACTAGGAGAAAGTGAGGACTGCAGATGCTGGAAATCGGAGTCCAGATTGTGGTGATGGAAAAGCACAGCAGGTCAGGCGCCATCCGAGAAGCAGGAGAATCAACGTTTGGGCATAAGCTCTTCGTTAGGAATGAGGCTTGTGGACCAGTGGGCTGAGAGATAAATGGGAGGTGGGGTTGGGGGCAAGTTAGCTGAGAGTGCAACAGGTAGATGAAGATGAGGGAGAAGGTGATAGATCAGAGAGGAGGATGGAATGGATAGATGGAATAGGTGATGGACAGGTCAGGAGGGCTCCATATTGATCCCGTGTGGTTGCAGGTTGCCAAGACGGAATATGAGGTGTTCTTCCTCCAGGCGTCAAGTGGGAAGGGTTTCCTGATGGAGGAGGGGACCTGCAGAGTGGGAGGGGAGTTGAAGTGTTCAACTATGGAGCGGTGGGATTGGTTGGTATGAGTGGCCCAGAGATGTTCTCTGAAACAATCCACAAGTTGGCATCCTGTCTCCCCATCGGGTGCAATGGATACAGTAGATGACATTGGTAGAGGTACTGGTAAATTTCTGTTGGATCTGGAAGGATCCTTTGGGGCCTTGGACGGAGTTGAGGGGGGAATGGTGTGAGCGCAGGTTTTGCATTTCCTGCAGTGGCAGGGAAAGCTGCTGGGAGTGGATTGTGGGCTGGTGGGGGGCATGGATCTGACAAGGGAGTCGCGGAAAGAATGGTCTCTCCAGAACACTGATAGGACTGGGGAGGGAAATATATGTCTGGTAGAGGGGTCCATTTGTAGGTGTCGGAAGTGGCAGAGGATGATGCAACATATGTGGAAGTTGGTGGGGTGGAAGGTGAGAACCGGAGTTGGGGGGGAGGGCAGTTCTGTCTCTGTCTTTGTTGCGTTAGGAGGGGTAAGGTTCAAGGACGGAGATATGGAAGTGGAGGAGATGCGCTGGAGGACATCGTCAACTATGTGGGAAGGAAAATTGGGATCTTGGAAGAAGGAGGCCATCTGGAATTTTCTAAGGTGGAATTGGTCATCCTGGGAACAGATGCAGTGGAAGCGGAGGATTTGGGAATAAAGGATGGCGTTTTACAAGAGGTGGGGCAGTCTAGATAGTACACACTGCTGCTATCGGGCATCGATGGTGGATGGAGTAGATGCTTGTAGATGTGGTGCCACTTGAAGTGGGCCACTTTTACCCTGCATGATGTCAAGCTTTTTGAGTGTTGTTGGTGCTACACATACAGGCAAATATTCTGTCATGCCCTTGACTTGTGCCTTGTAGATGGTGGACAAGCTTTCGGAGTCAGGAGGTGAGTTACTTGCTACTGTGTTCTCATGGTAGAGGTGTTAACATAATTGATGCACCGGAAACAGTTAACTGTCAAGCTTTTATTTAAATTCAAACTAGGCAGTTCAACTCTGGTCAAGGTATTGCTGTGGGGAATGCCCCTACAAATGACTGTCTCCAAGCTTTTGACTAGTTGAACATGTTCTTCATTTACATAGAATAGGCCCCTGCATATGAGTACCCTTGGCATTTAGCACTCAAGTGACTATTACATTCAATTGCTTTTAACTCGTTTTGAATTCTTTGCAAGGTTGGGATTGTTCAGCAAATGTTGTCCGGGCCGGGAATCCAATCTAATGTTGGATGCCACGTTCTGAGTTTGTAAGCACAGACTGATTGAGTACAGTCAGTACCCTGCCTATTGTGAACAGATAAGGGGACCTTCTTGATCGGTTTAGTACTAACAGCCAGTCTTTGGGACATACTGCCTATGTAGCTGGCATGAATGGCATTCGACCAGAAAATAATCAAGGCACCTAATTGAATGCTAGTCTTTACATCTAGAGGATTGGAGTATAAGGTTACAGATGGTATACTGCAGCGATACAAAGGCCTCGTTAGACCCCATTTGGAATATTGTGAGCAAGATTGGACACCAGTTAGGAAGGATATATTGGCTTGGAGGCAGTACAAAATAGGTTTACAGGAGTGATGCTTAGAATCCAGGAGTTAAGTTCTGAGGAGAGATTGTACAAATTAGGCCTGTTTTGTCTAAAATTTAGAAGGTTACAGGGTGATCTGATCAAAGCCTTCAAGATACGATCAGGAAAAAATAGGTTAGATAGAGATCAACTGTTTGGGGATTTTGGAACAAGGGAGCATAGTCTGAGAACTAGGGCCAGACTGTTCAGGAGAGATGTTACAAAGCATTTCTACACACAAGGGTGATGGATGTCTGGAACTGACTTCTATAAAGACACGAGATCAGTTGTTAATTTTAGATTTGAGAGAGATACATTTTTGTTAAACAAAGATATTAAGGAAACGGGCCAAAGACAGGTATATAGAATAAGGCCACAGCTCAGGAGTGATCTTGTTGAATGATGGAACAGGCCCAAAGGGCTGAATGGCCTCCTCCTGATCTTATGTTCCTATTCAATACAAACATTGCGAAATGTAATGTTCTTAAGAAGCATCACTGCACCCAAAACATTTGACTCATGGTTTCTTTCCACAGATGCTGGCAGACATACTAAATTTCTCCAATAAGTTCTGTTTTTGCATCAAATTTTCAGCATCTGCAGTTCTTTGCTCTTTTGCTTAATGCTGTTATAGGATTGGCTTTCCTTGTTACAGTGTTGTGGGTAAATTATCACAAGTTAACTTTAATTTTACTACTTATTAACAAATCTGACAGACAATCAAATACTGAAACAATGATTTAAATCTTATTTTGTGTAGCAACCAAAATAAGACCCCTCAAGTAAGCAAGTTAAAGCTCACAACTCAACTTAGCTATTATCCAATTAATGGTGGAATTTAGCTATGATTCCAACTAACAGTATCTGTCTGTGGATGTCCAGGATTCAGTCCTTGTGTAGTGCTCTCTGGAGTTCTGCTCCCAAGGAATTCTCAAGTTGAATTCTTATACAATACACTGTATTCCATCCTTCAAGTTTGTAGTGTGGTATTATTTATGATTGTTTAGGTTCTTTCATTCACAATATTGACTACTGCTCTGAAAGCATCAAGACTGCAGCTTGCATTCTTATCAGAATTAGCTTCCCTGTTCCTTGTTACATTTGCTGAAAATGTGTTGCTGGAAAAGGGCAGCAGGTCAGGCAGCATCCAAGGAGCAGGAGAATCGACGTTTCGGGCATGAGCCCTTCTTCAGGAATGAGGAAAGTTGCCAAGCAGGCTAAGATAAAAGGTAGGGAGGAGGGACTTGGGGGAGGGGCGTTGGAAATGCGATAGGTGGAAGGAGGTTAATGTGAGGGTGATAGGCCAGAGTGGGGGTAGGGGCGGAGAGGTCAGGAAGAAGATTGCAGATTAGGAAGGTGGTGCTGAGTTCAAGGGTTGGGACTGAGACAAGGTGGGGGGAGGGGAAATGAGGAAACTGAAGAAATCTGAGTTCATCCCTTGTGGTTGGAGGGTTCCTAGGCGGAAGATGAGGCGCTCTTCCTCCAGCCGTCGTGTTGCTATGGTCTGGCGATGGAGGAGTCCAAGGACTTGCATGTCCTTGGTGGAGTGGGAGGGGGAGTTGAAGTGTAAAGCCATGGGGTGGTTGGGTTGGTTGGTCCGGGTGTCCCAGAGGTGTTCTCTGAAACGTTCCGCAAATAGGCTGCCTGTCTCCCCAATATAGAGGAGGCCACATCGGGTGCAGCGGATGCAGTAAATGATATGTGTTGAGGTGCAGGTGAATTTGTGGCGGATATGGAAGGATCCCTTGGGGCCTTGGAGGGAAGTAAGGGGGGAGGTGTGGGCGCAAGTTTTGCATTTCTTGCGGTTGCAGGGGAATGTGCCGGGAGTGGAGGTTGGGTTAGTGGGGAGTGTGGACCTGACGAGGGAGTCACGGACGGAGTGGTCTTTTCAAGACACTCATAGGGAGGGGAGGGAAGTATATCCCTGGTGGTGGGGTCCGTTTGGAGGTGGCGGAAATGACGACGGATGATACGATGTTTATGGAGGTTGGTGGGGTGGCAGGTGAGGACCAGTGGGGTTCTGTCCTGGTGGCGATTGGAGGGGCGGGGTTCAAGGGCAGAGGAGCGGGAAGTGGAGCAGATGTGGTGGAGAGCATCGTCGATCATGTCTGGGGGAAAATTGCGGTCTTTGAAGAAAGAGGCCATCTGGGTTGTACGGTATTGGAACTGGTCCTCCTGGGAGCAGATGTGGCGGAGACGAAGGAATTGGGAATATGGGATGGCATTTTTACAGGGGGCAGGGTGGGAGGAGGTGTAGTCTAGGTTGCTGTGGGAGTCGGTCGGTTTATAGTAAATGTCCGTGTTGAATCGGTCACCCAAGATAGAAATGGTGAGGTCTAGGAAGGGGAGGGAGGAGTCTGAGATGTTCCAGGTAAATTTGAGGTCGGGGTGGAAGGTGTTGGTAAAGTGGATGAACTGTTCAACCTCCTCGTGGGAGCACGAGGCAGCGCCGATACAGTCAACGATGTAGAGGAGGAAAAGGTGGGGGGTGGTGCCAGTGTAGCTGAGTAAGATGGACTGTTCCACAAATCCTACGAAGAGGCAGGCATTGTTTGGGGCCCATGGCTACTCCTTTGGTTTGGAGGAAGTGGGCGGATTGGAAAGAGAAGTTGTTCAGAGTGAGGACCAGTTTAGTCAGTCGAAGGAGGAACTGACACCCTCCTTCGACTGACTGAACAACCAGTACCCTTCTACTGACACCCTCCTTCAACTGACTGAACTCAAAGCCCTCCGTTTCTTCCTTCCCGCCGTACCAACCAATGCCCTTCCACTGACACCCTCCTTCGACAGACTGAAGGGATAGACACAACAGCTAAATGGCCTCCATCTGCTCCCAGGAGGACCAGTTCCAATCTTGAACAACCCAGATGGCCTCTTTCTTCAAAGACCGCAATTTCCCCCCAGACGTGGTCAACGATGCTCTCCACCGCATCTCCTCCACTTCCCGCTCCTCCACCCTTGAGCCCCGCCCCTCCAATCGCCATCAGGACAGAACCCCACTGGTCCTTACCTACCACCCCACCAACCTCCATATACATCGTATCATCCATCATCATTTCCGCCACCTCCAAATGGACCCCACCACCAGGGATATATTTCCCTCCCCTCCCCTATCAGCGTTCCGAAAAGACCACTCCCTCCGTGACTCCCTGTCAGGTCCACACCCCCCACCAATCCAACCTCCACTCCCGGCACCTTCCCTTGCAACCGCAAGAAATGCAAAACTTGCGCCCACACCTCTCCCCTTACTTCCCTCCAAGGCCCCAAGGGATCCTTCCATATCCGCCACAAATTCACCTGCACCTCCACACACATCATTTACTGCATCCGCTGCACCCGATGTGGCCTCCTCTATATTGGGGAGACAGGCAGCCTACTTGCGGAACGTTTCAGAGAACACCTCTGGGACACCCGCACCAACCAACCCAACCACCCCGTGTCTCAACACTTCAACTCCCCCTCCCACTCCACCAAGGGTATGTAGGTCCTTGGACTCCTCCATCGCCAGACCATATCAACACGACGGCTGGAGGAAGAGCGCCTCATCTTCCGCCTAGGAACCCTCCAACCACAAGGGATGAACTCAGATTTCTCCAGTTTCCTCATTTCCCCTCCCCCCACCTTGTCTCAGTCCCAAATTCAAACTCAGCACCACCTTCCTAACCTGCAATCTTCTTCCTGACCTCTCCACCCCCACCCCCACTCCAGCCTATCACCCTCACCTTAACCTCCTTCCACCTATCACATTTCCAACGCCCCTCCCCCTGCTCCCTATCTTAGCCTGCTTGGCACACTTTCCTCATTCCTGAAGAAGGGCTCATGCCCGAAACGTCGATTCTCCTGCTCCTTGAATGCTGCCTGACCTGCTGAGCTTTTCCAGCAACACATTTTCAGCTCTGATCTCCAGCATCTGCAGTCCTCACTTTCTCCATGTTACATTTGGCATTGACTGTCACATTGAAGACACATATTCGCTGTAATTAACTCCTGAACTCCAAGCCAGACATGTACAGGTTAAGTTGATTGGCCGTGCTAAATTGCCCATGGAGTCCAAGTTAGGTGGTTTAGCCACGGGAAATGTAGGATTACAGGGGTAAGTGGGTGGATCTGGGTGGGATGCCCTTCCGAGATTCGCTGTGGACTTAGAATCATAGAATCCTTACAGTGTGGAAACAGGCCCTTCGGCCCAACAAGTCATACTGACCCTCCAAAGAGTAACCTACCCAGATGCATTCCCCTACCCTATACTTACCCCTGACTAATGCACCTAACCTACACATTCCTGAATACAATGGGCAATTTAGCATGGCAAACTCACCTAACCTATACATTTTTGGCTTGAGGGAGGAAACTGGAGGAAACGTACGCAGACACGGAGAGAATGTGCTAACTTCACACATTCACCGGAGGTTGGAATCAAACCGGGTCCCAGTGCTGTGAGACAGCAGTGCTCACCACTGAACTGCTATTGCTAGTCTGATTGGCCTGTTTCCACTCTGTAGTAATTCTCTGATTCTTCCATGAAATTCTACTGCAGGACCTTGTGGCATAAGGCAGCCAATTATCAAGCAGTTGTTAAAACAGCTTTGTTTATGTCGATTTGACTCCTTCTTTTCCCATGCTTTCAATTCCTGTAAAACAGTTTGTCCTTGTCCCTTAATAGTTTATTCTAAACAAAGGTATTGCTGCTTCTTTCAATCTGCAAACAGTTATTAAAGTTCTAAAGTTTATAGTATCACAACAACATTATTCAATTTCCTTTGAGAAAAGCAGTAATATCAAGCCTTGCAGATTATATTAACGGACAGCTCAACTAAAAATCATGCAAATGCATCATGTGATACAGCAATAAACCATCAAAAGTTGAACAGTTTAGGTACAGTTTTATTTTGCTGATCAACATGTCCATCCTGAGGACTACTATCGGTGACAGCATTCCTTGAGAGGATTAGCCAATGAGTCTGCTGCTGATCACTATCTTGCTGGGAGATTTTTTTGTGCAGGAAGCAGAAGCTTGTTCTTTTCATATCTGTGACAACCCCATAGTGCAGATATTCTGGCCTGGATTTTATGGTCAGATTGTCATTATGCCAATGTAGATAGGTGTTGTGTATGGGAACCCTGAGGAATCCCCACTATAACACAGTCTGAAGGAATTGCCCAGGAAATTGAATTGGGTAATTTCTCTATGCTGCAATCCTTTTGAACGTCATCATTTAAATTAGAGACTTTGATGATTCTGAAGAAATTAAGTAAACAGTTAGGCAGGAAATGTTAGACATTAAATATGTAGTGTACCTTCTGAGTAACTGTTAACCAGACCTTATACTGAATCTGGCACTAAAATAGGCAAATAAGTTGCAATTGTTATGGGCTAGGCTAGACTCCCCTCAAAACATTTCAAGAAAGTAGCCCGGACCCTAACTTTGCTATTTGTTTTAAGCAGGTGTACTGCAGATATTCCAGGAGTGATGCAGTTGGTCAAACCACTTAGTTTTAAACAAAACAGAATTTATTTACAAGATTACTGAATGAAACAAACAAAAGAGAATAGAACACAGAATAACTTAGGCTGTCCGAAAGCCCAACAGGCAATCCCAAATTAATAATGCTGTTCCAAATACTTGTAACAATCCCCATAAACACCCCTTGGCTCAAAAGGTAAACAAAGGTCTTACAGGAGAGATGTCAGAGAGAGAGGACCAGCATGGACCTGCTTCTTTGGGTCCAACAGCTTCAAACATTACTGCTTTCAGTGAATAGCCAGACTGTCAAAAGAAAATCAAACCAATGAGAAGTTGAGCATTGTACAAATGTTTCTTTAGAAACTCTTGAAAGCCTACTTTTGAGGCAGGATCGGTTATCTATTATCAAACTGGCCCTAAAACTCATCCAAGTGCAAACTTTTCAGAACTTGTGTTTTAATGACCTCTTGAAAAAAAAGGACAGTATGACCTTGTTAAACAAGCAGCATCATCACAGAATGAAGAAATTAGAAATTTACAAATGGATATGGATTAGGTTATGGGAATAGTTAAATATTTGGTAGGTGGGGTTTAACATGGATATGTGAGAGGTTATCTATTCTAGTCAGAGAAATTATGTAAATGGAGAAAAACTTCAGAGGGATTTGGTGCAGAGGGATTTGGATGTCCTTGCGTGTGAATTGCAGTAAACTAGTTCGCAGGTTAAGGCAAGCAAATGGAATTTTCTCTATTGATTGCTAAAGGGATAGGATATAAAAATAGGGAAGTGTTGCTACAATATACATGGTATTATTGAGACCTAACCCAACCTGATCACCCATCCTTCCCCTGCTGAACCTAACCCAACCTGATCACCTATCCTGCTAGATGTAATCCAAGCTCCACGATGCTGGACCTGAACTTGCAGACCAAATAACCACCTTCCACTCCCCCATCTGCCCTAAAGCTGCACTACTTTACCTCTACTGCCCTCCCCCACCCCTCCCTGCCACTTTGTAGAATCCTCAGCACCCTTTGCGGCACGGTGGCACAGTGGTTAGCACTGCTGCCTCGCAGTGCCAGAGACCCCGGTTCAATTCCCTCCTCAGGCAACTGACTGTGTGGAGTTTGCACGTTCTCCCCGTGTCTGCGTGGGTTTCCTCCGGGTGCTCCGGTTTCCTCCCACAGTCCAAAGATGTGCAGGTCAGGTGAATTGGCCATACTAAATTGCCCGTAGTGTTAGGTAAGGGGTAAATGTAGGGGTATGGGTGGGTTGCGCTTCGGCGGGGTGGTGTGGACTGTTGGGCCGAAGGGCCTGTTTCCACACTGTAAGTAATCTAATCTAATCTTACTCCTTCTCACAGCAACCTATCCAACTGACACCCTACTTGCCTGGCAACCTGCCACCTTATCTCACCATCTGACAGCACTGTCAAAGTGGCTGTCAGGACATTTAAATCTTCAAACACACCAACTGACTACTGTGTAAAGGGGTCATGGTTTGCCTTCCGCTGACAATCGTACACTACAAAAGAGCTGTCAGAGTGGAAGTACAGCTCCGTTTTCCTGAGGGACCCTTCAGCAAACTCTCTTCTCAAAAATGCAGAGCACCCTTCTTAGTAACAAACAAAAAGGGGGTGCAGTGGAGATCTGTGTGTGCGATTGGCCCTTCTGGAAAATCTGTCCCTGGGTGAGGTGTGGAAGCCTCAGCACCACTGTGTAATGCTGTCTTCAGGCAAGTAAGGAGAGAACATTAGAGAAATTGTATCATTCAGACTAGCTGGTAATGGAATTTGATGGTAAATGGTTTATTCTGAATATAACATATTTTCTAGTTCATCACCTCAACACACTTTTAGAAGGAGATGACTGCGTAATGTCTTTTGTTCACGCCACAGGTGGAAGAAATGCAAGGAAAAACAGTGGACGATTTCAGCATCATGATACACGAGGTAAGCTACATTTGTGAATCAGTACAAATATTTTTATATATACATAATATATATAAATTCTAATTAGTACTTGTCTAATGTAAGAAAGTCTCCATCATTCCCCAGTTTGTTTCCTTCACAGTCACTTTTCACTGAAAAAATGTGCACAGTAGAATACAATCCAAGAAAAACTTCTGTATAATCCAAGTCCGGCAAAGAGTAGTGCCAGAAAGGGTCACAGTGAGAACTTGTCACATTTCCACTGTAAAACTCTGAAAAAAAATGACACTTCTGTGAAAGTGCAAACTTGACAATTCTAGCAATCCCTCTGGCAAATCCTTAGGGCAAAAACTGGCTTCAGTTGAATCCTGACCAAACGTGGATATCATGCGATCCTGATCCATCCTATTCTCTGGGAACATTCTTCTCTTAAATTGCCCAGGACTCCTGTTCCTGAGAACTATTGTACTTATCTTTTTGCATTTTAACTCCTACAAACCCCAGCTCACAATTATTTCGCTGGCCCTCTCACCACCACCTACCAAACACACCATCTCTTTCCATTTAGTTCATTTGCTTCCTGATCTGATACACAAACCAACAAGCCCCTGAAATAAACTCTAGTGATCCACAGTGATTCACTTCTTGTTGTTTACTTTGCTTTCCTGGTAGATTTTTTTTCAACCCATAACTAACAAAACTATGCTATAATTATGCAGAAACTTGGTGGGTTTGGGACTATTGTAGAAATACACAGGAAATGGAAGAATCTTTTTTGAAAATGTTCTTTAATGGGGAAGAAAAATAGTTGTTAAAGTATGTTCAGAAACCAGAGAAGGTGTGAAGGAGGAACAAATAATGAAAAGGGAAATAAATGAGAAAAATAAAACATTGCCACTGTAGAATATTTCATCAATAAATCCTTTTGTTAGCAATCCTATAGCCCATGGAAAGAAGAGAATAACAAAACAGATGTTGGTCTATAAGGAGGGGAAATCCTTTTGTAGGAAATGGGATAGACGCAAAGAGATACTTTGGGCGAAATGGTAACTCTCTCTAAAACTGTACACTTGCACAGTCTTGAAGAGCATGTGAAAAACGTAAGGAGAAGAAAGAGGGGCATACAGTGTTCGGTGAGTGCAACAAGGAAACATGTTCTTTTACAGGGGAAACTTGGCTGAAGAGAGAATGAAATGGGAATGGGAAAGGAAGAGAACGTGTGGCATGCATCCAATTAGTCAAGGAGGGAAGTAGAGTACAGGAAGGGAAAGATTAATCTGTTGAAGGAGACAATGTAATGGTGCTGAAGTGAAGAGACACAGCACTGGGACTTGCACCCATGTCCCACATTGATCCACCAACCATTAATGTATATATCCATCTAAATCTGAATGTAGTTGTAAGTAGTTGATACATCTTTCACTTTCATACTGTCTCCAGAGAGAAAATATGTTTTGGACATTATAGTTTTAAGAAAATCTTAACAAGGATACTTAAGGAAGCTTTGACTACGGCATATCTGCAATTCTTCTCATCCCATTTTCAACAACTTATTGTCTTCTTGTTTAGCGTGTTAGAGGCTTTTTGAATACTGTTTAACCTATCCTTGGTTGGTAAAAAGAGTTGCAAATTCTCGTTTGGAGTGTTTGAGCTGGTGTGATTGGATTTTTTTTGCATAAACTTGCCTTGTAACTTTAGTCAGATAACTTGTTAACATAATTTCAAGTACAGTAGACCACTTTCCATAAATTCAGATTACTTGCTATATGAAGTCCCACCTGAAGCCTCTGCAGGAAACATGATTGTTTTAGTCAAGGTTAGAAGTATTCATAGAACATAGAAGAATACAGCGCAGTACAGGCCCTTCGGCCCTCGATGTTGCGCCGATCCAAGCCCACCTAACCTGCACTAGCCCACTATCCGCCATATGCCTATCCAATGCCCGCTTAAATGCCCATAATGAGGGAGAGTCCACCACTGCTACTGGCAGGGCATTCCATGTTTCCAATCAATTTGCAATCCTGAAACAACTAGCGTCACATCTACATTATAGCAGGAAACTATACCTTATTCATCATTACAATCCTAATTTTTCATAATATAGGATTCTTTGTGACATCTTAATGGTTGTGGTTTAAATAGATTTCCAAAGAGGGTATGAAGTCACAATTAATTGAGGTTGATCTGGCTTCAGTGCAGTGGTATTTTTGAAGTGGTACTTCCAGACTTTGCCAATCCTTTAAGAAATTCTTAAAGATTTTGTGAAGGTTTCTGATGCTTAACTGTATTGCCGGGAAACATTTAGAGGTAGGTGTCTGAGTGGCTGTGGTTCAGTTTCAGGCTGTCTCGCAATGACTGTATTTCTGGAAAAATAATATAGCTGAAATTGAGGAACAGAACAGAGAGAAAAAATATCTCTTCAGAAAATGTAAGCAGAATAGGCAGTAATGATTCTGATGTGGTCTTACCATTATGAAATTATGATGATTGCCATCTGGTAAGCATCAAGCCGATTTGTTTACTTGTGGGAACTCTAGCTCTAGGAACTAATTGTCAACTGTGGTTTAGTTTACAGCACTTTTGCTTCTTATTCATGGGTTTCCTATGTGTTTATGGCTTGAGCACATAAATCAAAGCTGGCACTCAAGTACAGTTTGGAAGATTCACTGAGGGAGTAAATGAGACCTTGAATCAAAGTCCTGTCTCAGGTGGAGGTTAATGATCCCATGATATTGTTTTAAAGAAAAGAAGGAGTGTTATTCCCTGGTGTCTGGCCAATATTTATCCCTCAGTCAACATCAGGAAAAAAAATTAAGAAGATTATCTGGTCACTGTCACATTGCTACTTATGAGGGTTAACTGTTAAATTTAACTATGTTAAATTTGGCCTTACTATATTCAACGGTGATGACGCATCAAAAGCATTTCTTTGGGTATAAAATGCTTTTAGACATCGGTGGTCATGGAAGGCTGTATTTAAATGCATGTCTTTATGCATGGTAGAGTTGAGGTGATTAGCATTGATTCATTTAAACAGAAGCTGTATAAACGGGTAGGGAAAGAAACAAAAGATTTTGCTAAAGCAATGAAATGAAGAATGCTGGAAGAGGACTTGTGTAAAGCTTAAACACTAAATAGTCTATTTAGGCTGATTAGCTGAATATTCTATGTAATCTGTGTAATACAAGCCTTGGAAACTTGAGAAATTTTTACTTCACCCAATTCTCAGCTGAATCTACTATACTGACCCAAACTACATTCAGCTCTTGAAGTGAAACATTTTTAAAAGAAAACCATGAAGATCTGGATGTAGGTTTGCTTGCTGAACAGCTCAGCGAGCAAACTTACATCCAGAACCTCAATGTGAGCTACAAATTTTCTCAAACCTCACTAAAACCATGAAGAATTTAACAATAATAATTTGTTAACTGATCATTTTTGTACTGTTTAAGATGAAGAAATTTGTAACATATTTTTACACTAGGAGACTTTCTCTGTGCTAGGAAATTGCTTCGGGCATCTCCATTATTTTCTATTTCTCCATCTGAAGCTCAGTATTCTGTTATACAATTTTGTTTCACCTTCATTTTCTATGATAGTATATTCTTGTATTTCCGTTTATGAAAGAACAGTGTAAGTAAATTCCTGTTATCACCTGGTATGATCGGATTTTTTTGTTCATAAATATGTTTGTCATATTTTGAAATTCTGAAATTTTGCCAGCTTAAGTTGTGATCCACAATGCTGTTTTGCTGCTAGCCCTGGCTTTGCTTCTCCATAGTAATGAAATTCGTTTATTCTTGATAATTAATATGCATCGTGCTTTCCTTTGTTCTTATCAAGGATTTTGACTTAGAGATTTCTGAGTTTAACTGCAGAAACATATCCTTAATCCATAGATCTATCTTGCAGCATCTCAATAAGTGTGAATTAAAGTACTGTATTCCTTTAATTATGTGAACGTAAATTTGTTCATACCTTTGGAATAAAAATAGATCTATAATGCTGCAAATGATTGTATTTAATTCTCTTCACAGGACTTTGAAATGAATTATGATGATGCTTCCTGATATTTTTTCTGTAATGCTAGATGTCAGAAGTGTTCTCATTGATAACATTTGAAGTGCCTTAAAACATGAAGTTTTTTTTATTTCAAAAATATACTTTATTCATAAAATACTTTGATAATCTGTACAACTGGACATGCCATACATATGTAAACATTCCATTTGTTTGCATACCGAAAACAGAGTAATCATTCCTATTATCCGGTCTGTACGATTACATTTTTAGCTGAGGCGTCAGCAGAGCCCAAATGACTGCGCGGGCCCCCTGTTCTTCTTTAGGCAGGCAGATGTTACACGGTGGTCTTTCCCCACCGCGCCTTGGCGGCAGCTGTCCCAAGCTTCAGCGCGTCCCTCAACGTAGTCCTGGACCTTGGAATGTGCCAGTCTGCAACACTCAGTCGGGGTCAACTCCTTCAGCTGGAAGATTAACAGGTTTCGGACCGCCCAGAGAGCGTCCTTCACCGAGTTGATGATCCTCCACGCACAGTTGATTTTCGTCTCGGTGTGCGTCCTGGGGAACAGGCCGTAGAGCACGGAGTCCCGCGTCACGGCGCTGCTCGGGACGAACCTCGACAAACACCACTGCATTCCTCTCCAGACTTCTCTCATTGATAACATTTGAAATGCCTTAAAACATGAAGTGCACTAGTTAACTGCAAGCCATTTCTTAATGTATGAGCTGCAATAGTATATTGACAGGCAGCTGAACTGAGGAGTCATCACAGTTGAAACCAGTCTACCCAAAGTTCAGAATGATGAATTTTTCGGAGAGTTTTGCTGAAGAGTATTACGGAGCAGGAATCTGTAGCTGATAGATTTTACTTTCCATGCTGTAGCAAGGATCACCGAATCTAGTTGTTAGTATTTACTAAATCAGTTCAGCATAGTGATTGGATGTGCAGCTTCCTTCATTTGTATCGCTCAAGACAACCTCAAACGGAGAATATGTCTGCAGCTGATGGAAAAGGGAGACAATGAATCTAAGAAATTGCAAGTGGCAGAAAAATAGAAAAAAAACAGATATTTGGAGAACTTAAAAATAATGTGGACGAACATTTTTATACTCCATGTACATTGCCACGCTTCATTGTGAAATCTAATAACCTGTTAAGATTGCATTTATAATCCCCAGGATATATTTACAAAATACAGTTAAGGCACAATTTTCAAATTAAGTCAGGTATATTTTGTTCACATTTGCAAGAGCTGTAGTAACAAGTGTCAGATTTTTAACAAAACAACAGCTCTGGTTGTTTTGCATTGATGCAGTAATCTCCCTGGAGAAACTTTTGATTAACTTGTTTATTTTTCACCTAGTTAATTTAAAATTACAACTATATTGAATTAGCTTACTACCTCAAATGATAACTCTTGTTTAGTAATTTCTCACAATCTAATTGTCATGCGGAAGGTTAATCACACTGGTTAAAAGCAAAGCTATTTTGTTTATTATGTTGTGTGCATTTTATGAAATATTTGTCTCAATAGAGTTTATGTCATGAATAAAGATAGAAGCTACAAGTGTTAAAATGTGAGGACTGGCTGGATAAATTTGCTTTCCTTGAGCATAAAAGATTTGAGAGGGGGTCAAATTGAAGTGTTGGAAACGGTAAAAGGATTTGATCGGATAAATGTAGACAACCTAGTGCATTTAGAATGAGGGGATCAATTAAGTGAAATCAGAAGAACTTACATAAAAAGGAGAGTGAATATCCAGAAATGTATCTTGGAAAATTTGAGAATCAATTAAAATAATCAGGGCTAAGATTGTTTATTTCTAGAATCATAGAATCACTACAGTGCAGAAAGAGGCCGTTCAGCCCATTGAGTCCAAACTAACCCTCCAAAGAGCATTCCCCCCAGACCCAGCATCACCCCTGCAGCCTTTCCCCCTAACCCCGCATTTATCATGGCAATCCAACTAGCTAGCACATCCCTAGACAACTGCTGGTCAATTTAGCATGGCAAATCCAGCTCAAGTGCACATCTTTGCACATCTTTGTACTCTGGGTGGAAACCATGCTAACACAGGGAGAACATGCAAACTTGACACAGTCACCCAAGGCTGTTAGAAAGGGTCAATAACTAATCTACTAACCTGAGGCACAGAATTATGATGAGCCCTCCTTTTGATAGCCATTCTATTTATAAACCTCATAATAAACCCCTGAAAGTGAGCACTGAAAGATTTGGAGATGCCGGTGTTGGACTGGGGTGTATAAAGTTAAAAATCACACAACACCAGGTTATAGTCCAACAGGTTTAATTGGAAGCACACTAGCTTTCGGAGCAACGCTCCTTCATCAGGTGATAGTGGAGGGCTCGATCGTAACACAGAATTTATAGCAAAAAGTTACAGTGTGATGTAACTGAAGTTATACATTGAAAAATTGATTGTCTGTTAAGCCTTTCATCTGTTAGAATACAATAATAGTTTCACTTCTTTCATGTGTAAATCACAAAACCTTTTTTTTTAAAGTTGCATTCTCGGGTTAGCTGTTAACAATGGTGATAGACAATATGTTGAAGGTGTTGGCCGCCTGTGTTCTCTGTCTATGCCATGATGTTTAGATTGATTCTAATCTAAAAAGTGAGATAACGGAGTTTTACATAAATTCATGCAGTTTTTGAGCTCAGAGTTCTACATGAATGCATGCAGTTTTTAAGCAAAGTACAATGTAACTCTGCAAGTACAAATTCACCTCACAAAATATATGTGTGCATGTGGGTCGTTGTCTGTGTGTGTGTGTGTGTGTGTGTCTGTCTGTCTGGGGTGGGGGTTGTGAGTGTGAGAAAGTGTGTGTGTGTGTGTGTGTGTAGTGAGTGCCGAGTATCTTAAGTCTGTGAGGGGGTGCATGTGTGAGTGTGGGAGAGTGTGTGTGGGTGTCCATGTGCGCATCTGTGTGTACCTGTGACCGTGTGTATGTGAGTGTGTGTGTGTGTGTGTGTGTAGGAATATCTGTGTGTGTGTGTAGTGCAATGGTGATCACCTGTAATGTGACATGAACCCAAGGTCCCGGTTGAGGCCCTCCCTATGGATACCGAACTTAGCTATCAGCCTTTGCTCGGCCACTTTTCTCTGCTGCCTGTCCCGAAGTCCACCTTGGAAGATGAATGTCCTGGACCACTGAAGTGTTCCCCAACTGGGAGGGAACCCTCCTGTCTGTTGATTGTTGTGCGGTGCCCATTCATCCGTTGTCGTAGCCTTTGCTCGGTTTCCCCAATGTACCATGCACTGAAAGAAGTTGAGAAGAGCTGCTCTATTATGTAGTGCTTATTAGTTAAGGAGAATAGGAGTGTGTGTGTCCTCCAGGTCCGACAAGTTACTTATAAAATCTGACCACTGTCCTTTCCCTCCCCAAAGATCAGAAACCCTCCTACCCCACCATCCAAGGAATTGGGAACTCCTGAACTTCATTTATTCTCTTTCCACCCCCTGCCAACACTGCAGAGCACTATTTAAGTCCCTGTCTCCTGCAGTCAGGGTCCTAGCTCCTCCCCACTTCCACATAATCTCTGTTCACTGCACCTCCTGCACTGATGAGCTTTGATTCTGTAAAGTGGACTTTGTAGCTGAAAGGTTCCTAGCCTGTCAATCAGACTGCCTGCAGGCATAATCGCATAGGAAAAGTTTAAAGGTGCCCTGCATTTTCTCCTGGGTTTTCTAGCCTCACGAAAGATTGGTGAAACAGTTTGGTATAATCAAAGCAAGATGCATGAAAGTGATTCAGACCTGGATTTTCCTTTCTTCGGAAGGATCTAAAGAGAAGGGAGAATTCTTGCATTTATATAGCACTTCCATGGCCACCAGACATTTCAAAGTGCTTTACATTAAACGAAGTACTTTTGAAGTATACTATAATCATCATTACAATGTAGGAAATGCATCTGCCAGTTCTGTGCACAGCAAGCTCTCACAGACAGCAATGTGGTAACGACTAGACTTTTTGTTATAAGACCATAAAAGGTAGAGTGGTAGTCGACCATTCAGCTCATTGCTCTGCCATTCAATGAGATCAAGTCTGCTCCACATTCCTGCCTTTTCCCCATACTCCCTGAATCCCTCTACTGATTAAAAATCTGTCTATCTCGGCCTGGAATATGCTTAATGATCCAGCCTTGACAGCCCACTGTGGTAAAAAAAAGTTCCAGAAATTCACCACCCTCTGAGAGAAGAAATTCCTTCTCATCTCTGTCTTAAATGTGCAACTTCTTATTCTGAGATTATCCCCTCTGATCCTAGACTTTCCCACAAGGGGAAACAACATCTCAGCATCTGACCTGTTAAGTCTCCTCGGGAAGAAACACGGGAAACTCAGCAGCCCTGGCAGCATCTGTGGAGAAAGAAAAGAATCGAGTGGAGACAGGTCCTACATCACCCTCTTCAAAACTGAAAGATGGTGGAAAATGATAACCAAGGCAGAAGATCAAGAAGGCAGGTGGTATAGGGGTGAAATGCAAAAGACAAAGGGGCTGCAGTGGTGAAAGAGAGAAAGGGATTTAAAATGGGTGAAAATTAAAGTTGTGAAAGTGAGAGATATTGATGAGTGATGAGTACTGGCCAGAATACCAGGAGTACTTCCTCTGCCCTTATTTTATGTAGTGTCATTGTATCTTTCACATCCTGGAGACCTTGCAAGCTTTCTGCATGGGTGTCCCAAACTCACCTCATTCCTACTGCAGTACACCCATATTATGCCAGTCTTGTCAGACACTAGCCCAGTTCTTCCACTCTCCATAGCTGGTCTGACACTTCATTGCACATGCACATTCCTACACCTATGGCTGTTTAAAAGCCAGGCCACACAGCAGTCCTTAGCCACATCCCATCTTTTAGCCTTTTCTATGTCGGTGCCAATCTTTCATCAGTGCCCACTGTAACATTTTATCATTGTTCAATGTTGGACCGTCACAACAGGGAAGCTTTAAAATGATTCAAAAGAATAGCTATTAATTACAATAGCAAAAATGAACAGAAGTCAAGCAAACAGAAGCTGCATTTTTTCCCTAGAATATAAAAAAAAGTTTGCATATTGAGCAACAAGTATTTTATATTGATCATTGTACCCAATTCTCATCTACCCTTTGTGTACTGAAGGGCCCTATCCCAGAGCAATTCAGACAGCAGAACCTTACCTTCAGCAGACCTGTTGTCAGCTTGTGGTCAAACCATGCGCAGCATTCTATGTACATGGTGCCTCAGTCAGGAGATTGTGTAGTGGAGTTACCAGCTGTGGTTGTAGTGGGTAGCCCTTGTTCCCCAGTAAGCAACGGTCTTGGCCCCTGAATCCTCAAACACAGCAGAAACATTAGCGTTCTCAAGGATGTGAGAGTCATGGTAGCTCCCCCAGTTCCAGGAAGAAAACCTCTAACAAGTGGAGTTGGTGATCCTATTGATGAACTCCTCTGTGCAATGGTATGGCCCTCTCAGGTGATGTGTGAACAGTTCGTGGCGCATGCAGGAGGCCAGCTATGTTGCTGAATCTTCCTACATAGGCTGCGGCACTGACCTCGGAATAATGGAACATGATGAACCAGTATATTCTGGCACAGCTGGCATTGATTACAGTCTTGATGCATTTATGGGTGAAGGATTGAAGAGAGATCTCCTGTAGACCCCTGAAAGGAATCAAATCACATAAAAGTTCAGAGGAGCTCTTACCATCATGGCCAACGTGATAGGAAAGCCACCTACACCATTAGGTTGTAGATTCTGATGCAGCAGCTGGCAAAGTTCAGCCACAGTGTTCCAGGATATCCTCAGCCTGCGTCCATGCGGAAGAAATTACACCGAGATCGAAAGCCTTCCTGAGGAGACTTTCAGCTGTAACCTCTTCATGTGGACACCATTCAGCTTTCGTGACTTCTATTGGTCCAAAGCATTTTGGTCCATCAGTTTCTATTCTATCACCCTGCGTTTTTATTGCATGGATCCAACTGAAGAGATCACTCCTGCTATGGCTGGGTCCATTCCATTTACATTGCAAATATAAGGAACAGGACAGGTTCTTAACAATGAGAGTAGTCAATTGTCATATGTCTTATAAAAGAAGGCTTGACATACATACTCCTCTATTGAGGGAGAGATAGAGCTCTCTGGCAAGAAGGACCATGGATTGATTCAACTTGACACTTTGATATAGGACTTTATTTCAATGATTATGCCACAGTTATGTAGCAAATAGATAGCAGTGCAGTCTAAGTGCTGCATGTGTAATCAAAATGATTCCTTCTCCTCACAGCTCTACTCACCCATGCAGGACATGGGTACTGACCCTCTGACAGTGCTACACTAACTTAGTACTGACCCTCTGATAATAATGCAATCCCTCAGTTCTGACTGTCTATCCGATTTCAGTAAGGCACTGCCTCAGTTCTGGCCCTCTGACAGTGGAACACTACTTCAGCATTAGCCATTTATGTATGGCGCTCCCTCAATTCTGATCCTTTAACAATGGGGATATCCCTCAGGACTGACTCTCTGACAGCACTGCAATACCTCAGTACTGATCCCGTAATCTTCTGGCATTCCCTCAGTTCTGACCCCATTACAGTCAGGCAGTGCCTAATATTGACCCACTGGCAAAAATGTACTCCCTCAGTACTAATCCTCTCACAATTATTCACACCCTCAATTCTCACCTCATTACAATAATTCGAAGACCTGTTGTTTCGTCCTACCCGTCAGGTGATCTGTCAATGTTAAATTACTGTTGCATGGGGTAATGATGAGCAGTGGAACCTGTCAGAAGATGGGTTATTGACTGGACAGCTTTGTGATGGGGGCTGAAAACGGGATTATGGACAGAGGGGAAAGCAGTGGTCAGAGTTGATGCGCAGTTGGCCACACTGCCTCAGTTTTGATTGAGTGATTCTACAGAGATCACCAGCAGCTTCCTGGAAGGCAGAGCAATTCCTGACTGTTGTGTCCTTGATGGCACCTGGCATTGCATGCCTATCTGGCCTGTTTAGCCAAAGGTCTTGTTTCAAATGAATATGAATGGCAGGATGGCCTGACTGGAGAATCTGAGTCTTCCTGAGGCTGTGCTGCCCAAACACATTCAGGAAGATTATGCTCTGCTTATACACTCTGTGCTCATAGAGTCATAGAGATATACAGCATGGAAACAGACCCATCGGTCCAACCTGACCATGCCAACCAGATATCCCAACCCAATCTAGTCCCTCCTGCCAGCACCCGGCCCATATCCCTCCAAATCTAGTCCCTCCCTTCCTATTCATATACACATCCAAATGCCTCTTAAATGTTGCAATTGTACCAGCCTCCACCACATCTTCTGGCAGCTCATTCCATACGTGTACAACCCTCTGCTTGAAAACGTTGCCCCTTAGGTCTCTTTTATATCTTTCCCCTCTCACCCTAAACCTCTAGTTCTGAACTCCCTGACCCCAACGAAAATACTTTGTCTATTTATCCTATCCATGCCCCTCATAATTTTGTAAACCTCTATAAGGTCACCCCTCAGCCTCTGACGCTCCAGGGAAAACAGCCCCAGCCTGTTCAGCCTCTCCCTGTAGCTCAGATCCTCCAAGCCTGGCAACATCCTTGTAAATCTTTTCTGAACCCTTTCAAGTTTCACAACATCTTTCCGATAGGAAGGAGACCAGAATTGCACGCAATATTCCAACAGTGGCCTAACCAATGTCCTGTACAGCCACAACATGACCTCCAAACTCCTGTACTCAATACTCTGACCAATAAAGAAACGCTTTCTTCGCTATCCTATCTACCTGCTACTCCACTTTCAAGGAGCTATGAACCTGCACTCCAAGGTCTCTTTGATCAGCAACTCTCCCTAGGACCTTACCATTAAGTGTATAAGTCCTGTTAAGATTTGCTTTCCCAAAATGCAGCACCTCGCATTTATCTGAATTAAACTCCATCTGCCACTTCTCAGCCCATTGGCCCATCTGGTCCAGATCCTGTTGTAATCTGAGGTAATCCTCTTCACTGTCCACTACACCTCCAATGCTGGTGTTATCTGCAAACTTACGAACTGTACCTCTTATGCTTGCATGCTTGGGGGGGTTTAATGCCTGCAACCTCGTGCTCTGCACTCATCCCAACGTACTGTGGAGTAGCAAATGGTTAAGGAGAAACTTGCTGGTTTTGCTGGTGCGAGACCTCTTGCTCCTTATCTGAAGTTTCAGATAGAGCTGTCTACGCAGCCCTTGTCCTTTTTGAGAATGACAGCAGCTCAGAAGTGCAGATGAAAGACAAAAAAAAACCTCCATGGTAGCACAGGTCTTGTCTTGGAAATCACTTCTGAAGCAGCGAAAGCACACTGTTGAAACAAGTCCTCAGCTTAAAAGCTAAAAAGCAGCTTTTATAGGTTTTCTTGCCTGTCAATTGCTCAGCCCCATCACATCTTGTTTTATCTGGCAAATTTCAGAAAATCTGGGAAATCTGTGCACTGACAGTACAATTCCGGTTTTATAGAATTCAGGGACAAATCCCCACCCAGTGTTCAAACTTTCGATCTGCTTATCCCATGGACATTTTCCATCTAATACTGATCAACATGAGTTAAATGCAGGTCTGTTGGTTCCTGTCAGCTTCTTGATTTAATAACATTTCTTGGGGGTGTTGTGGTACAGTGGTAGTATCCCTACATCTGAGCCAGGAAACCTGATTTGAAGTCCTACCTGCTCCAGATGTCATAACATCTCTGAATAGGTTGATGAGAAAATATTTTTTAAAATAGTGCTGTTATATTGGGCACAGTGTATTCACTCTGTGGGATTAGGAAAGGATGCAGGTTAATTCCTTGTTCCTTTATCCTGTTGCCTGCACTGAGCATGTGCACTCTAGCTGCTTAAAAATTCTTCTAGTTATACATGGCTTATAGAGTAACATGGCAGGTCTCAATGTGGGAAAACGAACACGATATAGTGCAGTGTAATTTGAGAGGAAAAACCAGCAAATAGAATCTGACACAGCAAACAAGATGACTGGATTTTCTGTGGGGTTATTAGAACACAGAAGAGTACAGCAAGGAACTGTCCATTCACCCCACCATATCTGGGTTGAAATGATGTCATTCTAAACTTATCCCTACTGCATGCACATGGTTCGTATCCCTCTATTCCGTACCTTTTCATGTGTCTGTCTATATGCCTCTTGAACATTCTGCAGCACATACCAGGTGCCACCCTCTGTTTAAAAATTTTTCAGTGTTGCTAAACGAAGAGACCTTGGAGTGCAGGTTCATAGTTCCTTGAAACTGGATTTGCAGATAGATAGGATAGTGAAGAAGGTGTTTTTTTTAATTTCAAAATATACTTTATTCATAGAAATAAATCTTTGGTACTTGTACAATTTGTCATGTCGTTCATAGATATATACATTGCATGCCTTAACATTACAAAGAACAGATTGAATTAATTGAATTTACAGTTATCCTATTTCCAGTTCCCTTTATTAACCATCCAGTCTCTTATTATTTAGCTGTGGCTTCAGCAGAACCCACCTACTGAGTGGGTGCCCTGTTATACAATAGCAAATGAACCTTCTTTAACCCCCAGTTTATGGGGTTACTGTTGTCCATTTGACTGTCCTGTCTCTGGGGTAGCTGTCTGCATCCCCATGGTGAGCACGAACTGCTGGACCCTCGCTGGGCTGAGGTAGCTATCCAGGCTCTCACTGGGGTCATTTGCCTGCTCTGGAGTCATTGAGCCAAGGCAAGGGTCCGCACCGTCCAGTTCTGTGTCTGACTATGGGACTGTCAGAGGATCACAGCTCTCAGTTGTCTGTAGTTGTAGGGCAGTGGGTACCCCCTGGTTCTCACTGGGTGGAGGGTGACTTCGGGGGGTCCGTTGTTTCCTGGTTGGGAGGAAATGCCCTCCTCTTTATCTACGGCGCTCTGTCTCTTCTTCTGGTGGTGATGACATTCTTTGCGCCCATCTTCCCCATCCGACGAGCTGGCCGTCCCTCCCTCGTGCAGCTGACTTTTCCCCCTATGCTGGGAAGCTTTGGGGGCCTGGCCGGATTTTCTCTTCCTGTTTTTAACAAGTATCTACTTCTCTGTCTGCTCGATTACCTTCTCCTCCATTGCTTCCATCTGCCCAGCTAGAGCTAGGATCAGCTGCTGTGTCTCTCCGCTGGCTGCCACCTCTTCCACTCAAGCCTGTTCTTCTTTCTGGGTGCCACCAGACTCTGTTTCCCTGCTGTCTGGGTGGACCTTACTGGTCTTTGGGGGTCCACGGCTCACATTGCCACCTCCAGCCATCTGTGCGTAAGTGGGGCAGGTCTTGTACATGTGGCCCGCCTCTCCGCACAGGTTGCAGCTCTTTACTTCCTGACAGTCCTTAGTCAGGTGACCCTCATGTTTGCAGTTCCTGCAGATGGTCACCTTGCAATCCACCACCACATGTAGATAGGATAGTGAAGAAGGTGTTTGTTTTAGAACATAGAACATAGAACATAGAAGAATACAGCGCAGTACAGGCCCTTCGGCCCTCAATGTTGCGCCGATCCAAGCCCACCTAACCTACACTAGCCCACTATCCTCCATATGCCTATCCAATGCCCGCTTAAATGCCCATAATGAGGGAGAGTCCACCACTGCTACTGGCAGGGCATTCCATGAACTCACGACTCGCTGAGTAAAGAACCTACCCCTAACATCTGTCCTATACCTACCCCCCCTTAATTTAAAGCTATGCCCCCTTGTAATAGCTGACTCCATACGTGGAAAAAGATTCTCACTGTCGACCCTATCTAAACCCCTAATCATCTTGTACACCTCTATCAAGTCACCCCTAAACCTTCTTTTCTCCAATGAAAACAACCCCAAGTGCCTCAGCCTTTCCTCATACGATCTTTCTACCATACCAGGCAACATCCTGGTAAACCTCCTCTGCACCCGTTCCAGTGCCTCCACATCCTTGCTATAGAATGGGGACCAAAACTGCACACAATACGCCAGATGCGGCCGCACCAGAGTCTTATACAACTGCAACATGACCTCAGGACTCCGGAACTCAATTCCTCTACCAATAAAAGCCAGTACGCCATATGCCTTCTTCACCGCACTATTAACCTGGGTGGCAACTTTCAAAGATCTGTGTACATGGACACCAAGATCCCTCTGCTCATCCACACTGCCAAGTATCCGACCATTAGCCCAGTACCCCATCTTTTTGTTACTCTTACCAAAGTGAATCACCTCACACTTAGCTACATTGAACTCCATTTGCCACCTTTCTGCCCAGTTCTACAGCTTATCTATATCCCGCTGTAACCTGCCACATCCTTCCTCACTGTCTACAACTCCTCCGACTTTCGTATCATCCGCAAACTTGCTCACCCAACCTTCTAACCCCTCCTCCATGTCATTTATAAAAATGACAAACAGCAATGGTCCGAAAACAGATCTTTGCGGAACACCGCTAGTGACGGCACTCCAAGATGAACCTTTGCTATCAACTACTACCTTCTGTCTTCTTCCAGCCAGCCAACTCCTAATCCAAACCTCCAACTCACCCTCAATGCCATACCTCCGTATTTTTTGCAGTAGTCTACCATGGGGAACCTTATCAAACGCCTTACTAAAATCCATATACACCACATCTACCGCTTTCCCCTCGTCCACCTCCTTAGTCACCTTCTCAAAGAATTCAATAAGGTTTGTGAGGCATGACCTGCCCTTCACAAAACCATGCTGACTATCCTTGATCACATTATTCCTATCCAGATGTTCATAAATCCTATCCCTTACAATTCTCTCTAAGAATTTGCCCACAACAGAAATGAGACTCACCTAGGGTTATCCCTACTCCCCTTCTTGAACAAGGGAACCACATTTGCTAGCCTCCAATCTTCTGGCACTACTCCTGTAGACAACGAGGACATAAAAATCAAGGCCAATGGCTCTGCAATCTCCTCCTTTGCTTCCCAGAGAATCCTAGGATAAATGCCATCAGGCCCAGGGGACTTATCTATTTTCACCCTTTCCAGAATTTCCAACACTCTTCTCTACATACCTCAAAGCCATCCATTCTACTTAATTGTGACTCAGTATTCACATTGACAACAATGTCCTGTTCCTGATTGAATACTGACGAAAAGTATTCATTCAGTGTCTCCCCAATCTCTTCAGCCTCCACACGCAACTTCCCACTCCTATCCTTGACTGGACCTATTCCTACCCTAGTCATTCTTTTATTCCTGACATACCTATAGAAAGCCTTAGGGTTTTCCCTAATCCTACCAACTAAGGACCTTTCATGTCCCCTCCTTGCTGCTCGTCGGATGCTGCCTGAATTGCTGTGCTCTTCCAGCACCACTGATCCAGAATCTGGTTTCCAGCATCTGCAGTCATTGTTTTTACCTCGTTGATTTTAACCCTACTGCGAATCCTCTTGCAAGGATGCCTGCCTTGAAGAAGTTTTCCTCCTCTCTCTACAAAAATCTCAGGGAGTCCCTCTCCCACTGCAACTCCCAGGTCATTTCCTCTGCCCTGATGCTACTTTCTCCCCACCCCCACCCCTACCCTCCTCTAGCTTATCTCTCCACGCTTCAGGCTCTCTGCCTTTATTCCTGATGAAGGGCTTTTGCCCGATTTTGCTGCTCGTCGGATGCTGCCTGAATTGCTGTGCTCTTCCAGCACCACTGATCCAGAAGAAGGTGTTTGGTATGCTTGCCTCTATTGGTCAGGGCATTGAGTATAGGAGTTGTGAGATCATGTTGTAGCTGTGCAGCAAGCTCACCAGCAAAGGTGGCATTTGCTGGGCCACCTTTGGAATGTTCGAGGAGAAAGTGAGGTCTGCAGATGCTGGAGATCAAAGTTGAAACTTTATTGCTGGAACAGCACAGCAGGTCAGGCAGCATCCAGGGAACAGGAGATTCGACGTTTCGGGCACAGGCCCTTCTTCAGGAATAGGAACCTTTGGAATGTAGTGTGCAATTCTGGTCTCCCTCCTATAGGAAGGATGTTGTGAAACTTCAAATGATTCGAAAAAGATTTTCAACTATGTTGCCAGGGTTGGGGCATTTGAGCTACAGGTAGACACTCTCTGGAGTGTCAAAGGCTGAGGGAGTGACCTTATAGAGGTTTATAAATCGTATTTGTAGATCCATTCTATTTTGTTCAAAAAGCACCCAATCTGTATGTAGACAATATTTTTTTATAATCCACGTGACATTTTATAAATTCCAACTTTGGAAATAGAACCTATCTGATGCAAAATAATAATGCATACAGACTCTAACCTCACACCTTTTTTATAAAATCTTAAGTTATCTCAGGAATGTGACTTGAAAGGAATTCTGTGATTTACAAATTAATTAATCGAAACCTGCAACCCATTCTAAAAGATGAAAGACTTACCAGCAATCTAGGTTTGTTCAATATATTGCATCAGTTGTCTGACACTGATGGTTTGCTAAAAATTCTGTTATTTATGATCCTGCTCCTCTAGCTACCTGACAAAGAAGCTAAAAATCACACAACACCAGGTTATAGTCCAACAAGTTTATTTGGAAGCACTAGCTTTCGGAGCGCCGCTCCTTCATCAGGTGGTTGTGGAGGACACAATTAAGCTAGTGCTTCCAAATAAACCTGTTGGACTATAACCTGGTGTTGTGTGATTTTTAACTTTGTACACCCCAGTCCAACACCGGCATCTCCAAATCATGATAAAGAAGCAGCACTCCGAAAGCTTGTACTTCCAAATAAACCTGTTGGACTATTAACCTGGTGTTGTCTGATTCTTAACAAAGTTTTATACAGCTGCAACATGACTTGCCAACATTTATCTTCAATGCCCTACCCAATGAAGGCAAGTTGTATGGCTTCTTTGCCACTTTAAAGGAGCTGTTAACTAGGACTCCAACATCTTCTGCATATCAGTGTTTCTAAGGGCCCTGCCATTTACTGTATGCTTTCCTTTTACATTTGACCTCCCAAAATGCATCGCCTCTCACTTGTTTGGATTAAAGTGGATTAAATTCCATATGTCATTTCTCCACTCAACTTCCTAACTGATCTGTATCCTGCTTATCCTGTGATAATCTTCCTCACGATTCACAACTCCAAACTTTTATGTCATCTGCAAACTTACTAAACAGACCACCTACACTTTCGTCCAAACCATTTATATAAGTTACAAACAACAGAGGTCCCAGCCCAGATCCTTGCAAAACACCACTGGTCACACCCCTCCAGTCAAAAGAGAGGAAAGTAATTAGAAAGTCAACTTTTGAAAATTCAGTGACATCACCAGGTGATGAGTTAAAAAATACAGTGTGCCATCAATGGAGGAGCAGTAATAAGTTTTGAGGGCAGGAAATGAGGTAAGAAAATCAAATTAGAGGTGAGTGGACATAGCACTTTAACTTTACCGTTTAACATTTATCATGGGGCAAAGCTTCATCACATTTACAAATTTATAACAGAAAGTTAAGATTCCTGGTGCATCCAGGCCTATGGTAAGGCTTTCCAGTATAGTTATGACATAGCTCCCCCCAGGAATTTCATTTTGTAAGTTTACATTGATTTGGCAAGAAAAAGAAAACTGACTGGTAGCATTCTTTACTTCATGTTTGTTTCACCTTTTGGGTTGGTGTGATGAGGGGGAGTTCTCATTTTCTATTAGGAGATTCTGCAGTAGTCCAGGTAAATTTGAACATAACCTTTATTCAGATAGTAACATTACATACAGAGATTAACCTACTCTAACTCAGTGTCGCTCTGTGAGATCTCTCTCCAGCTCGCTCTCTCTTAGTCATGTGATGTTACATAATTATCCCATAGGCTCATATTTCGCTCTCTCTTAGTCATGTGATGTTACATAATTATCTCATAGGCTCATATTTCGCTCTCTCTTAGTCATGTGATGTTACATAATTATCCCATAGGCTCATATTGTTAAACTGTTACTCCACTTCTCTCCCCAAGTCCTTGTTCCTATTATTTGCATTGTAAACACCTAACGCCTCCCGACGTCTCAAATCTCATGGACTACCTTTGGGACCATTTGGCAATTGTTCCCGATCTCATTTAGATTTGATGCTGAGATTGTTGGTCTGCTTTTTCTCTCTCCTGCTTGAATGTTCATTTCTTTCACCCGTATAGAGCTTTCTGTCTGTTTCTCTGTTGTCTTCAGAGTTGAACTGGTTCGGCTATGCTCGTACTGATTATTTATTCAAAGTTATTTTTCACAATTTCTTCTTCTAAAACTCTGTGCTGTGACCCCCAAATATGCTTGTGCTTATTCTGTTTCCCTAGGCAGAATCAGGAGATGGAGAAGTCGACATTTCGAGTGTAACTCTTCTTCAGGACTGGGAGTGAGTGTAAGGGGAGCTGCAGATAAACAGGGTGGCGATGAAGTGCCTTTCTTCACCTATTCCCACTTCACCACCTTGCCCCAGCTACCCCTTTTATCTGCAGCTCCCTTTACACCCACCCCCAGTCCTGAAGAAGGATTACACCCAGAATGTCAACTTCTCCACCTCCTGATTCTGCCTGGCTTGCTGTGTTCATCCAGCCTATTGCTGGGCTACCTTGGATTCCAGCATCTGCAGTTTTTTTTATCTCTATTCTATTTCCCTAGCAGTAGTTCCTTCTTGCTGTCCTTCTCAGATCCATGTGCCTTCTCCCAACTGAAAAATTGACAGTGTCTTGTTTGATGCCCTTGATTAAAGTTTATGGTTATTTCTCTCTTGAATCCATTGTCTCACTCTGCCAGGGTCTTTCATTGTAATATATGGTTTTAGTTTCTTTGACAGTGATTCGCAGTCTTCTCCCATTAATAATTCTGCTCATGATAGTCCATTATGTAATGACAATGATCTATGATTCAATAAGGCTAAATCAATATGATGATTCCTTTTTCAGAAGTTCTTTTATGGTTATCACTGCTCATTTACTTCAGGGTAATGAAGTGAACATGTTATAGGAATGAATCCATACTCCTTGTCAAATTATGTAAATTGCTAATTTGTGAAGTGCAATCAAATATCAGCTGCTGGTGGATCAGGATACAGTGAGTTAAATAGATTTATTTCAATACTTCTATGATTATCTCTGCTATAAGACAGTGTTAAATGATTTATCTCAATTCATTCTTCAATAATATTTCATAACAAGGATGTAAACTTACCCTTTAAACTCAAACAAGCCATTGCCAGTCTTTCCCAAGATCTTGATGAAATTGTCAATATTAAATGTTCTTTCTGTTCCTGACAATTAGTTATGTGAGTGCTATAGTTTATGATCATTTTTCTGATAATTCCTGGTCACCAAAATAATGTTGGGCTCTTATTCTGTATTTTAATATTCCTGGATCATATTGATGTAATCTTTGAAGAATATCACTTCTGAATGCGTTATGAATTGCCAATTTTTTTTTAAAAGCACCTATAATAGGGAGAAGTGCTGTCTCAATGTTGAGCTACAAGAGATGTATTCTGGCTATCCTTCCTGACAAAGATCTGATCTGTGGACATTCTTCATCTCTACGTTTAGCTTCTCTGATTTGCTGCAATTTCTACTGCGATGCCAGCAATTTTCTATTTATTGCGAATGTAAAATCTGCTACTTCTACTAGCAACTCCAAATCTTGTTTCTCAGCCTCTTCAGCTGGTTTTCTGGACAAATTATCAACAGTTCTTTGACGTTTTCCCTGAACATGGTGTTGAGTCATATCTCATGAAATGCAGTCTGGAGTGCTGAATACATTGTGACATCCTCGCAATCACTTTCGTATTGAGAAGGAAAACTTGAGGTTGGTGATGCCGTGGTTTCCATTGTTGAACCCTGTCTTTTAGTTTTGGCTGCTTTGGGATTTTTCTCTATAATTCTTCAATTCCATATATTATCATCTTGTACCAACCATATTTTGTCATCAGAGTCTTGTTCCCTCTGAAATAATCCTGCAATAAATAGAGGTACATTCGAACATCATCTTTCATAATATGCTAACACTACATAAAGAGCTTGATCTTCATTACCTTAGAGTGTTTCCTGCGTGAGCTCTCCCTTCATCATGCTCTCTTAGTCTTATGGTATTGTATCATCATTGCATCATGATCCCATAGGATCTTATTGTTAGACATGAGTCCACAATGTTAGGAACTAAAGTTTCATGATTATAGGCAAAATAGAGTTTTTAGCCATACTTCTTGCCTAGTCAATTGTGTATTAATGTTAAATTCCAAATTGGATTTGCTACTTTGAACTTTATTGCAAGGGAGTATTTTATATAGTCAGGATTTAAGTTTAAAGTGTGAAATTATGTACATCTGAAAGGTTCATAGGAAGGCATTGGGGCCTGTTGGCTCCTTCAGCTGTAAAATATCCTTAATCTTTGTGCAGAAGCTTCATTCTCCTGCTGATGCCAAAATAAGTATGGCCTGCAAAATGTTTTCATATGTTGTTGTGAAAACATAATCTTTTGGATGTTGTCCTGCTGAAAGACTGCCAAATAGGAATTGATTATGGTTATCTGCTATTTGGCTGGCAACAAAAGTGAAAAAAGTCAAAAGGAATTATTTCTGAATTTGGCATGGTTGTATTTTACAGTGAGTGGTGCGATCAGTGCAGTGTAGTATGCACATTTTATTACAGTAGTATCTTTCTCATGCCACAGGTAAATATCTTTTTTGTTAAAAATGCTAAAAAATTTTTTTAAAAACTGAGCAATGCAACATTTTCTTTAAAAGTGGTTTGATAACCGAAGATGATTCAATCCTGTATGCATTTGAAAAATGGTGTATTTCATTGCTTTGCCAAAAGAAATGCCATTTTAAACCTCTAATGAAAATTGTTACTCAGAAAGCACTTTCAAATAGATATGAAGTATTTTCCATCTGATGCCATTACTCAAATATTTCCTCTTGCATTTCAGATGATGGAAATCATGCCGACAAGACCAAAGAATTGTTTCCGTGGTCTGAAGCAACAGATAGCAGTAAATCAAAGGGCAAAGATAGATTGACTGGAAGAGCCAGAAGCTTTAAGTAAGTAAAAAAGCAAAAGAGATTGACTTTTATTCTGTTGAAAAATTAAGTATTGTTTCTTTATATGCAGCATAAAGTGCATGAATTTCCATT
The DNA here is from genome assembly GCF_037043375.1 of Chiloscyllium plagiosum. Lineage (NCBI taxonomy): Eukaryota > Metazoa > Chordata > Chondrichthyes > Orectolobiformes > Hemiscylliidae > Chiloscyllium > Chiloscyllium plagiosum. The sequence goes on along the minus strand of NW_028270146.1, from coordinate 101,333,694 downwards.
GCATGTTGTTAATGAAGTTAACATAGTGTATGCCAAGTTCTTAAAGTCTGTAAAGTTTTCATCTCCATTGGGTTAGGCACAGGCTAACACTCCAATAACACTCATGAGAAGCTAGATTTTATTTCTAAACAAGTGAAGTTTTGAAATCAGGAAATGTTTGGTCAAATATGACACAACGTAATCCAAGAAAAATTGAAGTCAGTCAGGGTAAAAATTCTCTTGAGGCCAGAGTGGCCTCACGTTTTGAAGGTGTTTATTGAAGGGCAGCTACAGGATATTGTTTCAGGAGCTCTTCAGGGCAGCATCCTAGGCCCGATATCTTTCCTTCATTCATGCTGTTCTGTACATAATATTCTGCTCAGCTTGTAAGTCCTCAGTTAGTGAAAACATCCATATCCTTTGTATCCAGTCTGGAATGATAAATAGCAAGTAACATTTGTGTCATTTGGGCCAGAAGAGAGATTCCAAGCAGATCTCCAAGACCAATGATGCTATTCCTACATCCTCACCACCAACATTCTTGAAGTCACTATGATCAGGAACTTGGTTGTAAATGCAGCATCTATTAGAGACTTGCTTTTCTACAGTAAATGGATTACTTTGAGAATCTCCAAACCTTTCCATCTCCTAAAGGATACTGGCTCAATCTTCCATCACACTAGGGGGATTTCTTCAGTTAAATTCTTTCCTGTTAGGCTTGCACAAAATACCCTTCTGTTCTCACTTAATTTGTTAACTACCCACCCTGAAGAAGATTTCTCATTAGCTTGTTTAAGAACAGTAGATGTAATAAAGATTAGGGAATCTGCAGAGAAAGAGAAGGAACCTGTAATTGATTGCCACCAAAACCAAGTTAGATATCTAAAATATTCCAGTATGTTGCAGAGGAAGGAATTTGATTTAGAGTCATAGAGATGTACAGCATGGGAAAAAAAACCTTTGGTCTAACTTGCCCATGCTGATCAGATATCCCAAACTAACCTAGTCCTATTTGCCAGCACTTTCGTACCAAATTCATACCTATCGTACTTGAATGAGTACTTTTCTTCAGTATTTACAAACGAGAGGGACCGTATTGTTGAAGAGGAGAGTGTGAAATGGACTGGTAAGCTAGAGGAGATACTTGTTAGGAAGGAAGATGTGTTGGACATTTTAAATAACTTGAGTATAGACAAGTCCCCCGGGCCTGACGGGTTGTATCCTAGGATTATGTGGGAAGCAAGAGAGGAAATTGCAGAGCCGTTGGCAATGATCTTTTCGTCTTCACTGTCAACAGGGGTGGTACCAGGGACTGGAGAGTGGCGAATGTTGTGCCCCTGTTCAAAAAAGGGAATAGCGATAACCCCGGGAATTACAGGCCAGTTAGTCTTACTTCGGTGGTAGGCAAAGTAATGGAAAGGGTACTGAGGGATAGGATTTATGAGTATCTGGAAAGACACTGCTTGATTAGGGACAGCCAGCACGGATTTGTGAAGGGTAGGTCTTGCCTTACAAGTCTTATTTGAGGAGGTGACCAAGCATGTGGATGAGGGTAGAGCAGTGGATGTAGTATACATGGATTTTAGTAAGGCATTTGATAAGGTTCCCCATGGTAGGCTTATGCGGAAAGTCAGGAGGCATGGGATAGAGGGAAATTTGGCCAGTTGGATAGAAAACTGGCTAACCGGTCAAAGTCAGAGAGTGGTGGTAGATGGTAAATATTCAGCCTGGAGCCCAGTTACAAGTGGAGTTCCGCAGGGATCCGTTCTGGGTCCTCTGCTGTTTGTAATTTTTATTAATGACTTGGAAGAGGGAGTCGAAGGGTGGGTAAGTAAATTTGCAGATGATACGAAGATTGGTGGAGTTGTGGATAGTGAGGCGGGCTGTTGTCGGCTGCAAAGGGACTTAGATATGATGCAGAGCTGGGCTGAGGAGTGGCAGATGGAGTTCAACCCTGCCAAGTGTGAGGTTGTCCATTTTGGAAAGACAAATAAGAATGCGGAATACAGGGTTAACGGTAGGGTTCTTAGTAAGGTGGAGGAGCAGAGGGATCTTAGGGTCTATGTTCATAGATCTTTGAAAGTTGCCACTCAGGTGGATAGAGCTTGTAAGAAGGCCTATGGTGTATTAGCGTTCATTAGCAGAGGGATTGAATTCAAGAGTCGTGAAGTGATGTTACAGCTGTACAGGACTTTGGTTAGGCCACATTTGGAGTACTGTGTGCAGTTCTGGTCGCCTCACTTTAGGAAAGATATGGAAGCTTTGGAGAGGGTGCAGAGAAGATTTACCAGGATGTTGCTTGGAATGGAGAATAGGTCGTACGAGGATAGGTTGAGGGTGCTAGGCCTTTTCTCATTGGAACGGAGAAGGATGAGGGGTGACTTGATAGAGGTGTATAAGATGATCAGGGGAATAGATAGAGTAGACAATCAGAAACTTTTTCCCCGGGTACAACAGAGTGTTACAAGGGGACATAAATTTAAGGTGAAGGGTGGAAGGTATAGGGGAGATGTCAGGGGTGGGTTCTTTACCCAGAGAGTGGTGGGGGCATGGAATGCACTGCCTGTGGGAGTGGCAGAGTCAGAATCATTGGCGAACTTTAAGAGGCAATTGGATAGGTACATAGATGGGTGCTTAAGCTAGGACAAATGTTCGGCACAACATCGTGGGCCGAAGGGCCTGTTCTGTGCTGTATTAGATTAGATTCCCGACAGTGTGGAAACAGGCCCTTCGGCCCAACCAGTCCACACCGACCCTTCAATGATTAATCCACCCAGACCCATTTCCCTCTGACTAATGCACCTAATACTATGGGCAATTTAGCATGGCCAATTCACCTGATCTGCACATCTTTGGATTGTGGGAGGCAACCTTGTTATGTACCTTTTTTTAATCCACTCTAATGCCACCTCCACATGTCTGGCACAACTCACTCCCAAATTTTACCCCATGCGACTAGTGAAAAGTGAATTGGGCAATGAAAAATCAAACAGGCTTGGTAGCTGTTTGATTCGAAAGTGGGAGGAGGGCTTCAGATTTCAGAGACTGGTCAACACGTTGTCATTGTGCCTCATTTTACATAGAATCCTAGAATCCCTACAGTGTGGAAGCAGGCATTTTGGCCCATCCAGCTCACACCTCCGAAGAGCATCCCACGCAGACTCACCCCTCTACATGATCCCTGTAACCTTGTATTTCCCATGGCTAATCCAACTAGCACATCACTGGACACTATGGGCAATTAGGCATGGCCAGTCAACCTAAACTGCACATTGTTCAACTGTGGGAGGAAACTGGAGCATCCAGAAGAAACCCACACAGACACTGGAAGAATGTGCAAACTCTACAAACAATTGCCCAAAGGTGGAATCGAACCTGAGTCCCTGGCGCTATAAGGCAACAGTGCTAACCACTGACCCACCCTGTTTGGGAGAAGGGTGGTGATGAGCCAACCATTAATCCCAACCCTAAGTTTCAGGTTGATGGCCTTTCATTGGAATGGTTATGGTGAATGGTTAACAACTTCCAACAAATTCCTGCATCTTTTGTTTTTATTTCATTCGCTCTTGTTATTTATCTTAAACACAGTATTTCTAATCCATAGTTTCTATCTTATTCCCAAAGCTCCCTCTTCCTTCCTCGTTAATTTGCCAGGGGTATTCCTTTCAGAGCTGAAATAAAGCAATGGGTCTCTTCAATGGCATCACATCCACCATGGCCGTTGGTGAGTTTTCTGGAATGATCACCTGCTTTTCAGCTCAGTCCATCTGGAAGTGAGTGTGTTGCTTGTATTGCTTGATCCTTTCTTGGTTAAACATTTTGGTGGTGCATTTCAAGGCCACCCAGGCACTCCATCTCTTGCTACACACTACGAGCTCCACACCAGACACTGCTCATTGCCTCTAACAAATCTCCCAACCTCTTTACTCAGCTCCACCCACAACCCTCTCCCTGGAGATGTCAGCAAAGCACAAAGCTGCTTTTCCCCCCATATACTTACACACTATTTCCATTTAAATCATCATCCAATGATGACATGTTTTTGTCTGGAAGGTGAAGGTCATGCTTTGGTAGTTGTTCAGATGAACATAAGTCCTTCCCTGTTTTAAAATACTTTAGGTTTAAGCTCTCTTGGATTTGCTGTTGTTTCCCACAAAGAGAGATTGTGTGCGTGTGCGTGTGTTCTATGTTCTATCCAGATGCCTTTTAAATGTTGTAATTGTACCAGCCTCCACACTTCCTCTGGCAGCTCATTCCATATACACATCACCCTCTGTGTGAAACAGTTGCCCCTTAGATCCCTGTTAAATTTTTCCCCTTCACGCTAAATCTATACCCTCCAGGGAAAATACTATTTACCCTATCCATGTCCCTCATGATTTTATAAACCTCAACAAGGTCACCCCTCGGCCTCTGTCGCTCCAGGGGAAAACAACCCCAGCCTATTCAGCCTCTGCCTATAGCTCAAATCTTCCAACCCTGGCTACATCCTTGTAAATCTTTTCTGAACCCTTTCAAGTTTCAAAACATTCTTCCGATAGGAGGGAGACCAGAATTGCACACAATATTCCAAAAGTGGCCAAATCAATGGCCTGTATATCCGCAACATGACCTTCCAACTCCTATACTCAATACACTGACCAATAAAGGAAAGCATACCAAAAGCCGCCTTCACTATCCTATCTACCTGCGACTCGACTTTCAAGGAACCATGAACCTGCACTGCAAGGTCTCTTCGTTCAGCAACACTCCCCAGGACCTTACCATGAAGCATGTAAGTCCTGCCCTGACTTGCCTTTCCAAAATGCAGTTCCTCGCATTTATCTAAATTAAATTCCATTCGACACTCCTGAGCCCATTGGCCCATCTGATCAAGATCCCGTTGTCTTCTAAGGTCTTTTTCATTGTCCACTACACCTCCAATTTTGGTGTCATCTACAAACTTACTTAGTGTGCCTCCTATGTTCACATCCAAATCATTTATATAAATGATGAAAAGCAGTGAACCCAGCACTGCTCCTTGTGGCACATCATTGGTCACAGGCCTCCAGTCTGAAAGGCAACCCCCCCCACACCACCCTCCGGCTAGTTCTTCCTGTATTCCATGTGATCTAACCTCGCTAATGAGTCTACCATGAGGAACCTTGTCAAACGGCTTACTAAAGTCTATATAGAACACATCCACCGCTCTGCCCTCATCAATCCACTTCGTTACCTCAAAAAACTCAATCAAGTTAGTGAGACATGATTTCCCACACATACAATCATGTTAACTATCCCTAATCAGTCCTTGCCTTTCCAAATATATGTAAATCCTGTCCCTCAGTATTCCCTCTAACAACTTGCCCACCACTGATATCAGGCTCACTGGTCTGTAGTTCTCTGGCTTTTTCTTACCACCTTTCTTAAATAGTGGCACCACTTTAACCAATCTCCAATCTTCCGGCACCTCACCTGTGACTATGAATGATATAAATATCTCAGCAAAGGGACCCAGCAATTACTTCCCTAGCTTTCCACAGAGTTCTAGGTTACACCTGATCAGATCCTGGGATTTGTGCACCTTTATGCATTTTAAAATATTCAGCACCACCTTCTCTGTAATATGGACATTTTTCAAGATGTCACCACCTATCTCCCCACATTCTGTATCTTCCATGTCCTTATCCACAGTAAACACTGATGCAAAATACTCGTTTAGATCTCCCCCATCTCCTGCAGTTCTCCACATAGGCTGCTTTGCTGATCTTTGAGGGATGAGAGTTGGATGCTGGAAAAGAACAGCAGGTCAGGCAGCATCAGAGGAGGAGGAGAATTGATGTTTCAGACATAAGCCCTTCATCAGGAATGAGGCTTATGGAACGGGGGTGCTGAGAGACAAATGGGAAGGAGGTGGAGCTGGAAGGGAAGGTAGGTGGGAATGTGATAGGTAGATGAAGGTTGTGGGGGGAAGGTGATAGGTCGGAGAGGAGAGTGGAGCGGATAGGTGGGAAGGAAGATGGACAGGTCAAGAGGGCAGAGACGAGTTGGAAGCTTGGATTGGGATAAGGTGGGGAGGGAGCATATAAGGAAACTGGTGAAATCCACGTTGATCCAGTGTGATTGCAGACTCCCAAGGCAGAAGATGAGGCATTCTTCCTCCAGGCATCGGGTGGTTAGGGTTTGGTGATGGAGGAGGCCCAGGACCTGCATGTCCTTGGTGGAGTGGGAGGGGGAGTTAAAGTGTTTGACAACGGGGTGGTGGGGTTGGTTGGTGCAAGTGTCCCAGAGATGTTCTCTGAAACAATCTGCAAGTGTAGCGGAGAACACATCAAGTACAACGGATACACTAGATGACATTGGTCGAGGTACTTTCTGTCGGATGTGGAACGATCCTTTGGGGTCTTGGACAGAGGTGAGGTGGGAGTGTGGGTGCAGGTATTGCACTTGCTGTGGTGGCAGGGGAAGGTGCCGAGAGTGGGATGTGGGCTGGTGGGGGGGCATGGATCTGACAAGGGAGTCACGGAGGGTATGGTCTCTCCGAAACACAGATAGGGATGGGTAGGGAAATATATCCCTAGTTGTGGGGTTTGTTTGTAGGTGGCGGAAGTGTTGGAGGATGATGCCATGTATCTGGAGGTTGGTGGGTTGGAAGGTGAGGACCGGGAGTTGGGGGTGGTAGTTGGAGTGGTGGTGTTCAAGGGCAGCGGTGCAGGAAGTGGAGGAGATGCAGTGGAGGGAAATTATGGTCTTTGAAGAAGGAGGCCATCTGAGAAGTTCTGTGATGGAATTTTTCCGCCTGGGAGCAGAGGTGGAGGAATTGGGAATTTTTATAGGAGGCAGAGTGAAATGAGGGTTTGTAGTCGATGTCCATGGTTAGCCAGTCACTGGAGATGGAGATGGAGAGGTCCAGGAAGGGGAGGGAAGTGTCCAAGATGGTCCAGGTGAATTTGAGGTCAGGGTGGAAGGTGTTGGTGAATGTGATGAACTGTTCAACCTCCTCATGGGAGCACAAGGTAGCGCCACTACAGTCATCGATGTAGCTGTGGAAAAGTTGAGGAATAGTGTCGGTGTTGCTACGGAAGATGCTCTGTTCTACACACCCGACGAAGAGGCAGGCATAGCTGGGGCCCATCCCTTTACCTATGACTGTCCCCAATCAACTTTTGAAAGTTCTTGCCTAATAGTGTCAAAATTGGCCTTCCTCCAATTTAGAACTTCAACTTTTAGATCTGGTCTATCCTTTTCCAACACTATTTTAAAACTAATAGAATTATGGCCATTGACCCCAAAGTACTGTCCCACTGTCACCTGAGTCACTTGCCCTGCCTTATTTCCCAAGAAGAGCTCATGTTTTGCACCTAATCTAGTAGGTACATCCACACACTGAATCAGACATTTTTCTTGTACACTCTGGATTAGTGGTGCTGGAAGAGCACAGCAGTTCAGGCAGCATCCGAGGAGCAGTAAAATCGACGTTTCGGGCAAAAGCCCTTCATCAGGCTCCTCGGATGCTGCCTGAACTGCTGTGTTCTTCCAGCACCACTAATCCAGAATCTGGTTTCCAGCATCTGCAGTCATTGTTTTTACCTATTTTTCTTGTACACACCTAACAAATTTCTCTCCATCTAAACCCTTATTCCAGTCTATGTTTAGAAAGTTAAAATCCCACACCATACCCACCCTATTATCCTTAAAGATAATTGAAATCTTCTTACAATTTTCCATTGACTATTAGGTGATCTGTAGTACAATCCCAGTAAGGTGGTCATCCCTTTTTTGTTTCTCAGTTCCACCCAAATAACTTTCTTGGACGTTTTCCCAGGAATATCCTCCCTAAGTACAGTAGTAATGTACTACTTATCAAAAGCGCCACTGCTCCTCCTCCTCCTCCTCTCTTACGATACCCCCCCCCCAACTATACCAGTTATAGACTGATCTCCTTCCTCAATATGTTCCTGGGTGTCCCTCCATTCGTGTGCCCCCCCCCCCCACTCTCCCAACCTTACTCGTTTTAATCCTCCCAAGCAGCTATAACAAATCTCCCTGCCAATATATTAGTCCCCTTCCAATTCAGGTGCAAACCATCCTTCTTGTTCAGGTCACTTGTACCCCAGAAGAGACTCCTTCTCCTCTGCACCAGCTTCTCATCCACTCATTCATCTGCTTTATCCTCCTATTCCTCACTAGCATAGGATAGTGAAGAAGGCGTTTGGTATGCTTTCCTTTATTGGTCAAAGTATTGAGTACACGGGTTGGGAGGTCATGTTGCGGCTGTACAGGATATTGGTTAGACCACTGTTGGAATATTGTATGCAATTCTGATCTCCTTCCTATAGGAAAGATGTTGTGAAACTTGAAAGGGTTCAGAAAAGAATTACAAGGATGTTGCCAGGGTTGGAAGATCTGAGGAGGCTGAACAGGCTGGGGCTGTTTTCCCTGGAGCGTTGGAGGCTAAAGGGTGATCTTATAGAGGTTTACAAAATTATGAGGGTCATGGATAGGATAAATAGACAACGTTTTTCCCTGGGGTCGGGGAGTCCAGAACTAGAGGGCATAGGTTTTGGGTGAGAGGGGAAAGATATAAAAGAGACCTAAGGGACAACTTTTTCACACAGGGGGTAGTACGTGTATGGAATGAGCTGCTAGAGAATGTGATGGAGGCTGGTACAATTGCAACATTTAAGAGGCATTTGGATGGGTATATGAATAGGAAGGGTTTGGAGGGATATGGGCCGGGAGCTGGCAGGTGGGACTAGATTGGGTTGGGATATCTGGTTGGCATGGACGGGTTGGACCGAAGGGTCTGTTCCCATGCTGTACATCTCTATGACTCTCTGACTCTATAATCCAGATATTACTACCCTCGAGGACCTCCTTTTTAAATTCCTGCTTAACTTTCTATATTCTCCCTTCAGAATCTTTTAAGAGCATTACAAACTTTGAATGGCTAGGATCTGAAGTGTTCTGAGTTATAAAGACCAGCTTGTTGGTCTTTTTTAAACGCATACAATAAGTAGAACTTGGTATAGTGATTGGAGCCACTTGTTAACTATTAGATCCTTGCTTGTGTGTTAACCTTGGCCAATCAGCAAAACCCGGGGCTGACTAGAAGATTTAGCATCTCCTCATTTCAGGGGACCGACTCCGAGCTGGCTAGTTGCAGCTAGTGTCCTGTGCACAAATGGGTGACTTGGTGATGGGAGACGGCCTCTGTTATTTCACTCAGGTTCCCAGGATAATATAATTAGTCCACTGAAATTCCCTCAAGATTTGAATATTCAATCTTTTTCATGTTGATAATTCATTCTGGAATTAGACTGTTTTACTGAACACAAATTAAATCAAATCCAAGTTGTCTAATAGGACCAAAGCCAAATAGAACTTTGTTTCCCATCTTATATAGTAATAAAATATAAAAATAGTATATTTTCTCCACAGGTTGCTGTGGAGAAAGAGTGACCAGCTGGGTTCACTGCAATAGGTATTCACTGTGAGAACTAAATCAAAGTGCATGGTCTTGGCTTTTCCTGAAAATATATGTGGGAAACTGGACACACCAGCATGACAGAAGAAGGCTGCCCATCAGGCTGCATGTCTTAAACTGTACTGTTGAGTACAGAATCATGAGCGAGAACATTTGTTTTCTATCCTTGTGTATTTAAATATCTGGCATATTGAGGCCCAAGATTTTCCTATGTGTGCTTCCAGTATGCAAGGCTTCATTCATAAAATTTGTTTTAAAAGGTCTATTAGACAACTTGGATTTGATTTAATTTGGCTTTGTGTTCAGAAAACAGTCAATTCCAATTTTGTAAATAGTACAAGGTATTAACACAGTTAAGATTTTTAGATATTTATTACACAGACCATGAATGATTAGAGCTGCCATGTTCAAATTGACCAGTTTGAAATCCATGTAGGAAATTATAACTTGAAGAGAGTCAGCAGGCAGAGGTGAGTATAGTGGCCATCACTAAGGAGAAAGTGTTGGGAAGCTGAAACTTCTGAAGGTGGATAAATGACCTGGACCACAGGACTACACCCCAGAGTTCTGAAGGTGATAGTTGAGGAGATTGTAAGGCATTGATGGTGATCTCTCAGGAATCATTGGAGTTAGGGAAAGTTCCAGAGGACTGGAAAATGGCTAATATAACACACCCTAAAAGAAGGGAGGCAGGCAGAAGATGGGAAACTAGCCAGACCTCAGTCTTTGGTAAGATTTTAGAGACCATTATTAAGGATGAGATCACAAAGTACTTGGAAGTGCACGGTGAAATAGGACTGAATCAGCCTGGCTTTTCAAGGGAGATCATGCATGTAAAGTCTGTTTGAATTATTTGAGGAGGTAACGAACAAGTTGGACAATGGAGGGGCAGTGGATGTGACCTGTTTTGATTTCCAGAAGGCCTATGACAAGGCTCTGCATAGAAAGCTGCTAAATAAGTTGAGAGCCCATGGTGTTCGGGGTAAGGTACTGACAGGGATAGAGGATTAGCTGACAGTGGGGATAAAGGATTCTTTTTCAGGATGACAGCCAGTGATTAGTGGAATTCCATAGGGGTCAGTGTAGGGACCACAGCTATTCACATCATATGTTAATGATCTGGATGAAGGAACTGAGGGCATTGTTGCTAAGTTTACAGACTACACAAAGATAGGGGGAGGGGCAGACAGTGTTGAGAAAGCAGGAAGACTGCAGAAGGACTTGGACAGGCTAAAATAGTGGGCTAGGAAGTGACAGATAGAATACAATGTGGGAAATTGTGAAGTTATGCATTTTGGTAGGAATAATAGAGGCGTAGACTATTTTCTACCTAGGGAAAGGCTTTGGAAATCTGAAGCGCAAATGAACTGAGAATCCAAGTCTGGATTCTGTTAAGGTTAAAAGGAGCTGAAAATGTGTTGCTGGAAAAGCGCAGCAGGTCAGGCAGCATCCAGGGAACAGGAGAATCGACGTTTCGGGCATAAGCCCTTCTTCAGGAATGAGGAAAGTTTGTTCAGCAGACTAAGATAAAAGGTAGGGAGGAGGGACTTGGGGGAGGGGCGTCGGAAGGTTAACATGCAGATTCAGTTGGCAGTTAGGAAAGAAAATGAAGTGTTAGTGTTCATTTAAAGAGGGCTAGAAATCAAGAGCAGCAATGTACTGCTAAGGCTGTATAAGGCTAAGGTCAGACTGCATTTGGAACATTGTGAGCAGTTTTGAGCCCTGTATCTAAGGAAAAATTGTGCTGGTTTGGAAGGGGTCCAGAGGAGGTTTACAAAAATGATCCCAACTTTGAAGGGTTGTCATATGAGGAGTAGTTGAGGATTCACCTGAGTCTGTACTCCATGGAGTTTAGAAGGGTGAAGCAGGAATCTGATTGATACTTAGAATACTGAGAGGCTTGGATAGAGTGAATGTAAAGAATACATTTCCATTATTAGGGGAGACTAGGCCCCATGCGCACAGAGAACTTAGAGGCAAAGGAATTTCTTCAGCCAGAGATTGGTTAATCTGTGGAACTCATTGCCACAGAGGGCTGTGGAGGTCAAGTCATTGAGTCATTTAAGACAGAGATAGATAAGTGTTTGATTAGCAAGGGGATCAAGGGATATGGAGAGAAGGCAGGAGAATGGAGTTAACAAACATATCAGCTACAATTGAATGGCAGAGCAGACTTGATGAGCCAAATGGCCTAAATTCACACCTAAGTCTTATGGTCTTTTGATTTCTAACATAAAACATAAAATGTTTGAAACCAAACTACAGATCAAGCAGCATTTTTATAGAAAAAAAGAGACAATTTAATGATAGCCCATTGATATTCTATTCTTTCAGCATACTGGAGGTTACCATAGACAAGAAATTGAACTGAACTCACCGTATCAATACAGTGGCTCCAACAGCAGGTCAGAGGTTAGCAATACTGCAGTGAGTAACCCACTTCCTGACTCCCAAAGTCTGTCCACCATCTACAAGGTACAAGTCAGGAGTGTGATGAAATACTTCTCACTTGCCTAGAAGATTACAGCTCTAAAAACACTCCAGAACAAAGCTCGCTTGACTGGCACCACATTCACAAGAATCCATTCCCTCTACCACTGACACCCAATAGTAGCGGTATGTATTATTTATATGGTGCACTGCAGAAGGCTACTTAGACAGCACCTTCCAAACCCAGAACCACTTCCATCTCGAAATATAAGGGCAGTAGATACATGGGAACACCATTCACTCCAAGCCACTAACCATCCTGACTTGGAAATATATGATTGTTCCTTCACTTTCACTGGGTAACTATCCTGGGCAACTCTCTGTAAGGGCATTGTGACAGCATGTGGACTGCAGCAGTTCAAGAAGGCAGCTCACCACAATCTTCTCAAGAGCAGCTAGGGATGGGTAATAACTCCATCGGAACTGCAAGTCATCAGACATGTTGTAGCCTTTAAGCAAGGACAAAGGAATAGTTTGAAGACAAGAAAGATTGAGAAATAAAAATTAGTTTTCAAAGACCAAAGGCAGTGGTAACAGGAAAAGAAAAAAAATCAAAAGCCGTGGTTTTCACTATTTCAGATGAAGTGTGGAGAGGGTGTACTAGGTTTTATTCTGTGTAACGCTGTGCTTAACATTACGAAAGCTTGCTGGATCACAAATTAATGAACTTGTTAGGAGCTGATTGCGAGCTTCCTGGTCACTAGCAGGACTCAAGTGGTGTCCTGGCTTGCCAGACCAGCAGTCCAGCCAAACTCTTCAAGGCATCTCGTAGCAAGCCACTAAGTGTTTTCCCTACACCTTTAGCTGGAGGATCAAGGTGTGGAGGGGAATAGGCAGGGAATTGCTTTCTGAGGCCACTCTTTGCTCCACATCCATGCCTCCATTGTCCCCAGATAGAGGCAAAGCAAGGTCCCCCTCTCTTCAGCCTTAAATCTGACATGCAGATTTGGTTTGCCTTGGTTACCTAGTCAGAAAATCAGCCACTCCTGACCTGTGGGAATAATCTTAAGCATGGAGCGTATATATTAGATGACTTAAGGTCTTTAAATACTGGTGAATCACAAAAATTCCTGTGGACCTTCTTGGCCAGTACTGAATTGGTGAGGTGAGAGAGAGAGCAAGAATCTCACTAGGACTAACTTATCTTGTGATTTTCTCTTCTTATCATCTCTCTCACCATCTTCATGGAGGGGAAATTGTGTCCAAGGAAACAAAAAGATGTGCCTACAGCTGATTTACTGCCACTGGAAGGAAGGAAACCAAAACAAGCCATGCAAGGAAAACAAAATGGGCACCAAGATTGTGATCTGAAATTTTGAAAGTCAATATTAATTCCAGAAGGCTATAAATTGTTGAACTGGAAGATGAGCTGCTATTTTTGAAGCTTACTTTAAGCTTTGCTGGAACAGTGCAGTATGTCAGTATAAGAGCATAGTGCAGATTGAATCATGCTTGCACACTGAATGCTGATATTCTCAAAAGCATTTCCCTGATTTTCATCTTCCCAGTGTAGAGGAGACCACATTACGAACAGAGGAAATCCAGTTAAAAGTGGTTCACCTAAATGACTGCCTCACTTGAAAAGAGTGTTTAGGGCCTTTGACATTGAGGAAAGAGGAAGCAAAAGTTCATCTCCTGCATTGCATGGAAACATGCTCGGGGCACTGAGGCAGGATTTAGGGGATTATTGAGGATTGGACCAGGGTCTCAGAGGGAGCGATCTAGAGTCATAGAGCACAGAACCAGACCCTTTGATCCAACCAGTCTGTGCCAACCATAATCCCATACTAAACTAGTCCCACCTGCCTGCTTGGTCCATATCCCTCCAAACATTTCTTATTCATGTACTTATCATGTACTTTTAAACTTTGTAACTGTACCCACATCCACCTCTTCCTCTAGACGTTCATTCTATACACAAACCACTCTCTCTGTTTAAAAAAAAGCCCCCATGTCTTTTCTAAATCCTTCTCCTCTCACCTTAAAAATATGCTCCCAGTGTTGAAATCCCCCATCCTAAGGAAAAGCCACCTGCTATTCACCTTATCTCTACCCCTCGTGACTCTATAGGGCCACGCCTACTTATCCTCAACCACCTACACTCCAGTGGAAAAGTCCCTTTCCAGCCTCTCTGAATAACTAAAACTCTCCATTCCTAGCAACATTCTGGTAATTGTCTTCTGCACCCTCTCCAGCTTAATAATATCCTTCGTGTAACATTCTCTTTGGAGTATTGAAAGGAGATGTGAAGATTTGTTTAATGACTATTTTGTGCTGAGGATGGTGGAAGTGGCCAAATATAATCTGTTAAACATGGACACGGGTAAGGTGGAAGGTGTGCACAAAGGTCAAATTTTATTTCTGGGCTGGATAGGAAGGAGTGACAGCAGAAGTACAGGAAATAGAGCTGACATGGTTGATGACTCTGCCCACCACAGTGGGTGAGAGTTGCTGTGGAGATCCTCAGCTGAGGAAAAAAAGAGATCTCACAAGCACTGTTGTTAAAAAAAAAAATCAGAACAGATGTGATAGGGACAGAGAATTGGGAGAATGGAAAGAAGGTAGGATAAGAGAAAATATTGTCAAGGTAACTGTTGGAGTCAGTGGACTTGTATTAAATATTAGTCAATACCCTGGAAATAGAGGCAGAGAACCAAAAGAAAGGGAAGAGCTGGTGATGGTGTGAATGAAACTGAGAGAATGGTGGGATTTATAAACCAAGTTGAAAAATCTTTTCAATTCAGAGCAAGAGCGGTACACTGCATCTATACACTTATCAGTATACAGTTGTATGGGTTGAGGGAGTGGGCCTGAGTAAGAATGGAACAAGAAATGTTCCACATACTCCAAAAAAAATGCAGGTGGAGCTAGATATCTACCTCGACAGCTTTTATTTGAAGGAAGTAAGTAGAGTTAAAGAGGAATTGTCCATTATGGGATGAGGAGGGTGAAAGTTAATGGTGACTGTTTGGGTCTCTGTTAAAAGAAGAAGCTGAGTGCAAAACTATCCTGGTGGGGCTTGAAGATATAGAGAGATTGGTCATGCACGGTAAAAAGGAGACAGTTCAGCTAGGAAATTGGAAAATTTTAAAGAAATGGAGGGCATCAGAGAGTTACAAATCGAGATGGGAATTGACTGGACAAGGGCAGACAATATAGTATAAAGGTAGGAAGAAATCAGTTATACAAGCTGAAATGATAGGCTAGAGAGCAGTCCTCTTTATGGATCTTGGGCAGGAAATAGAATTATAGTGGGGTTGGAGAGTTAAGAGTGGTAAACTGTCAAGGAAAGATCACTAGAAGAGATGAGATCAGTGACTGCTCTGGCAACAATGGCTTGATGTTCAGTGATGGGTTCTATGGTCCATTGCGAGTTGGGAAAAATTGCCAAAGTTGGGACTCAACTATGCGAGTTTTCCAGATATAAATTGCATCCTCTTCAAGCAGCAGATTGGATAACAGCTTCAGGATTAGATCTGAGGGAATGGAGTTCAGAATGAGAGAGTGGAGTAGAGAATTGAACTGGCTGATGTCATACTGGTTCAAGTGGGTAAGAGACCAATGGGAGGGGTTCAGGAGGAGGGATGATATTGGAAATGGTTTCAAATATCTGGTCAGTGGGAGGACTTCTGGCCCAAGGACGTGGGCACAAAACCAAACAATCATAGAATCCCTTCAGTGTGGAAACAGGCCATTTGGCACACCAAGCCCTCACCAACCCTTCGAAGAGTATCCCACCCAGACCCATTTCCCCTACCCCTATTACTCTACATTTCCCTGATTAATATGCCTAGCCGACACATTTCTGAACACTATGGGCAATTTAGCAGAGCCAATTCACTTAACCTGCACATCTTTGGACTGTGGGAGAAAACTGGAACACCCGGAGGAAACCCACACAGGCACAGGGAAACTGTGCAAACTCCACACAGACAGTCGCCCAAGGCTGGAATCAAACTCAGGTTACTGGCATTGTGAGGCAGTAGTGCTAACCACAGAGCCACCAAGCCGAGATGGAAGAAGTGTAGATTAGATTAGATTCCCTGCAGTGTGGGAACAGGCTGTTCGGCCCAACAAGCCCACACCGACCCTCCGAAGAGCAACCCACCCAGACCCATTTCCCTCTAACTAATGCACCTAACGCTATGGGCAATTTAGCATGGCCAATTCACCTAACCTGCACATCTTTGGATTGTGGGAGGAAACCCACACAGACACAGAGAGAATGTGCAAACTCCACATACACAGTCACCCAAGGCTGGAATTGAACCTGGGACCCTGGTGCTGTGAGGCAGCAGTGCTAATCACTGAGCCACTTTGCTGCCCCAATATTATGTTCAATATTATGCTGAACTTGAAATTCATTAATGTAGGGGTGGCAGAGGATAAAGCTGAATCTTTGGCTAAGGACAAAATGTTCAGCATCAGGGGTGAGGAGGAGTGTTCAGAAGTATTGTGAACAACGTTGGCAAGGAAGAGAAAGTGAGCACTGCAGATGCTGGAGATCAGAGTCAAAAAATGTGGTCCTGAAAAAGCACAACTGATCAGGCAGCATCCAAGGAGCAGGAGAGTCGACTTTACAAGCTGGCATTTCTGGCAAGGGTACGTTGGCAAGGGCAAGATGAGAAGAAGAGACATGATCAAAGGGAAGGGAAGCAAAGGGGAAAAGAGTTCTGGAAGATTGTCAGTACCCATGCATTGTTTGAGCTTATGATCCTTAACACCAGAAAGAATGAAAAACAACTTGTATGTTGAAGTGTCAAAAGACAGCTTTGAAATTGAGTCGATGATGCAGAAAAACAAGGTTGAGAGTGTGCATATGGTGAGAATGGTTCCAGCCTCCATCTGTTCAGAGTCTGGGAGATCTGGGCAAATATTACTGAATGTGATTGAAAGTGACTGAAGACTATAATAGACTAGATAAAAGAGATTAGATAAAACAGATTATCTTTATTAGTTGATGGGATGCAGGCAGTTCTCACTAAACTAGCATTTACTTTCCATCCTTATTTGCCCTTCAGCAACTGTGGGGTACAGCCTGCTTTAACCACTGGAGTTGTTAGGGTGTAGATGCATCTTCAAGACTGTTAGCAAGGGAGTTTTAAGGTTAATCGAGCAACACTGAAGGAACAGTGATCGATTTTATACCGTCGGGGTGGCATATGCTCATTGGTTAGCGTTGCTGCCTCACAGTGCTCGAGGGTTTGATTCCAACCTCGGGTGAGCAGAATTTGCAGATTGCCCTTGTGTGTGGGTGGCTTTCCTCCAGGTGCTCTGGCTTCCTCTCACAGTCCAAAGATGTGCAGGTCCAATGAATTGGCTAGGCTGAATTACCCATAGTGTCCAGGGATGTGTAGGTTAGATGGCTGAGCCATGGGAAATGCAGGGTAGGTCAAGGTGGGATGCGTTTCAGAGAGTTGGTATGGACTCGATGGGTCAATTATGGATTCTATTCTATATTTTCAAGTTAGGATAGTCAGTGGCTTGGAGGTGAACTTGGTGATTTTTTTCATGTATCTACTGCCATTCTCTTCTGGATGGAAGTGGTTCTGCATTTAGAAGTTGATGTTTAAGGACCCTTAGTGAATTTCTGCAGTGCATCTTACAGATGGCACACACTTTGGCTACTGAGGGAGTGGATGTTGAAGGTGGTGGATCTGATGCCAGTCATCAAGTCATAGAGATGTACAGCATGGAAACAGACCCTTCGGTCCAACCCGTCCATGCCGACCAGATATCCCAACCCAACCTAGTCCTACCTGCCAGCACCCGGCCCATATCCCTCCAAACCCTTCCTATTCATATACCCATCCAAATGCCTCTTAAATGTTGCAGATGTACCAGCCTCCACCACTTTGGGTTGTTCTATCCTGGATAGGATCCAGCAGCTTGAGTGTTGTTGGAGCTACAGATGAGGGACAAGGTTTCAGGAGACAGTAGGTGAGTTACTTAACAAAGAATTCCCATGCTTTGAACTGTTGTTGTAACCTCAGTATTTAAATGTTTGATCCAGTTCAATTCAAAGTCAGTGATGGCTGCTGCCTGCCCCCCTCCCAGGACATAGATAGCAGAAGATTCAACAGTAATATTACCATTGAATATCAAAACATAATGGGTTCTGTCTTGTTGGAGATAGTCAATGCCTCGCACTTGTTCAGCGCAAATGTTACTTGCCACTTATCAGTCCAAACCTGGACATGAACTGCTTCAGTATCTAAAGAATGATGCTGACACTGTTCTACACAGTGAACATCCTCATTTCTGACCTTATAATGGAAAGTAGACCATTGATGAAGCAGCTAAACGTGGTTGGACCTAGGAAACTACTCTGAAGAATTCCTGCAGAGATGTCATGAGTACTTAAACATATGCACTCCAACAACTAAAATGTTTTGTGGTAGGTATGACTCAAGCTAGCAGAGATCTTGGCCCCCAACTCTATTGACTCCAGCTTATCCAGGGCTCCTTGATGCCACAGCTGTTCAAAGCTGTCTTAATGTCAAGGACAGTCATTCCCATCTTTAGATTTGACATTTTTGTTCATGCTTGGACTACTGTAATGAGGAAAAGAGCTGAGTCGTCCTGCCGGAACCCAAATTGAGTGTTAATGCTGCTTGATAGTACTGTCAACCATCCCTGTTTTCACTTCGATCATTTTGCTGATGATCAAGAATTGATGGACAGTGTGGTAATTAGCAAGTTTAGATTTGCCTTGATGATGATTGCATGAGGGGTATGGATAGGGTAAATAGGCAATATCTTTTCCCTAGGGTGGAGGAGTCTAAAATTAGCGGGTATAGGTTTCGGATGAGAGGGGAAAGTTTTAAAAGGGACCTAAGGGGCAACTTTTGCACACAGAGGGTGGTGCCCATATGGAATGAGCTGCCAGAGGAAGCAGTGGAGGCTGATACAAATGTAGCCACATTTGAAATACTGCATACAGTTCTAGTCGCCACATTACCAAAACAATGTGAGTGCTTTGGAGAGGGTGCAAACGAGGTTCATGAGGATGTTGCCTGGTGTGAAGGGTGCTAGCTATGAGGAGAGTTTGAATAGATTAGGATTGTTTTCATTGGAAAGAAGGAACCTGAATGAGGCCTACAAAATCATGAGAGGTATAGACAGAGTAGCAAGAAACTTTTTCCCAGAGTGGAGGATTCATTTACTAGGGGTCTTAAGTTCAAACGTTTATGGGAGATGTACATGGAGAGGGTGGTAGGTGCCTGGAATGCGCTGCCAGGGGAGGTGGTAGGGGTGGGAACGATAGCATCATTTAAGATGTATCTAGACAGACATATGAATGGGCAGGGTGCAAAGGGATACAAATCCTTAGAAAATAGGCAGCAGATTTAGATAGAGGATATAGATCGGCGCAGGCTTGAAAGGCTGAAGGGCCTGTTCCTGTGTTGTAATGTTCTTTGTACAACATTTAAAAGGCATTTGGATGGGTATATGAATATGAAGTGCTGGCAAATGGGACTAGCTTAATTTAGGATTTCTGGTCGGCATGGACAAGTCTGTTTCCGTGCTGTACATCTCCATGGCTCTAGTCTTGTTTGGCAGCTTCATCAAGTTGACAACTCATTTCCAGATAAATCTCGTGCAGCTCATGGCATGTCATAGAGAATGTCTATTTACCTTATCCATGCCCCTCATGATTTTATAAATCTCTATAAGGTCACTCCTCAGCCTCCAACAATCCAGGGAAAACAGCCCCAGCTTATTCAACCTCTCCATATAGCTCAAATCCTCCAACCCTGGCAACATCCTTGTAAATCTTTTCTGAATCCTTTCAAGTTTCACAACATGTTTCCTATAGGAGAGAGACTAGAATTGCACATAATATTCCAAAAGTGGCTCAACCAATGTCCTGTACAACCTCAACATAACCTCCCAACTTTTATATTCAATGCTCTGACCAATAAAGGAAAGCATATCTTTGTCACTGTCCTATCTACCTGTGATTCCACTTTCAAGGAACAATGAACCTGCACTCTAAAGTCTCTTTGTTGAGCAACATTCTCCAGGACCTTACCATTAAGTGTATAAGTCCTGCTATGATTTGCCTTTCCAAAATGCAGCACCTGACATTTATCTAAATTAAACTCCAACTGCCACTCCATTGGCCCATCTGATCAAGATTCCATTGTACTCCGAGGTAACGCTCTTCGTGGTCCACTACACCTCCAATTTGGTGTCATCTGTGAACTTAGTAACAGTACCTCCTATGTTCACATCCATGTCATTTACATAAATGACAAAAAGCAGTGGACCCAGCACTGATCCTTGTGGCACACCACTCACACCACAGGCCTGCAGTGTGAAAAGGAACCCTCCACCACCACTCTGTTTCTTCTACCTTCAAGCCAGTTCTGTATCCAAATGGCTAGTTCTCCCCGTATTCCATGTGATGTAACCTTGCTAACCAGTCTACCATGAGGAGCGTTGTTGAACGCCTTACTGAAGTCCATATAGATCACGTCCATTTCTCTGCCATCATTGATCCTCCTTGTTACTTCAAAAAATTCAATCAAGTTAGTGAGACATGATTTCCCACACACAAAGCGGCAATTGGATAGGTACATGGATGGGTGCTTAAGCTAGGACAAATTTTCGGTACAACATCGTGGGCCGAAGGGCCTGTTCTGTGCTGTATTGTTCTATGTTCTATGTTCAAAGCCATGTTGAGTATCCCTAATCAGTCCTTGCCTTTCCAAATACATGTAAATCCTGTCCCTCAGGGTTCCCTCCAACAGCTTACCCACGACCAATGTCAGGCTCACTGGCCTATAGTTCCCTGGCTTTTCCTTACCACCTTTTCTTCCTCATGCATTTTTCATTGAATCAGGTTTGATCCCTTCGCTGGATGATAATGATGGATTCAGTGTTTCATGCACAGATACCAAACACTGTGTATGTATGTATATATGTGTAATCTTACAATTTTTAATCTATAGATAAGATGCTTTTTATTAATTTACTATAAATAATCTCCTACACTCTGTTTCCAAAATGTAAAGCTATTTGGCACAAGCTCACTTACTGGGAATAGTCTTATATCTCCGATGCTTTTAAAAAATTAATTGCAAAAATTGGCAACACTCCAGAGTTCTTAGGTTTAATTCTGCCAATTTTACATCCATTTTCCTCAATACTTAACGTATAATGTTTAAAGTGAGTGAAATGCATCATGATACAGCCTTTCATAGGCCCAACAGCAGCAAAATTCAAAGTAATTCTGCAGGACCAAACTAACCACCAAATAACAAATGTTTAGTTCACAAATCGCTTCATAATTCAGTGATTTTTTTTTCAAGCTAATGTATCTCCTTACACGATTACCCATGCTTTGAAGAGTAATAGATTGGGACCTTCCAGTACATAAGCACCCTCATTACATTAGAGACAAACATCATCTTATCATGCAAGTTAATTCAGTATGCTATGGCCAACATTAAAATGTGTCCTCAAATATGGAAATAAACCAGGATATATCAGTTGTCCAAAAAATGTTGTGGCTATCATTTTTGTGCAGGCTATATGGGAGAGAGCCATCACTTCTGCCTTTCAAGTGATGAATGGTCTCTCGCGCAGATGACATTAGGAGGAATACAAAGGGATATTGATTTATGAAGTGAGTAAGCAAAGTTCTGACAAATGGAGTATGGGAGCAGGTTCAAGTCACTGACTATGCATTTAATTTTTCTTTTAGATTTGTTAATGAAATATCAGCATGATTGGCTAGGTCAGCATTTATTGCCAATCCCAAATTGCTTTGAGAGCAGATAAGGGCCATTCACATAGATGTGGATGTGGAATCACACATAGACAAGACTATTTAATGATGGCAGATTCCTTTTTCTAAAGAACACCAGTGAAACAAATAACAATTGATCATAGTTACAGAATTGCCATTTGGCTAGCCTTTCACTGCAGATTTTTTATTGAATTCAGACTTCACCATTTGCCAGTTTGAACCTACAACCTCAAGCATTAGCCTGGAGTTTATGATTACTAGTCCAGTAACATCGCCACTGTGCCATTGTTTCCCCAACTGTGGCCCTGCAGTAATGCTTTTTGTTGCACCCTTGCTGCAAAACATTATGACTAATCATTTATTAAAGTCAACTCCCACTGCAGTGAGACGCTGAATTAAGGTAAGTTTTGTAATGAGTTTAAGTATAATATAAAATACAAAAGAAAAGAAAATGTTTTTAAAAAAATTATATTGAGGCAAAAATTCAGTAGTAGCGTTGTAGTCAAGAGGAAGGCTATCAATTCACCAGACAATCATAAAAACTCGAGATTGTCACTCACTTGAACTACTGATTGCTTTATGCTTGATGCTGAAAACCTTCCAAACACCTCTGTTTCTGAATGCAGCTGTGTTTGTGCACACAGAGTCGAGATCAATAGTCCTAGAGATTATCTCTACAAACCAAGGTGTCAGATTTTTAAGTTAATAAAGAGCTAGAGTGTAGAGTTCATTCAGCTGGAGGCCTCTGCGCTTCTCCTTCACTGTGTCTGCCCTTTCTGCAACTGCTGTTTCTCACCCCTGCTCCCCAACCCAATCCATCCATCATCCCCTGAGTTTATATCTGATTCCAGCTCCAACCCAGGGAGTGTGGTTCATGACTGTCGGTGAGCGTTGCTAAACAAGACCTCCCAGTTGTCCTCTTCTCCCTCATCAAAGCTTATTCGCAAGGTGATGGCAGCAGTGAAACTAGCCATAACAACAGCTGCAGCTCTTCCAGTCATACATTCCATCAGTCCTGCCCTTACTGCTCCTTCATTCATAGATTCTATCTCTTACAAGCAACTTAGGAGAAAGGTAACTTTGTAATTGCTGAGCCCAAGGCTTTGTGCTTCGGAGACACAAAACCTGCGACTGAAGCAGCAGCTGCTGAAAGATTCTGTACCCATGTAGAGGAATATCATTGCTGTCATTCTTAACCCCATTACTGACATTTTGTGGACTTTTAAGGGGTTTGCGAAGGTGAAATGACTGGCTCCCTCTCCTTCTCTTCCCGCTCCATCCCCCAACACCACCACTCCAGTGCACTTTATACCTGACTGGAAAGAAATATAAAAGACTAGTTAAGTGAGTGGGCAACAAAAAGACTATTAGGATATAACATCGGAAAGTGTGAG
The DNA here is from genome assembly GCF_037043375.1 of Chiloscyllium plagiosum. Classification (NCBI taxonomy): domain Eukaryota; kingdom Metazoa; phylum Chordata; class Chondrichthyes; order Orectolobiformes; family Hemiscylliidae; genus Chiloscyllium; species Chiloscyllium plagiosum. Next base: position 101,310,608 of record NW_028270146.1, on the reverse strand, counting down.
ATTATTCATCTTGGTTTTTAAGAATAGAAAATCTAACAAGGGGGTAAATTGCAGCATGCAAGTCAATCATTTAAAACTGAAATGAGAAATCTTTTTGCTCAGGTTGTCAATCTTTGAAATTCTCTATGCAGAGTGTTGTAGATGATCTGTGAGTAACTATATTTATGGTCAAGATAGACAGTTCAGATCTTTCAGGAAGTCAAGGGGAGTGTGGAGTAGGTGGAAGTGTGAAATTCAAGCCTAAGATCAGCAATGATAGTATTTGATGACAGAGCACTGCTCAATGAATTATATGGTCATGTAGTACTCCTCCTACCTCTTGTGCTTGCGTGTTTTTGTACGGTACTTTTTATTCTCCAAAAATATCAAATTATAATTACAGAAATAGCTGTCTATATAAAAATCTTTTCAGTATGTTTCACTCCGAATGCCTCGGTACCTTTTCAGCGTCTGTGGTTTACACCATATATTGTTTGTGAGGCACACAGTGCAAAAGGTTCTACAGTTCCCAAGTCAATGCTGTACTATGACTGAAAGGGCTTAGATGATGACCTTTTCTCCATTGTGCCTTTTCAAGAGCTGCTCCAATCTTTGGTGCGTCAGTCAACACTAAGTCCTGGACTTGGAGTATGCCAATCTGTGACAAATCCAGGTCAACTCCATTAGAGACTGACCAGTTGCAAGGAGACCAAAGAGCGTCTTTGAGAGTCCTCCAGGTGCAGTCAATATCTCGGTTTGGGTCCAAGGGAAGAGCCTGAGGAGAACAGTCTTCTGTCACAGACCTGCTTCGGATGAGCCTTGACAAATTTCTGTCCAGACATCCTTCAGAAAGAGACATTCCATAAAGAAGTGAACAGTTTCTTGGAGATCGTGAGGACTGCAAATACTGGAAAGTCAGAGTTGTTAAGGTTTGGAGCTGGAAGAAGCACAGCAGATCGAGCAGCATCAGAGGAGCAGGAGAGCCAATGTTTCAGGTCAGAACCTTTCATCCGATCCTTCAACTGTTCCTTCCCCATCACTGTCACCTCGAGGGCAAAGTGCGGAGGATGTGACGGTCTGAGCATGTAGGAAGGATTTATCAGCAAGGACTCATCTCATCACGAGCCAAGCTCAGGCCAGGAAGCATTCTGTTCATGGAAATAACCAACGGAGTCTGCTTTCTTCTTTTCCAAAAGGACCTTGAGGATGTTTCATGTCGAGCATTGGTCAAAGGTGTTTTCCTGCATAAATTCCTCCACGAAGGATAGGTCGTAGGGCACGGCTGAACAACGTGTTCTGCAGCAGACCCATTCTTCGCAACACCAGGGACATGTGGAACTTCAGCAAATAGTGGCACTCAATGTTTACATGATGAGGGTCTATGCACAGCTTGATGCAGTGTTGGCCGTCGGGATGAGGCAAATTGTTGGCTGTGTTCTTTCCCTTCTGTCTAGAGGTTTGTACATAGTACCCCTGTGAACATGGTCCATCTTTGACATCCAGATAAAATGGAATGTGTCTTGGAAGATCCCCATGTTATAGGAGGGAGGATTGGGCCATTTTTCCATCATATACAACAACACCCGAGCACTTCAGGACTGATTATGGTGTCTGCTCTGTTAAAAGAGTGTCTTTGGTATTGAAAAGAGCAGTACTGAATCTGAATGACACTGTCATGTCATTACTTATTGTGCGCCTGATTTCAAAAGCAAATAAGAAAGAGGATATTGATTTCCTTTAAACTGAAAATGTCTCCCTCTAGGTTAATATGACTCATTCTTGCTACTGTATGTAAGGCTAATGCAAATTAAATTAAATCAGATCTTGTGTTTTCTAACAGCGGTATATTTTAGGTCACTTGGATATTGATTACAACTAGTTGATAAATTATTTACATCCTATATAGTGAATATTAGGTTGATACAGTACTTAAACCTGAGTCCCACTGAATATTTGGCAGTCTAATAATTTTTCAGTATTTGTCTAGTGCATTCTCTAGGGTGGCACGGTGGCTCAGTGGTTAGCACTGCTGCCTCACAGCACCAGGGTCCCAGGTTTGATTCTGGAATCAGGCGACTGTCTGTGTGGAGTTTGCACATTCTCCCGTGTCTGCATGGATTTCCTCCGGGTGCTCCGGTTTCCTCCCACAGTCCAAAGATGTGCAAGTCAGATGAATTGGCCATGCTAAATTGCCCATAGTGTTAGGTGCATTGGTCAAAGGGGAAATGGGTCTGGGCGGGTTACTCTTCGGAGGGTTGTGTGGACTGGTTGGGCCGAAGGGCCTGTTTCCACACTGTAGGGAATCCAATCCAATCTAATCTAATTGAAGGTCTTGTGGTTTGAAGAGAATTAATGAATTTCTAATGCATCAAAATTGCAATAGGCACCATTGAAGCAAGTCACATTTTTAAGAGTTGACTTTAGCTGCATCCCACTTGGTGCTTCTTTTTCTCAGTCACTCATGGGATATGGACATCACTGGCTGGGCTGGCATTGATGCCCGTCCCTAGTTGCCCTTGAGAAGGTGGGAGTGATCTGCTTTCTTGAACTGCTGCAGACTATGTGCTGCAGGGAAACCCATGACGGAGAAAATTCCAGAATCCCAGTAACAGAGAAGGATATATTTTCATGAGAGGATGGTGAGTAGCTTGTGGGGAGCTTGCAGGGGGTGGTGTTCCCATTTATCTGCTGCCCCTGTCCTTCCAGATAGAAGTGGTCATGGGTTTGGAAAATGCTGTCGAAGGAATCTTGGTAAATTTCTGCTGTGCATCTTGTGGATAGTACGCACTGCTGCTACTGAGCATCTGTGGTGAAAAGAGTGGATGCTTGTGAATATGCTGCAGTAGCAAGAATGAGTCATATTAACCTAGAGGGAGACATTTTCAGTTTAAAGGAAATCAAGTGGGCTGCTTTGACTTGGATGATGTCAAGCTTCTTGAGTGTTATTGAAGCTACACTCATACAGGCAAGTGGGGACTATTCCATCACATTCCTGACTTGTAAATAATAGCCAAGAGAATCAGAAGGCATGATTCCTAGCCTCTGACTTGCTCTTGTAGCCACTGTACTTATATGGAGAGTCTAGATCAGTTTCTGGTCAGTGGTAACCTCCAGGATATTGGTCATAGGGATTCAGTGATGATAACATGATTGAATGTTATTTGCCAGGCATTTGTGTGGCATGATTACTGCTTGTCAGCCCAGGCCTGAATATTGTCCAGCTCTTGTTGCATTTGAACAGGGACTGCTTCAGTATCTGAGCAGTCACATGGTGTTGAACATTTTGCAATCATTGACGAACATCCCTTCCTCTGACCTTATGATGGAGGGAATATCATTGACGAAGCAGCTTTTTCCCTTCCAAAGATGACTCCTTTATTTCACACCAGGCATACAGGTAAATTGCTGAATCTTTTAAAATAATTTTTAAAATAGTCCCAACTGTCATGCAAAGAAGGAGTTAATTGATTGATAATATGTTAGATTTCCTATGTTGTTCCTGCAATCAAATGTCATGTTCTGTCATGATTTTAAAATTCTTTGCCGCATTTATATGACATAGGCATGGTAATTCCTCTCAGTGTTGTTCTACTGATAGGGAAGTATTTTTTATTCATTCGCAATTTGCAGATATCATTGACTAGGCCAGTACTTTTTGCTCATTCTTAATTGACCAGAAGGCAGTTAAGACTCAACCACATTGCTGTGGGTGTAGAATCACATTTAAGCCAGACCAGGTAAGGACAACATCCTGAACAGATATTAGTGAGCCAGATGGGTTTTCTTGACAATTGACAACAGTTTCATGGTCATCATTAGACTCTTAATTCAAATTAAATTCAAATTCCACTATCGACCATAGCAGGATTTGAACCAGGGTTCTGAGAACATTAACAAAAAATGACGAAACTCAGCATTTGTGGGGAGAAAGCAAAGTTAATGTTTCAAGTGCAGTGACTCTTCATCAGAACACTAGACTAGAATCATTGGACTTGAAATATTAAGTCTGCTTCTGCCTTACAGTTGCCATCAGACCTGCTGGGTTTCTCCAGCAATTTCTGTTTTTGTTTCTGATCTCCAGTATCCACTGTTCTTTGTTTATTTCCCAGACATTACCTGCATTAATAGTCCAATGGTAATACCACAGGGCCATCGTTTCCCCTTAAAAATATTATTGATTAGATTCCCTACGGCCCAACAAGTCCACACAGACCCTCCAAAGAGTAACCCACCCAGACCCTCTGACTAAAGTACCTAACTCTATGGGCAATTTAGCATGGCCAATTTACCAGGCCTGCACATCTTTGGATTGTGGGAGGAAACCAGAGCACCCGGATGAAACCCATGCAGACACAGGGAGAATGTGCAAATTCCACACAGACAGTCACCCGAGGCCAGAATTGAACCTGGGACCCTGGTGCTGTGAGGCAGCAGTGCTAACTACTGAGCCACTGTGCCGCCCCTTCAGTATCTGAGCAGTCTGACGTTTTAAAATAAAATTCTGCCTAGCTTGAATGTCTAGCTCTATGGCTACAAATTTTTCCCTGGCTTTGCTGCTCAGGTTTTGCTCTTAGTTAATAGAATATACCGATTAATTCCCAAAAATGAATGTATAAAGCGGATTTAACAATACAATTATTTATCCAGCCATCTTCTTCAGAACCAAATTATGGCTGATAGGAAAAATAATTTTTAGAATGTTCTCTGTTCTCCCTGTGGTGATGTAAATTAATTCAGAGGTTTCCTGGCCCTCCTCCCTGCTGACTCAAACTTAATTTGAAAATATTCCTTGTTTTACCTCTAAGGTCCCACTCCCACTCCAGCTACAGCTGCAAAATTATTTTTTAAGAAATCTTCCAGGCAAATTGCAGCCTGCAGTTAACCAAGAAAATCTCTGTTGTTACATGAATTAATGTGACGTTCCTTGGTTAACTCCTATCTACTACAAATTAGTGCAGCAGAGGAAACTGAGTGCAAACCTGATAGTTTAGTGAATACAGTAACTAGAGAGTACTGTGTAAACAAATTAAGTTCCTTTCTTGCAGTTTAGACGGTAAGCACATTCTGCCATGAGGTTGAGGTAGTTAATTAACTAACTAGTTGATTTATCTAGCCCCAGTTCATTTGGCTTGAAATAAAGTGTTCTTGACTTTGTTTGGATGGAGCAGATTTTTTCAGGTGTGTCCAGGAAGCATTCCTGACACCGTATGTAGATAGGCCAGCTAGAGGGGAGGCCATATTGGATTTGGTGCTTGGCAGCAAACCAGATCAGGTGTCAGATAGAACATAAGAACATAGAACAATACAGCACAGAACCGGCCATTTGTCCTAGCTTAAGCACCTATCCATGTACCTATCCAATTGCCGCTTAAAGGTCACCAATGATTCTGACTCTGCCACTCCCACAGGCAGCGCATTCCATGCCCCCACCACTTTCTGGGTAAAGAACCCACCCCTGACATCCCCCCTATACCTTCCACCCTTCACCTTAAATTTATGTCCCCTTGGTAGGAGAGCATTTCGGTGATAGTGATCACCAACTCTGTGACCTTTACTATAGGCATAGAGAGGAATAGGAGCAGATGATATGAGGAAGTATTAAATTGGGGGAGGGGGAATTACGATGATATTAGGCAGGAACTGTGGAGCATTAATTGGGAACAGATATTCTCAGGGAAATGCACAACAGCAAAGTGGAGGTTGTTTCGGGAGCACTGGCTGCGGGTGCTGGATAGGTTTGTCCCACTGAGGCAAGTAAGGAACCTTGGATGACAAGAAATGTGGACAAGAAGAAGAGGGAAGCTTACTTAAGATTGAGGAAGCAAGGATCATCCAGGGCTCTAGAAGGTTACAAAGTAGCCAGGAAGGATCTGAAGAATGGACTTAGGAGAGCTAGAAGAGGGCATTAAAAAGCCTTGGTGGGTTCATTTCAGGAAAACCCCAAGGTGTTCTTCACTTAAATGAGGAACAAGAGAATGGCCAGACTGAGGGTAGAGTCTAGATTAGAGTGGTGCTGGAATATTCCTGATGAAGGGCTTTTGCCCAAAACGTCGATTTTCCTGCTCCTCGGATGCTGCATGACCTGCTGTGCTTTTCCAGCATCACTCTAATCTAGACTCTGGTTTCCAGCATCTGCAGTCCTTGTTTTTACCTAGACCAAGAGTAGAGCTAATCAGGGATAGTGGAGTGCCCAAAGTTGGAGAAGACAAGGGAGGTCCTTAATGACTACTTTGCTTCAATACTCACTAGTGAGGGGGACTTGTTATTTGTGAGGAAACGGGCTGATATGCTCAAACAGGTTGATGTTAAGAAGAAGGCTGTACTGGAAATTTTGAAAGACTGAGGATAGGAAAGTCCCCTGGGCTTAGGAAAGTCCCCTGGACAGAAAGGTGGAAACTGGAGACTGTAAGAATCTTGAAGATAGCATTAATAATGGGAAGAGTAGGCAGAGAGCAGATGAACGCAAAAGAACTGGTGGCCTGAAGTGCATATACTTTAATGTAAGGAGTATAGTGGGTAAGGCAGATGAACTTTGGGTTTGGATTGGTGCCTGGGAGTATGGCGTTATTGCAATCACAGAGACTTGGTTGATGGCAGGGCATGATTGGCAAATAAATGTTCCAGGATATAGACGCTTCAGACAGGATGGGGGAAGAGTTGCATTGCTGGTCAGGGATGACATCAGGGCTGTGCTAAAGGAGGACACTATGGAGGGCTTGAGTAGTTAGGTATTATGGGTGGAGCTGAGAAATAAGAAGGGTGCAGTTTCATTTTGAGGCTGTATTACAGGCCTCCCAACAGTAAGCGTGAGGAATAAAAACAAATAGATAAACAGATTATGGAAAGTTGTAGAGGCAACAGGGTAGTGGTGATGGGAGATTCTAATTTTCCCAACATTGACTGGGATACACTTGGCGTCAGAGGTCTAGATGGGGTAGAATTTGTAAGAAGCATCCAGAAGAGTTTTCTAGACCAGTATGTCAATAGTCCGACGAGGGAAAGAGCCAATACTGGACGTGGTTTTGGGGAATGAGTCAGACCAGGTGGTAGACGTTGCGGTGGGGGATTTCTTTGGGAACAGTGACCACAATTCTGTAAGTTTTAGAATAGATGAGAGTGGTCCTAAGGAAAGAATACTAAACTGGGCCAAGGCCAATTATATCAAAATTAGGCAGGAGCTGGGAAATGTGGATTGGATACAGTTATTTGAAGGGAAGTCCACATTTGATATGTGGGAGGCTTTCAAAGGCACGTTGAAGATAGTGCAGGATAGGCATGTCCTCTTGAAAGCAAAGGATAGGAAAGGCAATATTCGTGAACCGTGGATGACAGGAGAAATCGTACAACTAGCCAAGAGGAAAAGGGAACCATACATAATGTCCAGACAGCTAAGAACAGAACGGGCCCTGGAGGAATATCGGAAGAGTAGGACCAGTCTTAAACGAGGAATAAAGCGGGCTTAAAGGGGTCATGAAATAGCTTTAGTGAGCAGAATTAAGGATAATCCCAAAGTCGTTTATTCTTATATCAGAACAAGCGGGTAACGAGAGGAAGGATTGGTCCAGTAAAGGATAATGAAGGAGGGTTGTGTATCAAATGGGTGAGATTCTGAATGATTGCTTTGCATCAGTGTTCACTGAGGAGAGGGACATGATGAATGTTGAGATTAGAGATAGAAGTTTGATTAGTCTGGATCACATTGACATAAGTAGGGAAGATGCGTTGGGTAAGCTAGAGGTTATTAAGGTGGACAAATCCCCAGGATGGATGGAATCTATCCCAGGTTGCTGAGAGAGGCGAGAGAGGAAATAGCTGGTGCCCTGACAGATATCTTTGTAGCATCCTTAAACACAAGTGAGGTGCCAGAGGACTGGAGGGTTGCTCATGTTGTCCCCGTGTACAAGAAGGGTAGTAGGGATATTCTGGGTAACTACAGACCAGTGAGCCTGACGTCGGTGGTAGGAAAGTTGCTGGAGAAGGTACTGAGGGATAAAATCTATTTATATTCGGAAAAGAATGGGCTTACCAATGATGGGGAACATGGTTTTGTGCAGGGGAGATCGTGCTTTACCAACTTAATAGAGTTCTTTGAGGAAGTGACCAAGTTGATAGATGAAGGAAGGGCTGTAGGTATCATATACATGAACTTTAGTACGGTATTTAATAAGGTTCCCCATGGTAAACTAACAGAGAAAGTGAAGTCATGTATACAGGGTGTTCTAGCTAGGTGGATAAAGAACTCGTTGAGTAACAGGAGACAGAGAGTAGTAGTTGAAGGGAGTTACTTGAAATGGAGAAACGTGACCAGTGGTGTTCCACAGGGATCAGTGCTGGGGACTGTGTTGCTTGTGATATACATAAATGATCTGGAAGAGGCTACTGTAGTATGATCAGCAAGTTTGCAGATGACATGAAGATTGGTGGAGTAGCAGAAAGCATAGGGAATTGTCAAAGAATACAAGAGAATATAAATTGACTGGAGAGTTGGGCGGGGAAGTGGCAGATGGAGTTCAATCCAGGCAAATGTGAGGTGATGTATTTTGGGAAGTCTAATTCTAGAGCAAACTATTCAGTAAGTGGAAGAGCCCTTGGAAAAAGTTGATGAGCAGAGCGATCTGGGAGTTCGGGTCCATTGTACCCTGAAGGTTGCTGCACAGGTGGATAGAGTAGTCAAGAAGGCAAACAAGAAAACAAACTTAACCTACTCAATCTCTCTGCATAGCTAGCACCTTCCATATCAGGCACCTTCCATTCCGATGCTTGCCTTCATCGGACGGGGTATTGAGTATAAGAACTGGCAGGTCATGTTGAAAATTGTACACAACATTGGTTCAGCAGCATTTAGAATACTGTGTACAGTTCTGGTCACCACATTACCAAAAGGATGTGGACACTTTGGAGAGGTGCAGAGAAGGTTTTGCGAGGATGTTGCCTGGTATGGAAGGTGCTAGCTATGAAGAGAGATTGAGTAGGTTAAGTTTGTTTTCATTAGAAAAAAGGAAATTGAGGGAGGGACCTGATTGAAGTCTACAAAATCATGAAGGGTATAGACAGGGTAGATAGAGATAAGCTTTTTCCCAGAGTGAAGGATTCAGTAACAAGAGGTCAAGCTTTCAAGATGAGAGGTGAAAAGTTTAAGCAGCAAGTACTTTACACAGAGGGTGGTAGGTGCCTGGAACGCATTGCCAGCAGAGGTAGTAGAGGCAGGCATAGTAGATTCATTTGAGATGCGTCTGGACTGATGCTTGAGTAGGTGGGGAGCAGAGGAATACAGATGCTTAGGAATTGTGCATCAAGTAGACAGTAGATTTGGATCGGCTCAGGCTTGGAGGGCCGAAGGGCCTGTTCCTCGGCTGTAAATTTTCTTTGTTCTTTGTTTTTTGGGCCAGACTGGTATACCCAAGATTTCTACAGGAAGCGAGGGAAGAGATTGCTGCAATGATATTTGCATCCTCACTGTCCACTGGAGTAATACCAGATGATTGGAGGGTGGCAAATGTTATTCCCTTGTTCAAGAAAGGGAAAGGGATAACTGAAGGAATCACAGACCACTCAGTCTTATGTCAGTGCTGAGCACATTATTGGAAAAGATTCTGAGAATCAGGATTTATGATTATTTGGAAAACCATAGTTTGATTAGAGACAGTCAGCATGGCTTTGTGAGGGGCACGGCATGTCTCACAAGGCTGACTGAATTCTTCGAGGATATGACAAAACACATTGTGAAGGTAGAGCAGTGGATGTTGTGTACATGGATTTTAGCAAGGCATTTGCTAAGGTTCCCCGTAAGGAGGCTTGGGATATAGGGAAATCTGGCTGTCCGGATACAGAATTGGCTAGCCCATAGAAGACAGAGGGTGGTAGTAGATGGAAAATATTCAGCCTGGAGCTCGGTGGCCAGTGGTGTTCTGCAGGGATCTGTTCTGGGACCTCTGCTATTTGTGATTTTTAAGAATGGTTTGGAAGTAGAAGGGTGGGTTAGTAAGTTTACAAATGACATGAAGGTTGGTAGAGTTGTGGATAATGTGGAGGGCTGGTATGGATTGCAATGGGACATTGACAGGATGCAGAGCTAGACTGAGAAGTGGCAGATGGAATTCAATCTGGAAACGTGTGAAGTGATTCATTTAAAAAAGGTCGAATTTGAATGCAGATTACAGGGTTAAAGGCAGGATTCTTGGTAGTGTGGAGGGACCTGAAGGATCTTGGGGTCTACGTCCATAGATGCCTCAAAGTTGCCACCTAAGTCAATAGGGTTGTTAAGAAGGTGTATCGTGTGTTGGCTTTCATTAGCAGGGGGATTGAGTTTAAAAGCCACGACGTTATGCTGCAGCTCTGTAAAGCCCTGGTTAGACCATACTTGGAATGTTGTGTTCAGTTCTGGTCGCTTCATTATAGGAAGGATGTGAAAACTTTAAAGAAGGTGCAGAGGAGATTTACCAGGATGTTGCCTGGACTGGAGGATATGTCTTATGAAGAAAGGTTGAGGGAAGTAGGGCTTTTCTCATTGGAGTGAAAAAGGATGAGAAGCGACTTGATAGAAGTGTGCAAGATGATGAGAGACATAGTTAGAGTGGACAGCTAGAAAATCTTTCCCAGAGCAGAAACGGCTATCACAAGGGTGCATAATTTTACGATGATTGGAGGAAGGTTTGGGGGGATGTCAGAGGTAGGTTCTTTATGCAGAGAGTGGTGGGTGAGCGGAATGTACTGCTAATAGTGGTGGTAGAGTCAGTTACTTTAGGGACATTTCAGTGAATCTTAGTTTGGCACATGGATGATAGTAAAATGAAGAGTGTGTAGGTTAGTTTGATGTTAGAATAGGATAAAAGGTCAGCACAGCATTGAGAGCTGTAACTGTGCATTACTGTTCTCTGTTGAGTGCAGCTGAGGAAATTGTGGGTAAACCTGAGAGTTTGGCAAATGCTGGGGAATGAAGAGTTTGTTTCCGTTTGATTTTCTGTCCCACTCATTCTGTCGGAACAGGTTCTTGCTGTAATATTTGTGATGAGTATTCTATTGAGGTTTAGAATTGATATTCTGCAGTGAGTGCACAAGAGATTGCTGCATTGAAGTATTGGCTAGGGAGGACATTATGGATGGTTTTTATAAGTGATTGGGGGAAGCGATCTTTTATCTCCGAGACCACACGACCTGCTGGAAATCGCATGACTGCTGAATTTAGTAAGTCACACCCCACTTCAGCCACTGGCATTGCAGCCATGGAATGCCTTGCTCAGAGCCATTGAACTTAAATGACTTTCAAAATCTGATGAACAGAGCTTTGCTGATGTATTGGCATCACTGACCTTCCTCTTCAGAGTGGGTTACTCAGATGTTCCCAAATATGTCATGGTTAAACCAGAATCAGGCAAGTTCATATTCAGTTGGGAAGGCAAAGGTTCACGACTTTGCAATTTAGTCTTCTGGCTCTTCCCACCTGTTTTGAGGAATTAAAGCTTCCCCTTCAGGAACTTGCAATTTAAAATAGTTAATGCAGTTCTCATTGAGCACACAACAAAATATTTTCTCTATTTTAGGAACCTGTCAAATGTAAAAGAGGAAAGTGACTGTTTCTCCCTCTGTTACCATACAAACACACGTTTCTGTCATTGTTAATAGGGAAGGTCCCCCAGGTGTTGAGGTTGGTTGTATTTATACAATATGAATATGATAGTAGAATTTACATTTTGGGTGAAGAATGATGAAAGAATTATAAAGAACTTAGAAAAAGTAAGAAAATTTGTAACCTCTAGATCTAAAATTAATAAGATAAAATGATATACAGAGAAACCATGATTATCCGGTACTCGATTAACCAAATTTCGGATTACCCGCACAAGGTTGCAAGGTTCCAATGCTTGACTAACTATGTTATCTGGCATTCGATTAACCAAACAAAATACTCCCCGCCCCTGTCCTTCGAATAGTCAAGGTACCTCCGTAAAGACAGAAAAGACAGTTGGTCCAGTGGGATTAAAATTAAGCCTCGGACACCAGTTCAGATGTTCCAGACCAATTTTGTTCAATTAAACCAGCCCTCAATAACAACTAGGGTATAAAACTCAGCACTTTGCAACAGCAGTTTATTTATTTCCATAATTACTAATCTTTTGGTAATCCTGTAAAATTAATTTATGTTGAAAGTTTTTGATTGCACAGTATGGTTCACTGTGTTTGTTGAAAAGGTTGTTTCAAGTTAATCGCTAGAAATCTTTATTGGCAAATTGAAGCTTTTTTAAAAATGGTGTTTCTATATATGAGCAAATGGTAGTTAAAGAGAGTGTTGTGCAAATCTAAATTAACTGCCATCAGTAATGTTTATAAAGAAGATTCTGCGCAAGTAAGTAATGTGAATGTCACTTATTTTTATACAACAGATTGGATATAAAAGAGAAGAATGAAATACAAAGAGACACTGGAGGACAAGTATGTATGTGATTGCTAAACGGAGGCTTCTGTGGCGCATCAAAAATCTGTTTTCTTTATTTTTGATTATTTCTCTGAGCTGTTTTAATATTTTATTAGAAATTAACAAGGCAGGGTGAGATATATAAAAGTGTATTCCAAAAATAATATCATGAGCTCAATCACAACCTTGCTTCTACCCAGCAAAAGTGATTTGGAATGATGCTAGAAACTAGCATTATTAAGATGGGGGTGGGAATCAGAGAAAACTTACATTCTCAGTAACCTGAAGATAAAATGTGTTTCATCTATAAAATTTATATTTAAAACAATAAGACTAAAATAAATAGGAACAGGAGCAGGTTGTTCAGCCCCCCTCGAATCTGCTGTGCCATTCAGTAGGACTATGGCTGATCTGACACTCTTCACTTTCCTAGGCAAAAGTGAGGACTGCAGATGCTGGAAACCAGAGTTTAGATTAGAGTGGTGCTGGAAAAGCACAGCAGATTCAGTACATTCTTCACTTTCCTGCCCTTTCCCTGTAACCCTGAATTCCCCAACTGATTAAGAATCTGTCTATCTCAGCCTTAAATATACACTAGGACCTTGCCCTCACAGCTTTTGTAGCAATGAGTTCTAAAGACATTCAACCCTCCAAGAGAAGAAATTTCTCCTCATCTCAGTCTTAAATTGGCAGCCCATTATTCTGAGACTATGCCCTCTGATCGTAGATTCTGCCATCAGGGGAAATATCCTCTCAGTGTTTACCTTCTCTCAAGTCCTGTAAGAATCCTACAATTTTCAATAAGATCATCTCTCATTCTGCAAAACTCCAACTGCTTCACTTCAGACTTCTCTGTAACTCTCAAAGTGGTTCCTGGAGATAAAGAGGTCCAGACTGAGTTCATGTATTGACACTAGTTAATGTATATGCTTGGTATTTTCCATGTCTGATTTCTAAAGCAAAATTAACATGTGATGTCTCTTAACAATTAACAGAACTGTAGAAGGAAGAAGAACGTGCAAAACGGTGTGAATAAAGCAAAAGCAGCATTTAGCCTAGGTCCCAGGGGGTTCAGCATGTCTGTGTAAAGGACAAGACCTAATCATTTGCATCGTCTTTGGCCAGAAATGCTAAGTGAATGCTCTATCTTGGTCTCCTCTTGAGATTTTCAACAATGATTTTATTCACTCCACATAACCTCGAGGAATGTCTTTAAACAATGGATATAACCAACTCTATAGACTCTTCCACACTCCACCCCAAATACTAAAATGTGCTCGAGAACTAGCTGTGCTCCTAGTCTAACTGTTCCATTAAAGCTGCAACTGTGACATCCACCTGACAATATGGAAAACTGCCTTGTATTTCCTGTCTACAAAAATCAGGTCAGATTTATCCAGCCGATTACCACCCCATTGCTGTACATTCAAATCATCAGCAAAGCAATGGAAACTGCTGCCAATGGAGCCATTGAGCAGAACTTGCTCAACAACAACATGCTCACCATTTGGGTTCCAGCAGAGCCACTCGACTCCTGACCGCATTCCAGACTTGGTCCAAACATGGACTAAAACAGCTGAACTCCAGAGATAAGCTGACAGTGATTGGACTCATTCAGGAAGCTCCAACAGCAATCAAAAAGTTCGACTTCATCCAGTCAAAGGAGCACACTTGATCGGCACCATATCACAGACATCACTCCCTGATGATGCCATATTTGTTCAAAATGTCCCAATGACTGGAGTTGACAAAAACAGCATTTCCTTTGAAGAAAATAAGTTTGTGAAATTCATACAGAAACAGTTAATGCAAAGTTATATTTAGGCAGTTTAGCTGCACATCTTGCCGACATTAGAGGAAGGTTCTTGCAAGTCACCAATGCTGATGGTGAAGCCTTGTAGCCTCTGAGTAAGCTGAGGGATCACCATGTCAGACCTGTCCTATGTTAGAACATTTGGAGAATTAAGAATTTTTTTTTGTTATTTTGATTAAAATAATTTTGTTTCCTTTCTCTTGCTCCAACAAAAATTGGAATAGTTTTGAAGCTGAATGCTTTTAAAAGTCAGCTACTTCGTTTTTAATTAAAAACACAGTTTGTGTTTTTCATTGTCACGGTTTTACTATCTTCACCCTCAGCAAAGTAAATTTATTTCCAGACTTATTGTTAATTAAAATCCAATTCTAGGAGATTTTAAATCATTACAGGAACTTAGTCTGCATTACAAGCTCTTAAGCCTAGTCATAAAGTAATGTGTCCTCATTCCTTGGAGTTTTCAGATTACGAAAAACATTTCAATAAAATAAATCTCCTCTGCTCCACAATACCATAGCAGAGACAACTTCTCAAAGCTAACCAATCTGAGTGCATAGAAATCGTTGTTTAACAATGCTGGAAGGTTTTTTTTAATTTTTGAAACTTGAATTGAGCATGAGTTTACAGCTTTCAAAAAAAAAGAAACTTGGAATCAATCCTGGATTACATTTAGTAATGGCTGCAATATTAAAGAGTTTAGAATAATTAATAGTTATAGGACAGATGTCAGAGATAGTTTCTTTACTCAGAGAGTAGTAGGGGCATGGAACAGCCTGTCTGCAACAATAGTAGACTCGCCAACGTTAAGAGCATTTAAATAGTCATTGGATAAACATAGGGATGAAAATGGTATAGTGTAGGATAGATGGGCTTCAGATTAGTTCCACAGGTCAGTGCAACATCGAGGGCCGAAGAACATCTATTGTAATGTTCTATGTTCTAAAATTGTCAGTTCACCTAAGCACAGTAGCAAATCTTCTTAGGAGTAACTATTAAGTAGTAAACTCACTTAAAAATAAATTAAGTATTCAGATCTGCTTAAAAATGAGTTCAGAACATGCAAGCAAATATTACACAAAGGTTATGCTCACAGTCCAAGTATAATTTGATGCTTTTGGTTATGACTGAGCTTTTCCAGAAATTCTATTCAAAGACCTCAACTTTGTGTCCTGACCTTTGAGATCGTTTACCTGCAAAACTAGCTTTAAGGGAGTACTGTGTTACTTCAGAAAACACCTTTTTTTGTTCTGTTCCATCAGAGAGAATTCTTTGAAGGATCAAATAGCATGTTTGTTTTGAGCCTCTTGTCTCAAGGTTCATGTTTGAGAGTTGCCAGCTGCAGTTAGGTGGCAAGTTACTTTATTGTTTTCCTTTCAGCAAGGGTTGAAATTCAGCATTAGTTTTTAAACTTTTTATATTAAATTCTGTCTTATTTTTAACACTTCAAATTCTTCATTAATTTGGTTCATTCCTTTAAACCACCATAACCCCAAGTACATGAATTTCAATAAGAGGATTGACGCAAGAATCCGTGCGTGATTGGTTATGTCACGTCATATTGACAATGATAGCAATACCGTCAGGGAAATTGGAGGTTAGAGAAATGAGAGTACAAGTGTACTTTTTAAACTTACGTAACAGTTAATGTGAGTGATATCAATAATCCAGTACCATTTCTCATTTTAATGGAATACATGTTTGGTGTTTTGTGGTCTTGCTAGTTATGCAGACTGTTAATCGGTTGTGTTATAATAGGAGTGGTATGAGAAACGAGGAGGAATTATAACATTAGAGCATAATATTTTCTAAATGCATTAAACTTTAGGAAAGATTTCTCTTAAATCTGGGCAGGCAATGGTAGATACTATCAAGAAACTGTCAAGGATTTTGGGAAATAAACATCCCCAATCAGAGGGTAACACAAAAAGTCAAGTGTGGTTTTCTGAAAAGAAGTCTGCATCTTAAATCCCTCAGGTGATTATTGATCAAAATTTAGGCAATTAATATTTAACCAGACCAGTCCTAACATGTCCCACTTCAGGAAAACTCAGTAGTAATGGAACTTATTATGGTAATGAAACTGTAAAAAAAAATCAATGCCCAAGCCTTTTAAAGATTCAAACTGCCCTGCAGTTGAAATTTCATACAAAACACCTTTTGCTGTTAATACAGTATATATTTTACATTAGATGCAGCTGCATTTAATGTGAAGTATTCTCTTGAAAATAAGATTGAGAATGTAAAAACATTAATAAATACAATAAATCTCAAATGTAGTCTGACAAATATTATCTTCTTTGTGTACATGCATAAGAAGAGCAAAATAAGTAAATTAAGGAGGGAAAATGAGGCATGAATTTTTTTTTAAATCATATAAAGGTAAGTAAAGGGTTTCATAAGTCTGTCAGGAAAAAATACCTCTTTGTAGAGAGAATGCTAATTTTTATCTGGCTTATTTAACATATATTTCAGTTCATTAATCACAGAAGTAAATGTATCAGAACATAGAACATTTCAGTGCAGTACAGGTCCTTTGGCCCTCAATGTTGCTTCAACCTGTGGAACCAGTCTGAAGGCCGTCTAACCTACACTAGTCCATTTTCATCCATATGTTTATCCAATGACCATTTAAATGCCCTTAAAGTTGGAGAGTCTGTTCTTCCATGCTCCTACAACTCTGAGTAAAGAATCTACATCTGACATCTGTCCTATATCTATCACCTCTCAGTTTAAAGTTATGTCCCCTTGTGCTAGCCATCACTATCTGAGGAAAAAGGTTCTCATTGTCCAACCTATCTAACCCTATGATTATCTTATATGTCTCGATTAAGTCACCTCTCAACCTTCTTCTCTCTAACGAAAACAGCTTTAAGTCCCTCAGCCTTTCCTCATAAAACCTTCCTCCATACCAGGCAAATCCTAGTAGATCTCCTCTGAACCCTTTCCAAAGCTTCCACATCCTTCCTATAATGTGGTGATCAGAACTGTACACAATACTCCCAAGTGCGGCCACACTAGAGTTTTGTACAGCTGCAGCCTCTGGCTCTGAAACTCATCTGACACACCGTATGCCTTCTTAACAAACCTATCAAACTGGGTGGCAGGTTTCAGGGATCTGTGTACACGGACAATGAGATCTCTCTGTTCATCTACACCACCAAGAATCTTATCATTAGCACTGTACTCTTTAGTCCTGTTGCCACTTCCAAAGTGATTCACTTCACACTTTTCTGCATTAAACTCCATTTGCCACTTTTCAGCTCAGCTCTGCAGCTTATCTATGTCCCTCTGTAACCCATAACATCCTTTAGCACTTTCCACAACTCTACCGATCTTCGTGTCATCTGCAAATTTACTATCCCATCCTTCTGCGCCCTCATCCAGGTCATTTATTAAAAATGACAAACAGCAGTGACCCCAAAACAGATCCTTGCAGTACACCACTAGTAACTGAATTTCAGGATGAACATTTCCCATCAACCACCATCCTCTGTCTTCTTTTAGCTAGCCAATTTCTTATCTAAACCGCTAAATCACCCTCAATCCCATGGCTCCATGTTTTGTGGAATAGCCTACAGTGGGGAACCTTATCACACGCCTTACTGATATCCATGTACACCACATCAACTGCTTTACTCTCATCCACCTGTTTGGTCAACTTCTCAAAGAAAGGTAGAAGAGGTAAATCTAGAATTAATTAAATATGTACATAATAAATGAAAGGGAAGTATTTATGAAGCTGCAAAGCTAAAGAAAGATGAAGTGCTCAAACTGTCTTAATACAGTGAATGTTCCTCAACATAATGAGGGAAGCATGAGCTAAGAACCTAGAAATTATAATGTTAATTCTGCTATACACTGGAAATCATGTGGCAGAGTTATGGAATAATCATAATGCACCCCACCATCTTGACTTGTGAGAACAGGCACAAGCAGGTGAGGAAGCCAAGTTTGCATGTAGAAGTTACCCTCCCTGTTATTATCCTTTGCATGGACAATCAGTATAGTGAGTAGGCTGAGAGCAAGAACACAAAGTGTTCAGACAAAATTGGCATTGCTACAGTACTGTAGTGTCTCATAGAATCAAAGAATCGCACAGTGCAGAAAAGGTCCTTCAGCCCATCGAATCTGCACTGACAAAAGAACATTACTCTAAAACTATTCCCACTTGATCCATAGCCTTAAATATTATGATATTTCCCAACTACCTTCACAGGCAGTATAATCCAGATTCCCAGCACTCACTTGGTGAAAAATTGTTTCCTCAAATCCATTCTGTACCTCCTGTCTTTCACCTTACAATTATGCATCCTTGTCATTTATACTTCAATTGAGGAGAGTAGTTGGTTTCTATCCACCCTGTACATGCTCATAATCGCAATACATCTCTATCAGTAGTCATCTCAACCTTCTCTGCTCCAAAGAAGATATCCTGAGCTTATCCAGCTTCTGTTCATCTCCTCTGCACCCCCTCCAATGTAATCACATCGTTCCAATAGTATGGAGCCCAGAAATGTACTCCAGCTGTGGTCTATCCAGAGTCCATGAATTACCCTTATGCTGCATATCCAGCCTGTACATGTGCTTTGAATTAAAATTGACCAGTTTAATATCCATGAAAATCTCAGATAATCTAGCAGCACAAAAGAGGATTATTCACCCTATCATACCCATGCCTCCTGTTTGAAAGAATTGTCCAGCATTCTCCCAGTTTTCTCTGCAAATTAATTGTCTTTAAATGTGTCAGTTATCTTTTGAATTTTCCTGTGAATCTGACTTCACAACATTTTAGATTAGATTAAATTAGATTACTTACAGTGTGGAAACAGGCCCTTTGTCCAACAAGTCCACACCGACCCTCCGAAGAGCAACCCACCCAGACCCATTCCCCTACATTTACCCCTTCACCTAACACTACAGGCAATTTAGCATGGCCAATTCACCTAACCTGCTCATTTTTTTTGGACTGTGGGAGGAAACCGGAGCACCCGGAGGAAACCCACGCAGACACAGGGAGAATGTACAAACTCCACACAGACAGTTGCCTGAGGCGGGAATTGATCCTGGGTCTCTGGCGCTGTGAGGCAGCAGTGCTAACCACTGTGCCACCGTGCTGCCCAAAACTAACCTTTCACTTCAGAATGCTATAATAATAGGGTATAATTTCAGATTACACGCTACCCAACAACATCTTAGACATTAAAGATTTCAATGACTCTCAGTATGAAATTTCCTCTCATTTCTTTTTTGGTTCTTTGGCCAATTATTTTCAATCCATGACTTGTTCCCACCCCTTTGACCAGAGGAAATTATTTCCTTCACTCAATCTATTGAACCCCTTCATTGAAGACCACATTAGGTTTTCTGTAAAGGTTGCTCCAAGGACAACAATTCCTGCTTCCGCAATCTCCCTCTGTTACAGTACCCTCCTAGAACTTTAATATCCTTGCCAAAGGATGGTGTCCAGAATTCTACACAATATTCAAGCTGAGACCTAACTAGCAATTTATAAAGGCTGAGCATGATTTGCCCATTTGTGAATTCATTGGTCCTATTTGTAAAGTAATCAATCAGTCCATTTGCTTTCTTAATTATCTTATCAACCTTCCTTGCCATCTTCAAAGTTTTTTGAGTATGCAACGCTCCATTTAGGTTATACTGCCTTTCCATTTGTTTCTTCCCAAGAGCGTCTTTTCACATTTGTCAATATTAAGTTGGCTGGAATTTTACCTGTGAAATCAGATGGTGTTAGGGAAGTGGGGCTGCTGGGACATAAAATGGTATATGAAGGCATTAATTCCCAATGTCATTAAGCTCAGTGCCACTTTGCGTGTGGCAGGCAGCAAGCAATTTGGAGACTCGGCTCAATTTTAACAGCAATGGTCATTTTATTGAATGTCAACCGGAGATGGGGAAATGTTGGATAGTCATTACATGTCACTTATGTGGTGCACATATTACTTTGTCGTTTATTATCTCAAAGCTCAATGTTGTCCATGTTGTGCTGCATGCAGACATGATTGCTTCAGTATTTGAGGAATTGTGAATGCGTCTGACTGTTGTGCAGTTGACAATGAACTTGCCCTTATCTTGGAGCGAAAATTATTGAAGACAGCTGTGAAGATGTTGGACCTAAGACAGCACTCTGAAGGACACTTGCAATAATGTCTTGGATCTGAAATGATTGGCCTCTGATATCTCAACCCATTGTCCTTCATGCTCGATATAACTCCAGCCAGCCTGAATATTTGGCAAGCGTCCTTCCAAATTACCTGCTGCAGATGTTCCTATCCCTGCTGAAATCATCATACCAGAAGCCCATGCCTAACTGCCAGTTCTTTCTCAAACAGGGAGAACTTTGTGCATAGTTGTATCTTCGTTAGAAATGTCATAGAATCCCTATGGTGTGGAAGCAGGCCATTCAACCCATCAGGTCTACACTGACCCTCAGAAGAACATCCCACCCAGACCTACCCCACCAACCTATCCCTGTAACCCTGCATTTCCTTTGGCTAATCCACATAATATGGGACACAGTGGGCAATTTAGCATGACCAGTTTACCTTATCTGCACATCTTTGGATTGTGGGACGAAACTGCAGCACCAGGAGGAAACCCATGCGGACATGAGAAGAATGTGCAAACTCCACACAGACAGCCATCCAAGGCTGGAATCAAACCTGGGTCCTTAGCACTATGAGGCAGTAATGTTAACCACTTTTACACTGTGCCATCCTTCTGGGCAACAAGAGGAGCTATGGCAACCCAAAATTTGAAAGAATTCAGGACAAAAATAATGGATGCATGCTAAGTCCTTCCATCAACACAAACACATTCCTTTTAAAAGGTAAAGTGAGTCTTGGACCAAGGATCTCTGTACGCTGAAGTTCTTGAGGGATGATTTTGATGCTATGATCTGGTTTATACACACCTTATTTCTCCATACAGGTTTTATTAGTTTGGATACTATAATGTCTTAATCACCAGTGACATTCAGGATGCTGGCATGATAACTGATGAAAACCATGGTGACTTTGTACATTGCAGTGCATGAAACGTCCAGCTCCCACTGACTCACCCAGATCTGGTTCTTGTTCTTTGGTCATGCTAAGGAAAGGGATCACCCTCTAAGAATTCCTTCTGTAAAAAACTTCAGAACTTTGTTTTAGCTTACATTTTCTACATCATCTTCAATTTGCTTCTTCTGGGACAAATCTCTGTCAAATAATTAGTGAGATTAATACATACTTATCCTTATCTGCCTGATTAACTATTCAAACAGTTCAGAAAAGACCCAGTCCAATATGTTTATGCAATTGTGGAAAATTAAAGTTTATGATTAAATAGACAAATTCCTTATTGTAATTAATCTCAGTCATAGAACTGAGCATTCATGACAAGTGTTGGATTGCCCAAGTTTAAAGACTTAGGCATTCCAAGATAATGCCCTTTGTTTCTACACTTTTATTGTGGAAAGATGTAGAAACTGGAAAGAGTAGGAATCATGTATCACTTTGTTTGTGAAGTACTAAAATTTTTGAGTATGCTTAAATGAGGTCTATAACTGGGTCAAATGAACGTGTTGTGGTTGTGACTTGTCCTTTGCTGAATTGGTAACTGTTTTGTGCTGAAGAGGTGAACATTCTTAACCTATTGCAAAAAGTCACTTTTTGAAGGTGAAGGTTTTGAGGACAGCCATGTGTTATTGATATTGGTGAATGTAAACATGTTAATAATGATCTAGTCCTAACATCTGCTTATTTCTGTGCTCTTGTTTAAAGTGGGTGGAGACAGTCACAGAAGAACATAAGAAGCAAAAAGTAAATGAAGATGCTGAGTTGAGGAAGAATGCTGATTTAGATGTGGTCATGTTTGATTGGCAGGAGGCTGAAGAAGGCACTGACTGGATGAATGGAGAGTGGGAAACTATCGAGATGCATGACTCCCAAAAAAGCTCCATCAATCGCAAAGCTGTTCGCAGAGCTCTGATGGATACTGAAGGAACTGTGAACAAGCCAAAACCTTGCAGTAGTAAGTTGGGTAATCTATCATTGGCCGAGGAGTTGATACACATCAGGCCTATATTGCACCATAATGTTTCAGGCAAAAGCAATTCTGATTTTCCTTCAGAAAATGGTATTTCAGTTCATGCTATTCTGACAAAGAATGACATACAGGATCTTGAAGACACAGGAAATGTGTTAAAATATTGTTCCCCCTCAGACTCTAGTAAAAAGTCAGCATCGGTTGCCTTTGATGAGATATCAAACCAACTTAGTACTACAGAGGATCATTTACCATTAAAAGACAGAAATCAACTTGGACTTGAATTGGCTGGTTGTCCTAACTCTCTGGATGGTAATGCTGCAGTTCTGGAGAAAAATATATTAATTGCTGTTTGTGACGAAGAAAAGAAATGTTCTTCAGCTACTGGTATTACAACCAAAGGTTTGGCAGTGAGTGTGAAATTGCAAGATCAGTCTGCACAGGAAATTGCTGGGAAATTGCAGCCAGCTGTGATAACAGATCGTGCAGTAACTTTGCAGGATGACCAATGTAACAGTTTCCCTACTTCCAAAGTTGGAATTGTTTCTTCTGGGCGTCAACCAGGGAAGTATCAAGAGGAACTGTCAAAAGGAAATGTAAGAACTGACATTGATTGTGAGGAAATTAAAGGTATGCTCTTTTTAACATTTTGAACGATCGTAAGACTATCCATTGTAATGTCTTAACTTTACTCTTCATCCTGAATATTATACTGCTTTTGTTATAGTAAGAAACCATGTTTTTTGGTCATTAGTATTTATTGAAACACTTGGTTCATTTTTCTAAGTGAAATTTGAGGCAGTTTGTAGAGGCCACACTCGTAAGGCCAATTGCACAGGCAATTAAACATATGGCTTCTTCTGGAGTACTATATCCAGTTCTGGTTGCCCTGTTATAGGGAAGATATAGGGTTGAGAAAAGATTTACCAGGATGTTGCCAGAAATGGAGGGTTTGAGTTATGATAAGAGGCTGGGACCTTTTTCACTGGAGTGTAGGAGGTTGAGGGGTGATTTTATCAAGGTTTATAAAATTATAAGGGGCATAGATAAGGTGAATGGAAGGTGTATTTTCTCTAGGGTGTGAGATTTCAAGATGAGGAGCATATTTCTAAGGCGAGAGGCAAAAGATTTAAAAATGATGAGGGGCAGCTTTTTTGCACGGAGCATGTTAGTGTGTGGAATGAACTTCCAGAAAAAGTGGTGGATGCGGATATAGTTACAATATTTAAAAGACACTTAGTACATTAATAAGGAGTGTTCGGAGGAATATCAGCCAAGTGCAGGCAGGTGGGACTGGTTTAATTTGGGATCATGGTCGGCATAGACTGGTTGGACTGAAGGCTCTATTTCCATGCTGTTTGACTATATGATCTGTGATCTACATTAGAGTAGTTTCTTGGCTTTGGGCACAATCCGAAAACAGGACACAAATTACACTTGAACTTCCTGTTTTCCTAGGAACACATTCTGATCAAGTTTCAGCCCAAACTCATTTGCTTAATCTCACATGTTAAATCTTCAATAAAGAAGAGCAATTTTCCAGTGAGTTAGGAGGTTTTTTTTA
Source organism: Chiloscyllium plagiosum (assembly GCF_037043375.1). Classification (NCBI taxonomy): domain Eukaryota; kingdom Metazoa; phylum Chordata; class Chondrichthyes; order Orectolobiformes; family Hemiscylliidae; genus Chiloscyllium; species Chiloscyllium plagiosum. The sequence goes on along the minus strand of NW_028270146.1, from coordinate 101,286,794 downwards.
TCTTTGCTTTAAAAAATGAGTAGCAACAGAGACCAGCTACCTGTGGGGGGCGGGCAGCTCAGAGGTCAGAGAGGCGATGCTGGAGGAGTGGAAGATAATCAAGCTTTCTTGGTGCTGAGGGTGGCAGGAGAGACCCAACCAACAAAATGTATCTGGTGTGTCTGGAGATGGTGAATTGCATAAGCAACCACATTGCTGTGAGGATAAATCAGGGTGCAGTGCTTGAAGAGATTTCAGTGACCTCCTTCGCTCTGGCAAGTTGGGTACAGTGCAACAGCCAGATGGCAGACCTCCAGGTCTGCAGATATGCTGTCTGATTAACCTGAGGGAGCATGACACTCCTGAACAGAGAAGACATTTGTGCCCCAGATGAATATTGACCTCTGAGCAAATCTAAAAGCCGTGATGTGATGATAACATTGGTAATTGAAGTTTACATTTCAGTGGGCTACTGGAATTGTTGAGAGCGGCTAACATTGTCCTAGCCACTGTCTTTTGCCCTTGCAGAAGAAAAGAACAAACAATGCCAGAGAGGGTGCTCAGAGATGATGTTGTGTCCCAATTTGCTAATCCTAGCACTGACATTGTGAGGGTGATGTCATATAAGGAAGTGGGTGATTGAGAGGTGGGAAAACCTATTGGAGAGGTTGAACAGCTATTGGATTAACCAGTTGAAGAGGTGGAGTGCACTCCTCAGATGGCACTGTTAAATGGCCTCATGCACACAAAAAAAATAAGTATCTGGGTGAGGTAGTCAGAAGCTTCTTTAGCAGTGATCTTGTGGCTGCAGGCCATGGCCACGACTGACACTCCCTCTTTGGAGGAGGTTGCTACTCATTCAACTCTTCTGCTCCCCCACTCTCTGAAGTGAAATGTTGTGAAAGGCCCAGAAAGGCACAGCAGCCCCTAGAGACCTTCGAAGCTGTGTAAAGATGCTCCCACGATTCGCCTGGTCTCCTGGGAACCAACTGTCAGAGCTTGTAAAGCAGAGTCAACCTCCAGGAGATGAGATTGCCACAGAACAAATGAGCCATGACAGCTCCCCAGATATCTAGTACAGAAGTACACGATCACTGTTTAGTGGTCAAAAAACTAGTTGATCACAGACATTAGTGGAATCTATTGAAATTCATGAAATGTCTCTGGTAGATCTATTGAAGGAGGCGGAGGTGAAGAAGTTCAGGACACTGTGGACCTTGGTGGCTGTTGACAACTCATGTTACACCTGGTCGTCTTGAACCGAGTATTTGCTCCAGGATGCTGCATATTGCTTAGTCATGTCAAAGAAGCTTACCCTCAGTCTGGAGATCTTGTGCTAAGATAATTCTTCCTTTTTGCTGGAGCTCTCTGCCCTGCAGAGAGGCATGTAGCTGCGTAGAAGGCATTGTGGTGAACACAAATTTATTGATTTCAGTCTTGTCAGCATATTAATTTCATTACACAATCACTCGCCCTGGTGACCCCTGACAAGGGGCAACTTAATCACCGACTCACCTAAAAACTCACCCGGAGCAAATAGAATCACTGTTGGCTTCCTGCTAACCGCTTCTCATAAATCTAACACTTTAAGAGCCTTATCATCTTGATGTATAGGTGTGGCCAGTTTGGACAAATGATTGTGTAAGCTGTGCTAACCTTTCAATAAACTCTAATCCAGTGTAACTTATCTGTAAAATTCTTTGATGTTTAGTTCTGATATGACCGTTGTAGCCTATTTTGAACTAGTAGCACAAGAGAAAACCTTCCGTCATATTTTGACTCGTTTTATGTGAGGTCTGAAAGTTTAGTACCATGTGTCATAATTTTAAAATGATCTTTGCCATTTATAAACAGTTAGTTTGAAAACCAACCTCTGATTTGACAACATGAAATTCAACTCACTGCAAAATCAGAGGCCTATAAATTATGATGGTGTGTTTATTTAACATTTTTTCCCACTAAAAATCAATGTAAGTGCACAAATACAAGGAATAACATGCTTGGAAATAACATTATTTCCAAGAAGTTGATTTATTTTTCCCATAGCTTTTTAATAAATTTATCAGCCACATTATCATTGTGAATGATCTAATATTAGTCAGGTTCCATGGGCAGATTTGCACCCAGGTTGTTTTATACCCCCTCAATAACATAAAACACTTTGTGATGATTTTAATAATTTAAATACAAGAAAGAGTAGTTTTGCTTTTGGCATGCATGAAAAGACAAAAGCAATATTATATCTGAGAGATTTCATTTCTGTGTGTTTGGATAGTAGCAATTATGCATTTTTTGATTGCTCTAAAAAACTTTAAGTACAAAATTTAAGTACAAAACTTCGCCAACTTTAAGTACATTTAAGTCGTCATTGGACAAGCATATGGACGTACATGGAATAGTGGGGGTTAGATGGGCTTCAGATTGGTATGACAGGTCGGCGCAACATCGAGGGCCGAAGAGCCTGTACTGCCCTGTTAATATTCTATGTTCTATGTTAGTTTTGGGCTTTGTACTCAACTACTTCATTTGAATTGAGGAGCTTGTTGATCAATACAGAATTATCATGTTCTGTGGAGCTGTGGTAACATGGAGGTTAGACTGGGTAAGGTTGACCATTTCCTTTCCTTGCTGCAGAAGTAGGTAACTAAATGGTATTTATTTTCCTTTTCATTGATTTTTTTATGGATTGTTACATCAAAGAAAACAGCATTTGGCCTGTGCCTATGTCTGTCAGCCCAACCCAGCTAGCCCCAACCCCCGCCTTTTACCCAGTAATTCTGATAATATTTTTGTCTTCAGGTAATTATCCATCTTCCTTTTGAAAGCTGTGGTTGAACTTGCCTCTCAAGAGCTGCATTTCATACCTTAACTATTTGCTGTGTAAAGTTAACCTCGTAACGCTATTGCTTTTGTCAGTTTCCCTTCCATCAATGGAAATAGTTTCTCCTTATCTACTTTGTCTGAACCTCTCATGGTTCTGAACATCATAATCAAATTTCCTGTCAACTCACAACAGTTCATGCTTCACCAATCTATCCTAACAACTGAAATCTCTCATCCTTTGAATCATTCTTGTAAAACTTCACTGGCTCATACCCAATGTCTTGCATGAAAATGTAGATGGTGGGTTAGTAAGTTTGCAGATGATATGAAGATCGGTGGAATTGTGAATGGTGTAGAAGGTTGTCAAAGGATACAGTGGGATATGGATCAGTTACAGATATGGGCAGAGAAATCAATCCAGGTAAATGTGAGGTGCTGCATTTTGGAAGATCAAATTTTAAGGAAACACATACAGTTAATGTCGGGACCATTGTTGTCCAGAGGGATCTTGGGGTTCAAGTCCATAACTCCTGAAAGTTGCCATGCAAGTCGATCAGGTGGAAAAGAAGACGTACATCATGCTTGTCTTTCATGATCAGGGAATTGAGTACAAGAGTCAGCATGTCATGTTGCAGCTTTATAAGACTTTGGTTAGGCTACACTTAAAGTCTTGTGTTCAATTTTGGTCGCCACATTACGGGAATGGATGTGGAAACGTTGGAGAGGGTGCACAAAAGGTTTAAGAATGCTGTCTGGATTAGAGGGTTTGAGCCATAAGGAGAGGCTCGAAAAACTCGGGTTGTTTTCTCTGAAGTGGTTGAGGCTGAGAGGAGACTTGATAGAAGTCTGTAACATTATGAGATGCACAGATAGGGTTGATGGTCAGAATCTTTTCCCCAGAGTTGATATGTATAATATGCACTTAAGGTGAGAAGGGAAAGTTCAAAGGAGATGTGAGGAGCATTTTTAGGGATGGTGATGGAGACAGATATGACATGGGGCATTTAAAGAACTTTTAGATAAGCCCATGAGTATGCAAGGAATGGAGGATATGGACCATTGGCATGCAGAAGGGATTAGTTTAATTTAGTGTCATGTTCAGCTCAGCACCATGGACCAAAGGGCCCATGCTTGGGCTATATTGTTCTGTGTCTTTACATGCTATTTAAGGTGTGTACGCTGAATTGGACACAATAGTTTAATTCTTCCAATGAGCACCAACACTGTACGATTGCTGCCCTGTTCATACTCTTTTTCTGTAATGACCAAGTTCCACATTTCTGGCCAGAAGTCCTGATCCAGTCTGCTTCAGAAATCTGGAATGCACCTCAAATTGAGCTTCTTCCTCAATTACGGGTAAACAAGCCTTGTCTCATTTTAATGATGTTAGGCGCTGCATTCTGGAAATTCATTTATTATCAGACTGAAAAGCTCTGGAACATTTAAACAACTTTTTGGTATGTCAGTGAATGAGTATGGAGTTGAGTGAATGAGTGTGTGTGAGATTTGTGTGAGAATATGCAAATGTGTATGCTTGTAAAGGAGAGGGGCAGGATCTGATCAGCAGTTCAGGAGAGGTCAAATTATGATAGTCAATGCGGTGTCAAGAGAATTGGGTGAAGGAGCAGTTTTTGAGGGGTTGGGGGGGATGTGTGTAGGGTTCAGTGTAGGAGTGAGTCAAAACTATGCAAAACTGTCTTTCTCAAACTCACAATCAGAGAGTTTTGAAGGGGAGCAAGGAAATTATCCATTGGGAGTTCATTCTCCCTGGTGTGCCACAACTTCAACCTCTGATCATATGTTCAGTTTTCAATTATCTGGAGACTAGAAGATCTGAGCCAATATTCCAGCTGCTGTTAGGCCAGTGATGTATAAAGATTCACCGTAATGCATTGCTTTTGTACTCTCTGTCTCGATAATTTTCTGGTGCAAGCCCACGAAATTATACATCTATTTATTCCGATTTTGTAGCTTAAATAAATTCTAAATCAGAAGACATTGCAGTAGAAGGATAACCTAAAATATATTCAAATGTTTTTTAAATGTGTTTTGTTTTTGCTATCTGAGCTACCAGCCAATAATTATTGGAACATCAGAGAGAGGATAAATTATTCTATTTCTCCATGTCTCCCATAGCGATCAACAGAATTTCGTGAATGTTTTTAAATTCCTCTTCCACTGATTGAGAACTCATTCTTTGGTGATCACATGACATGTTTTTTTCTGCTAATGTTGTGATTGGTTGATTGGATTCATCAGGTTATTTTTAAAGGACTTCAGACATGTGTCTATTGTGTATTTACATGTAGCTTTGTCTTTCTTCAGGGACGCCTGATGATTCAGCAAGCTCAAAGTTTTCACCTGATGCTGCCATTCTAGACATTACCAATACTATAAATGGGATGATGGTATGATTAAGAGAATTTTTTTCCAGCTAATTGTTTCAATTGACAAAAAATCCTAATCTAATGTTTAGCTTTGCTTTTTTTTTCCACATTTGTTGATTAAATACATCTTAGATAGTCCTCAGGATTGAGGTGATACTCTTCCACTCTGGAATTGTGGGTCTTGATGTAACTAAACAATCCAGTGATGTATCCACATGCCCTACTAGAAGTGGGGCAGGTGGTCTTAGAAAAGGCGGATGGGTGGGATTCTCAGGTTTTCTCATTTTCCTGATGATGTTTGCACGTGGCCTCGACTTGAGTTTGTGGGAGATGCTCAAAATGATTGACACCTTCACAAATGCTCCTTCTCCAGTTTGGGTGCTCTTGGACAAGAGACTCTCATGAGTCATTGAGGTTATGGAATTCTTTCCAAGATAGCTTTAAGAGCTGGGAACATTTTCTCTGCTATCCTGCTAACTGCTTGCTGTTCAAAGCTCAAGGAAGAGAGCTTGTTTAGGGAACTTTGTATCAGGCATTGTGGCTCACCCAGCATAGCAGATTGATTATAACCTGTTTCAAAGCTTGGGATGTTGGCCTGAGAGAGGACACTGATATTGGAGAACCCAGGTTTCCAGTGAATATGTAGGATTTTGTGAAGGCATAACCAGTGATATTTCTCATTCTATACATTGTCCAAATCTCCAATGCATACGGGAGGGCTGATAATACTACTGTCCTGTAAAACATGAGTTGGTGTTGGGTTTGAAGTCTTTGTGAGACTTTTAGTGGTTCTGCTGGTATACTGGAGGCAATATTGAGTTTCATTGTTGAAATCTATCATCGCTGTAAATAATGCCAGAATATGAGGATTAATCCACATTGTCCACTGGCTTACTGTCAGGGAACAGTGTTGTGTGATGGGAGCAGGCAGAAAGAATACCTTTGTCTTGCACATGTTTATCTCAAAACCCATTCTCTGCTTTGCCTCTGGGTATGTATCAACGATGGTTTGGAGCTTAGCATCCGAGTTTGCAAACAGGAATCATCTGCATACTGCAGCTCAACAACAGAGATTGAGGTGGTCTTGGTTCGGAAATTTCAGGTTGAACAGTTTTCCACTTATTTGTAGAGAAGCTTCAATCAATCCAGTGGCAAGCTCCATGGATTTGGGGCAAAGTGGTGCAGCTAGGAAGTTGGATAACAAAGTTAGTGTGATGGTGCATTGATACTTGTCCCCAGTTTGCACTCTTATTGGATCTGTGACAGATTCAGTGGTGAAGTGCCAGAGGATAGTGATGAGTTTCTGTGGACCACAAAGTTTGATGTGGACGTTCATAGTGGCTCCTGGTTAACAGAGTCAACAGGCTATGTGAGACCAAAGAAGGCCATGTATAAAGATTGCTGCTGCTCTCTCTGCACTTGTTTCGCAGTGAAGATCATGTCCACTGTGCTTCTTGATGGATAGAATTGTTTGTGGTTCCAGGAGGAGCTCTTCAGTCTCTGGAGGAGGTGATTGAGGTCAAGTATTGCAATGAGCTTCCCTGTGGTGGTCAGGAGGGATACCCCTCTGTGGTTATCACATTTGATCAAGTCTCCATTCTTGAAGATGGTTACAATTACAGCTTCTTAGAGATCCCCTGGAATGCTCTTTTATTTCCAGATGAGAGAGATAGGGTCATGTACACAAGCCAGAGATTGTGAATCCATCGAGATTGATTTACCTGAGGCAGTGTTTCTGATGCTGCTGCTGTTTATTGGGCCAGCTTGATGCTAGACCAGATTATGAGATCATAGAATCCTTACAATGTGGAAGCAGGCTATTCAGTACATACCATCAAGTACATACCAACTCTCCAAAGAGTATCCCACCCACACCCAACGCCTCTACCCTATCCCTGTAACCTTGCATTTTCTATAGCTAATCCACCTAGACTGCACATTCCTGGACACTATGGGCAATTTAGCATGGCCAATCCACCTAACATGCACATCTTTTGGACTGTAAGACGAAACTGGAGCACCCGGAGGAAATCCACACAGACATCAGGAGATTGTACAAACTCAACACAGACAGTCCAATGAGGATGGAATCAAAGTTGGGTATCTGGCTCTGTGAGACAGCAGTGTTAACCACTGTGCTGCCCAGTGGTTGGTCCAGCAGTTGTTCAACTTTGGTCATTGTGTAAGTAGTGTGTTTATCTTGTACTCCCTCAATCTGATGATGATCTGTTCAAGAAGGTACCAATGTCTGGAACGGGACTGTTGCTAAGGTCTTGTATTTGTCTCTGGTGAAATTGTGTGTTTGTTATGACCAGGCTATGCTCTCGGCATTGCATCAGGAGGAGGACTCCATTGTGTTTACCTTCCTGTTTGTCTTCCTTATCGATCATACCTTTTTAGAGGTTTGTGTCTCTCCCTGTTCTGCCATTAAAATCGCTGGAGAATTAGCTTATCTTCCTGACATGGGATCCTCCCACTGTTCCACAATCTGTGGAGGAACACAACCCTCTCATCTGACCTGAATGCACACACACCTCATGCTCCTCTAACTCTGCTCACTGATGTTAACCGTGTGCCAATGGATGAGTGCTTATTTCAGCTGTACAGTCTTTTATGGGCCCATCTCCTTGAATGACATGACCATGACTACTTACTTGCCGTGTTGCTCTCTACTCATGCTTGATCTGCTCCAGATCCAGTGAAGATCCTATGGCTTCCCTTGGAAGTGCAGACTAGCCTTTAACAAGCTGAGCATAAGTTCATTAACAGATTTGGTCGCTCAGAATCACCAGATCTACATGTCAGTTGGCTTACAAAATAATATACCCACTCTCTTTCAGTTTCCACTTCTAACTGGCCACCAAACTCCTGCTCTTGAGTGGAATTTAAAAAACGGTAATGTTCCGTCAGTCAAGTGAATGTTTCCTTGATGGAAATTGAAAACCACTACTTTCCTTCGTAATTTCAGATTACATTCCAGAACTGGGGATTCTTTTGGAAGTTACTCTTCTATTACATTTGAAACAATTGTTGATTTGTGGATTTGTTACTAGCATTTCATAAGGCAGAGTAACTTAAAACAATTAATGGTGAATAAATCCAGGTATCAACTGCTGTGTTTAAGGCTTGCAAAATGTGCACATTTATACTGTTTATTAAGGGGCAGTTAGAACCAGAGTTCTCAGTTGTTTGTTTGATTGTAATCTTAAAAAGAAACACATATAAGTTTGTAAAAATGTGAAAGAAGTCAGAAAATGCTCAGCAGGTCTAATCATATCTATGAAGACAGTTAATGCATCTTTCATCAGAATCGGTGGTATACTTTTCTAAATATCTAAATTATGTTTTAGAACCATTATGTAATGTAATTTTCTAACATGACCAATTATAAGAATTGCCTATTTTTACCTACACTAAGAATAAAACATAAGGAATAAAGAAATCTTGCTGCAATTGAGTGGCGCTTTGGTGAGACCAAATGCAGAAGGCTGTAATCAGTTTTGGTCTCATTTAAGGAAGGATTAACTTGTATCACATTGAAGCTCGAAGCAGAAGTGGGCTGTTTGGCCCTTCGGCCATTCAATATGATCATGGCCAATCCTCTGTCTCAATGCTATATTCCCATTTTTGCCCCCCATACACTTAATGCCTTTAAAATTTAATGATGTATCTAGATCTCTTTCTTGAATCTACTAAGTGATTTGGTCTCCATAGTCTTCTGTGGTAGAGAAATTCCACAGCTTCACTACCTTCTGAGTGAAGATGTCTTTCCTCACTCATCTCCTAAATAGTCTACCCCATATCCTGACACTGTAACCCCTGGTTCTTAGCTCCCCAACCCTCCCTGGGAAATATCCCCCCCTGTATCTAGTCAGTCCAGCCATGTTAGAATTCTAAATGTTTTAAACAGATCCCCTCTCATCCTTCTAAACTCTAGTGTATACAGCTCAGTCAAACTAATCTCTTCTCATAGGACAGTCCTGATGTCCTTGGTAGCAGCCTAGTGAACATCTGCTGTCCTTCCTCCATGGCAAGTTTGATGAGAAATTGAGCAAATTCTCTAGCGTTTAGAGGAATGAGAAGTAATCTGTTTGAAACATGCAAGATTCCAAAGAGATTTGACTGGGTGGACACACAAATTTTGTTTCCTCTGGCTGAGAAATCTAGAACATGGACACAGTCTCAAGATAATGGGGGCCACCATTTAAAATTAAATGAGATTACTTTCACTTATGGATGCACCACTATTGAATATATTTAAGGCTGAGATAGATAGATATGCTTGTCTCTCAGGAACTCAAGACATACAAGGATTGAGGGAGTCTAGTGCGAGTCGTATAAATGTTGGTGGAGTACAGATATGAGTTTGTGATACTGACACACGTAAAGGAGCAGCAGAAGGAAATTGATTTGAAACCTGGAATTAACCATGAATGAATAGTAGAGCAGGTTGGAAGGGCATTCCTGCTCCTATCTCTTATGTTCTTACATGTTCCCAGACATTTTTGATGAAAGCAAAACACCTTTTTTGCTAAGAATGCTCCCTACCTTTTAAATTGGGAGGGCAGGACCTGTAAACAAATAGTATTCACGCCACCTAAATGTCAGCGAATGACCGCCACGGATGAGAGAGAATCTGGACATTGCTGAATCACCACCATCAATGTCCTAGGGGGTCACTGTTGACCAGCAACAACTGGATAAGGTATATAAATACTATGACTAAAAGAGTGAGTTAGAAGCGGAGAATTCTACATTCTGTAACTCATTCTCTGTGCCCTATGTGCTATCCACCACAAGGCACAAATTAAAGGTGTGATAAAAGATCTCACTTGCCTGAATGAGTTGCAGGCAACTCCAACAACACTCAGGAAGCTCAGTACCATCTAAGACAATATAACCACTTGGTCAGCATCCATCCACCCCTGACTCAGAGTGGCAGGAATGTGTACCATCTACAACATGTACTGCAACAATTCACCAAGAATCCCTCAACATCATCTTCCAAACCTGTAACCTTTATCATCTAGAATGCCAGGGGCAGTGGATGCCAAGGGGTGGCACAGTGGCTCAGTGGTCAGCACTGTTGCCTCACAACACCAGGGACATGGGTTCGATTCCTGCCTCGGACAACTGGCTGTATGGAGTTTGCACATTCTCACTGTGTCTGCATGGTTTTCTCTGGATGCTCCGGTTTCCTCCCACAGTCCAAAAATGTACAGGTCAGGTGAATTGGCCTTGCTAAATTGCCCATAGTATTAGATGCATTAGTTAGGGGTAAATATAGGGTAGGGGGATAGATCTGGGTGGTTTACTCTACGGAGGGTAGGTGTGGACTTGTTGAGCCGAAGGGCCTGTTTTCATACTGTTGGGAATCTAATCGAGAAAAAACAGGCTTGAAAGAATTTTTTCCAAGGCACCTCTACTTATTCACAATTGCTGAGTCAGAATCCCTTCTGAGCAACACTTTGGGTGCACCTACACCACATGATTTGCAATTGTTTAAAAAGGAAGCTCACCACCAGCTTTTCTTGGGTAATATGATGAACAACTACTGCTGGCTTTGCCAGTGTCACACTCTCATCTCACCAAAAAATGGTTACGTCCTGCTGATGTCATATGTTGCTTAAACTATTGCAGGGAAGTAGTTTGCGAGTGATTTGATTTCATGATTTGCTGATGAAATAATTCAGTTTTCTATGATGCACACCCTGCTAATTAATGGTTGCTTGCCTGTGCTTTTCTTTTCCAGATTGAAGAAAAATGAAGTAACTGCCATACCGATGGTATTATATAATCAATATATCAAGATTCTCTGCTTCTTGAGTGCACTCTTCACATCAGTAATTTATTGACAGTATCTCTCTTGCAGTGTCTAAGCTATAAGCTTCATAGTGCTCAAATAACATTTTAAAATCAGAAACCTTATAATAACTGAGGCCATGTATGTTTACTAATTACCAAGCAGCAATGCAATATTAATTTCACTTTACTTTGCTATAATTTTATTTGTTGCAATTGCAGCACATTTAAGCACTTTATTTCTACTATATAATTTTATTTGAATTTTGAGAATGTGCATATGGTGTGGTGGTTGCAGGATAGGTAATGTTTGATAGATGGATTCAGTTTAAGAATAAAACTGGTCTCTAAATGTAATTTAATTTAAGACACTTGGTTTAACACGTGCTTTCAAAATTTTATCCTCTTTAAGGGACATACAGGTTTCAAC